>NC_142798.1:58026990-58626990 GCF_049724085.1 Artemia sp. Qi Xiang Cuo | reverse complement strand
GGTTATAATAAAGATCGAACTCTTCCCTATACTAACTTGCATACGCAACTTCACTATAGTTAAGATTACAGTATTTATATTATACATCATTATAGATTATAAAAGGTTCAAATGTTCGAAGATTATAGAGTTAAAATTTTTCCCACACCGGGAATCGAACCCGAGCCTGTTAAGTGAGAGTTAACTATCCTAGCCACTAGACCATATGGAACCATAAAGAAGTATGATTTAAGAGCCAAATGCATATTATTATTTCACCATACCAATTATAATAAGGCCAAAACAAAATCGTCGACTTGCAACCTTACTTTTGACACATTAGTTAAATCTTCATCAGGCTTAAATTTTTTTTTGCTAGTTTTACATTAAAGGACGAACCTTAGCCCATAGTAGCAGAAATAAGAATATCTAGGTTGCAGCGGTAGCTAGCAACCTATTACATAATCTGGGTTTAAGTGGTAGTTTACAGTAAAGAACGATCTCTCGCCCATAGTAACTGATATACGGGGGGTCCAGGGGCAGCTATTTATCCGGGTTGCAGCGGTAGCTAGCAACCTAGTAAGAGACGATCACGTCCAATGTTAAGAAATATAAAAACCCATAGTTCCCAACAAAGGAATCAGATCAAATTCAAAAGTACACCATTAGAACCGCCTTGTCCGAAACCCCCTGTATAGGAAACTTTCTGTCCCTTGGCTTGAAACAGCAAGGGAAATATATTGGCTTGAATATCAAGAAAAGTGGCAGCTATTACAACATTCTGCCTAAACGGGATATTTTTTTTTCTCTTTTCTTCTTTTCCAGAGATAGCTTGGCACTGGAACATCGTAGAGAGTTGTTCAATGGCTCATTTTAAAGAATATTAATTGGGTTATAAATTTATAGTAACTAAAATAAATTATTTCTAAAAGAGAATAAATTTTTTTACCAAAAACTGCATTTTTGATGTCTTTTCACACTGCAGTCTTTCAAACATAATCGTATACCAGCGGTAAGATTTAAACCCACGCCTCCGAAGAGACTGGTGGCTAACACCAGTGCCTTGGACCACTCGGCCAGGCTGCCTCTCATAAATAATTTATAATAAAGAACGACCTCTTGCCTATACTAAATTTTATACGCCACTTAATTATAGTTTAGGTTAGTAATTCAACAGATAGCTTCGCACTGGAACATCGTAGAGAGTTGTTCAATGGTTCATTTTAAAGGAAATTAATGGGGTTAAAAACTTTCTGTAATTAAAACAAATTATTTTTATTACAATTACATTAAAGGAAGAGCTATAGCTCATAGTAACTGGAATCTGGGTTGCAATAGTAGCTTGTAACCTATCTGATTTGTAACCTAGCAACTTAGTAAGAGACGATTAGGCCCCACAGACAAAATGAAATAGTTACATTAAAGAACGATTATTGAAATAAAAAACTATTGCCTAAATTGGACTTAGTTAGCTACTTGAACGTTTGAGGTTCGTCTCTTGCTATTTCAAAGAAGAAAAGGCCTTAGGCTTTTTTCTGTTTGTAATTAGGTGTATATTCTATATTGTTACTAAGGCATCTGCTTACTAAGGGAAATATATTGGCTTGAAAATCAAGAAAATTGACTTTAACCACGTTATTTTCCACAAAGGGCATATTTTTTTATAATTATAATAAAGAACGACCTTTTGCCTATATTAAGTTATATTACAGTTTTTATTTTTAGATAGGAGGCAGCTAAACTGAGTTTCTTTTAAACTTTAATAACTTTAAGAGACAAGAAAAACGCATCAAAACTTAACCTTTTTTTATTTTCTTGAAGCAAACAAAGAAGAAGAAAAAAAACGAAAACAAGACAAGAATAAATGAATGAAGGGAAAATAAGAGAAACATTTCCTCATTTACTTTTAGCTATTGTGGAACAAAATAAAACTCAAATAACAAAGTACTATTGTGATCTCTCGTCCTATAATAAAGAACGACCTCTTGCCTATACTAAATTTTATACGCCACTTACTTATAGTATAGGTTAGTAATTCCACAGATAGCTTGGCATTGAAACATTGTAGAGAGTTGTTCAATAACTTATTTTAAAGGAAATTAATGGGGTTAAGAACTTTTTGTAATCACAACAAATTATTTTTAAAATTGAATAATTTTTTTTACGAAATCCGGGTTGCAGCGGTAGCTAGCAACCTAGTAAGAGACGATCACGTCCAATGTTAAGAAATATAAAAACCCATAGTTCTTAAAAAAAGTTACATGAAAGAACGAACCTTAGTCCATATACAATAAAGAACGACACCTTGCCCATGTTAACTAAAACATAAATAGGGATTATGTAATTTCCAATAGTATCATGGCTGTAGAGATGGCTGAAACCTAGTTACAATAAAAAAACGATCATTGGAATAACAAAAATTGAATACCTTTGGAATTAGCTAGCTACTTGATTATTTTATAGTAAAGAACGACCTCTTGCCTATACTAAATTTTTGACGTAATAAGTGACATGACGTAATATCTAAAACCTATTGTGTACTAATAACCATATATGACTTAATTAGCGACGTGACGTAAGAATTGAAAAAAATTAATTTTTATTTTATTTTCGTTTTTAGTTCAAAATCGCTAAAGTTATAAACTGCAAAAATATTTATGGTGTCTGAACAATAGTTTTAATCTTTTAATTTAGACTAGAAAAATACCTTAAAATTTAAAAATTAGTTTAATTTTTTGTTAGGTTCTTGATACTTGATACGTGACATAAAAACATTCAACTAATGGTTACATAATGGTTTCAATCAAGCAAGCTACACGCAAGTTAAAAAAACAGTACTACCAAAAAAACAGAGATAGCATCTTGAAAAGAAAAAATCCGGGTTGCAGCGGTAGCTAGCAACCTAGTAAGAGACGATCACCTCCAATGTAAAGAAATATAAAACCCCTAACTCCTAAAAACAGAGTCAGATCAAAACAAAAAGTATACCATTAGAACCACCTTGTCCGAAACCCCTATTAAGGAAACTTACCTTCCTTTGGCTTGAATAACAAAGAAAATATATTGGCTTGAAAATCAAGAAAATTGACTTTTACTACGTTAATCTCCACAAACGGGATATTTTTTTCTTTCCGCTTGATTTTTCTTCTCAGCTAGCTAGGCACTGGAAAATCATAGAGAGCTGTATAATAGCTCATTTTAAAGGAAATTGCAACATCTAATCCCTTTTGTAATTAAAAATAAAATTTTTAAAGTAGAATCAATTTTGTCAAAAAAATTGCATTTTTGATGTATTTTCATGCTGCAGTCTTTTCAAAGATATTTCAATTTTGAAGCAATCAAACAGTTCATGGTAATGAACTTTATAGTAATAATAGCTACTTGTCTCAATAGTAATCCGGGTTGCAGCGGTAGCTAGCAACCTAGTAAGAGACGATCACGTCCAATGTTAAGAAATATAAAAACCCATAGTTCTTAAAAAAAGAGTCAGATCAAAACAAAAAGTACACCATTAGAACCGCCTTGTCCGAAACCCCTGCATAGTAAAATTTATGTCCCTTGGCTTGAACAGCAAGGTAAATAAATTGGCTTGAAAATCAATAACAGTGGCATCTAATACAACATTCTGCCTAAACGGTATATTTTTTTCTTTTTTTTTTCTTTTTTTGTATCCAAAGATATCTTGGCACTGGAACATCGTGGAGGGTTGATCAATATATCATTTTAAAGTAAATTAATTCGGTTAAAATTCTATAGTAAATAAAATAAATTATGTCTAAAAGAGAATAAATTTTTCCACCAAAAACTGCATTTTGATGTCTTTTCACACTGCAGTCTTTCAAACATAATCGTATACCAGCGGTAAGAATTGAACCCACGCCTCTGAAGAGACTGGTGGCTAACACCAGTGCCTTGGACCACTCGGCCAGGCTGCCTCTCATAAATAAATATATATGTGAATTTGGGTTGCAGCAGTAGCTAGCAACCTAGTAATAGACGATCAGTCCAATGCTAAGAAATATAAAAACCCAAAACTCTTAAAAATAGAGTCAGATCAAAATCCGGGTTGCAGCGGTAGCTAGCAACCTAGTAAGAGACGATCACGTCCAATGTTAAGAAATATAAAAACCCATAGTTCTTAAAAAAAGAGTCAGATCAAAACAAAAAGTACACCATTAGAACCGCCTTGTCCGAAACCCCTGCATAGTAAAATTTCTGTCCCTTGGCTTGAACAGCAAGGGAAATATATTGGCTTGAAAATCAAGAAAAGTGGCAGCTACTACAACAGTCTGCCTAAACGGGATATTTTTTTCTTTTTTTCTTTTTTTTTTCTTTTGTATCCAGAGATAGCTTGGCACTGGAACATCGTAGAGGGTTGTTCAATAGCTCATTTTAAAGGAAATTAATTGGGTTAAAAATCTATAGTAACTAAAATAAATTATTTCTAAAAGAGAATAAATTTTTCCACCAAAAACTGCATTTTGATGTCTTTTCACACTGCAGTCTTTCAAACATAATCGTATACCAGCGGTAAGAATTGAACCCACGCCTCTGAAGAGACTGGTGGCTAACACCAGTGCCTTGGACCACTCGGCCAGGCTGCCTCTCATAAATAAATATATATGTGAATTTGGGTTGCAGCAGTAGCTAGCAACCTAGTAAGAGACGATCAGTCCAATGCTAAGAAATATAAAAACCCAAAACTCCTAAAAATAGAGTCAGATCAAAACAAAAGTACATCATTAGAAATACCTTGTCTGAAACCCTACTAGATAAATAATGAACGTCATCATAGTTTTATATTAGAGTTATGACGTGAATAGAGTGACGTCATAATTAGTATATAAGGAAAGTCAAAACTGAAAATTCTTTATAATAAAGAACGACCTCTTACCTATACTAAATTTTATACGCCACTTAACTATAGTATAGGTTAGTAAATCACTGAAATAACAAACCATTCCATACATTGGACTTAGTTAGCTACTTGATTGTTTGAGTTTCGTCTCTTACTATTTAAAAGAAGAAAAAGCCGTAGGATTTTTCCTGTTTGTATTTATAGTTATTTTTATAATAAAGATCGAACTCTTCCCTATACTAACTTGCATACGCAACTTCACTATAGTTAAGATTACAGTATTTATAATCACTGAAATAACAAACCATTCCATACATTAGACTTAGTTAGCTACTTGATTGTTTGAGTTTTTATCCGGTTGCAGCGGTAGCTAGCAACCTAGTAAGAGACGATCACGTCCAATGTTAAGAAATATAAAAACCCATAGTTCTTAAAAAAAGAGTCAGATCAAAACAAAAAGTACACCATTAGAACCGCCTTGTCCGAAACCCCTGCATAGTAAAATTTCTGTCCCTTGGCTTGAACAGCAAGGGAAATATATTGGCTTGAAAATCAAGAAAAGTGGCAGCTACTACAACATTCTGCCTAAACGGGATATTTTTTTCTTTTTTTCTTTTTTTTTTCTTTTGTATCCAGAGATAGCTTGGCACTGGAACATCGTAGAGGGTTGTTCAATAGCTCATTTTAAAGGAAATTAATTGGGTTAAAAATCTATAGTAACTAAAATAAATTATTTCTAAAAGAGAATAAATTTTTCCACCAAAAACTGCATTTTGATGTCTTTTCACACTGCAGTCTTTCAAACATAATCGTATACCAGCGGTAAGAATTGAACCCACGCCTCTGAAGAGACTGGTGGCTAACACCAGTGCCTTGGACCACTCGGCCAGGCTGCCTCTCATAAATAAATATATATGTGAATTTGGGTTGCAGCAGTAGCTAGCAACCTAGTAAGAGACGATCAGTCCAATGCTAAGAAATATAAAAACCCAAAACTCCTAAAAATAGAGTCAGATCAAAACAAAAGTACATCATTAGAAATACCTTGTCTGAAACCCTACTAGATAAATAATGAACGTCATCATAGTTTTATATTAGAGTTATGACGTGAATAGAGTGACGTCATAATTAGTATATAAGGAAAGTCAAAACTGAAAATTCTTTATAATAAAGAACGACCTCTTACCTATACTAAATTTTATACGCCACTTAATTATAGTATAGGTTAGTAAATCACTGAAATAACAAACCATTCCATACATTGGACTTAGTTAGCTACTTGATTGTTTGAGTTTCGTCTCTTACTATTTAAAAGAAGAAAAAGCCGTAGGATTTTTCCTGTTTGTATTTATAGTTATTTTTATAATAAAGATCGAACTCTTCCCTATACTAACTTGCATACGCAACTTCACTATAGTTAAGATTACAGTATTTATAATCACTGAAATAACAAACCATTCCATACATTAGACTTAGTTAGCTACTTGATTGTTTGAGTTTTTATCCGGTTGCAGCGGTAGCTAGCAACCTAGTAAGAGACGATCACGTCCAATGTTAAGAAATATAAAAACCCATAGTTCTTAAAAAAAGAGTCAGATCAAAACAAAAAGTACACCATTAGAACCGCCTTGTCCGAAACCCCTGCATAGTAAAATTTCTGTCCCTTGGCTTGAACAGCAAGGGAAATATATTGGCTTGAAAATCAAGAAAAGTGGCAGCTACTACAACATTCTGCCTAAACGGGATATTTTTTTCTTTTTTTCTTTTTTTTTCTTTTTTTGTATCCAGAGATAGCTTGGCACTGGAACATCGTAGAGGGTTGTTCAATAGCTCATTTTAAAGGAAATTAATTGGGTTAAAAATCTATAGTAACTAAAATAAATTATTTCTAAAAGAGAATAAATTTTTCCACCAAAAACTGCATTTTGATGTCTTTTCACACTGCAGTCTTTCAAACATAATCGTATACCAGCGGTAAGAATTGAACCCACGCCTCTGAAGAGACTGGTGGCTAACACCAGTGCCTTGGACCACTCGGCCAGGCTGCCTCTCATAAATAAATATATATGTGAATTTGGGTTGCAGCAGTAGCTAGCAACCTAGTAATAGACGATCAGTCCAATGCTAAGAAATATAAAAACCCAAAACTCCTAAAAATAGAGTCAGATCAAAACAAAAGTACATCATTAGAAATACCTTGTCTGAAACCCTACTAGATAAATAATGAACGTCATCCGGGTTGCAGCGGTAGCTAGCAACCTAGTAAGAGACGATCACGTCCAATGTTAAGAAATATAAAAACCCATAGTTCCTAACAGAGGAGTCATATCAAAACAAAAAGTACACCATTAGAACCGCCTTGTCCGAAACCCCTGTATAGGAAACTTTCTGTCCCTTGGCTTGAACAGCAAGGCGAATATATTGGCTTGAAAATCAAGAAAAGTGGCAGCTACTACAACATTCTGCCTAAACGGGATATTTTTTTCTTTTTTTCTTTTTTTCTTTTGTATCCAGAGATAGCTTGGTACTGGAACATCGTAGAGAGTTGTTCAATGGCTCATTTTAAAGGAAATTAATTGGGTTAAAAACGTTTTTTAACTAAAATAAATTATTTCTAAAAGTGAATAAATTTTTCCACCAAAAACTGCATTTTTGATGTCTTTTCACACTGCAGTATTTCAAACATAATCGTATACCATCGGTAAGATTTGAACCCACGCCTCCGAAGAGACTGGTGGCTAACACCAGTGCATTGGACCACTCGGCCAGGCTGCCTCTCATAAATAATATATATGTGAATCTGGGTTGCAGCAGTAGTTAGCAACCTAGTAAGAGACGATCAGTCCAATGCTAATAAATATAACAAAACTCCTAAAAATAGAGTCAGATCAAAACAAAAGTACATCATTAGAATTACCTTGTCTGAAACCCTACCAGATAAATAATGAATGTCGTCATAACTTTATATTAGAGCTATGACGTGAATAGAAAAACACGATATTATGTTGTGGTTTCTGAAGACGTCATGAAATAATATCATTGTGCCATGACGTCATCATGAAATAAAATCATTACACCATGACGTCATAATTAGTATATAAGAAGCGTCAGAACTGTAAATGTTCTCATTCATAATTACATAATGATTTCAATCAAGCAATTTATATTAAAGAGCGATCTTTGCCCCTTAGTAATTGCTTTATCAGAGTTTCATCCGGGTTTTACATTAAGTTACAATAATTATAAAAATTCTGCTTAAACGGCATCTTTTTTTCTTTTTAACATAAATTTTCTAAATTCTGGGAAGGATCTAACTTCATTGGGGCAACAAAGTGGGGTTTATCAGATCCCATGTACTTGTGGAAGCTCATATGTGGGACGTACTAACTAGAGTTTGGAAATGAGATTATTACAACACAAAGATTCTATTTCTTCGGCTTTAAAGCAAGATTCTAAATATGAAGATTTTACTTCAGCCCTTTTAGAACATATTTTCAATTTACAGACCATTTTATTTTGTTCGATAATGTCTCTTTGATTTATAGGGATCGGGGTTTAAAGCAAAATTTCCGTGAAACTGTTGAAATAAAGAAAATCTTATTCAAGAATATTGCTTTGAATCGTGATACAGGTGAATATGGGCTGGACTCTATCTATGATAATTTATTAAAATCTGACAGAGTAAAGTTCAATTCACCCAATGTAATTGACCTTTGTCCAAATGTTATATCATTGAACGCTAATGAACCGAATCCAAGAAGGTCAAACAGAATAGCTTCCGCCTTTGCTTTGAAAAGAATTAGAGATTCAAACAATATGTAGTGTTATTTGATTTAGTATATAAACTTTTGTTTTAAATTGTTTATTTTAGCTTTACCACTGATGACGGTCACTGTATATGTGACCGAAATATCTGGTATTTTAGTGAATTTCTATCACTGTTATAAAAAACACTGTCTATTAAAAGGATTTTATCCCTATTTGAACTTTTATTTATCGATACAGTTCATCAAACAGTTTGTTAAGAGCGACTCATCTCAATAGTAGCCGAAACTTTAAAAAAATGGAATTTTAATATCAATAGATACATCAAAAGAATTGGATTTTTATGCTGATTATAAATATATAAGTTTCATCAAGTTTACTCATATCCATTAAAAGCCATCCATCATATCCATCAAAAGCCTGAGAGAAGTTTCCTTATTTTCAAAAAAAGGGGGAAACATCCCCTGAGAGTCAGCATAAAATCAGCATAAGAATCCAATTCTGTTGATGTATCTATTGATATTAAAATTCCGCTTTTTAGGGTTTCGGTTACTATTGAGACGAGTCGCTGTTACTGTAAAGTTTGTTACCTCAAACTGTTTGATGTGGAAAAGAAAAGAAAAAAATGTTCTCGATGCAGAATGTCCTGGCTACAGCCAGGAGATTCTGCTTAAAAAATGATAATTTTCAAGAAAATGATGGTTTTCTCTTCCTTGAAATAGTAAGAGACGAACCTCAAGCAATCAAGTAGCTAACTAAGTCCAATGTATGCAATGGTTTGTTATTCCAATGATCATCTTTTAATGTAATTTATTTAAAATCAAATGCAACATCGTATGACGTCATATATACCACAGACCTCTTTTTCTTTTCCCTGTAGCATCAGTTACTATGAGATTGACTTCGGTCCTTACTGTAAACGTATAAAATTTAGTATAGGTAAGAGGTCGTTCTTTATTATAAAAGAAAAAAATATCCCGTTTGTGGAGAATAACGTGGTAAAAGTCAATTTTCTTGATTTTCAAGCCAATATATTTTCTTTGTTATTCAAGCCAAAGGGAGGTAAGTTTCCTTTATAGAGGATTCGGACAAGGCGGTTCTAATGGTGTACTTTTTGTTTTGATCTGACTCTTTTTTTAGGAGTTGGGGGGTTTTATATTTCTTGACATTGGAGGTGATCGTCTCTTACTAGGTTGCTAGCTACCGCTGCAACCCGGATTATGTAATAGGTTGCTAGCTACCGCTGCAACCTAGATAATCTTATTTCTGCTACTATGGGCTAAGGTTCGTTCTTTCATGTAAAACTAGCAAAACATTTTTTAAGCCTGATGAAGATTTAACTAATGTGTCAAAAGTAAGGTTGCAAGTCCATGATTTTGTTTTGGCCTTATTATAATTGGTATGGTGAAATAATAATATGCATATGGCTCTTAAATCATGCTTCATTATTGTTCCATATGGTCTAGTGGCTAGGATAGTTAACTTCCACTTAACAGGCTCGGGTTCGATTCCCGGTGGTGGAAAATTTTTAACTCTATAATCTTCGAACATTTGAACCTTTTTTAATTTATAATATGTATAATATAAATACTGTAATCTTAACTATAGTGAAGTTGCGTATGCAAGTTAGTATAAGGAAGAGTTCGATCTTTATTATAACTATAATTAAGTCGCGTATAAAATTTAGTATAGGCAAGAGGTCGTTCTTTATTATAAATTTTTTTCCACTCGCGTGAGACCATATTTTTTCAAGATTTAAAATTATTAAGCACACAAAATCCCGTGTCGAGTATCTAAAACCTAGCATAAAACAAAACTAATTTTAAAATTTTCAGGTATTTATCTTGTTTGAATTACAAAATTAGTATTATTGGTTAGACACCATAAATATTTTTGCAGTTTAAATAATAAGTTTAGTGATTCTGGACTGAAAACTAAAATAATTGCAATTATGAGACAATAATATGGAGATATGTACTTTACGGGTTACAGGATACAATAATAAATTTGAACTGAGATGAAAAAAAAATTTCTTCCAGGAGACAAAAAGCAAAACTAATTTTAGAATTTTCATGTATTTTTGTTGTTTAAATTAAAAAATTACTATTACTGATTAGGCATCATAAATATTTTTGCAGTTTACATAATAATTTTAGCGATTAAGCCAAAAAAGAAAATTTTGGTTCCAGGAGTTTCGGTTACTATTGAGACAAGTAGCTATTATTACTATAGAGTTCATTACATGGACTGTTTTATTGCTTCAAAATTCAAATATCTTTGAAAAGACTGCAGTATGAAAATACATCAAAAATGCAATTTTTTTGACAAAATTGATTCTACTTTAAAAAGTATTTTATTTTTAAATACAAAAGTGACTAGATGTTGCAATTTCCTTTAAAATGAGCTATTATACAGCTCTCTATGATTTTCCAGTGCCCAGCTAGCTGAGCAGAAAGAAAAAGCGGAAAGAAAAAAATATCCCGTTTGTGGAGAATAACGTGGTAAAAGTCAATTTTCTTGATTTTCAAGCCAATATATTTTCTTTGTTATTCAAGCCAAAGGGAGGTAAGTTTCCTTTATAGAGGATTCGGACAAGGCGGTTCTAATGGTGTACTTTTTGTTTTGATCTGACTCTTTTTTTAGGAGTTGGGGGGTTTTATATTTCTTGACATTGGAGGTGATCGTCTCTTACTAGGTTGCTAGCTACCGCTGCAACCCGGAAAAACAAAACTAGTTTAAAAATTTTCGAGTATTTTTCTAGTTAGGATTAAAAAATAAACACTATTGCTCAGACGCCATAAATATTTTTGCAGTTTACATAATATTTTTAGTGATCCTGAACTGAAAACTAAAATAAGAAAAAAATTGCTTTTTTCTATGGAAATATACATTAAATCATGCTTTGGGTTGTTTGAACTTGACAAAAATAAATAATTTTTAACTGAAACTAAAATAATTTCTGAAAATTTTAAATAAAATAATTTTATTTAACTGCAAAGTGCAAAAATATTTAAGGTGTCTGATCAATAATTTCCATCTTATGTTTCAAACTAGAAAAAAACCTTATAATTTTTAAATTAGCGTGGTTTTCCTTTTGCTTCAACTGATTCGCTACACCAATTTCTTATGCCATATTTTCTTCATCTCAGTTCAAAGCTATTATTGTATCCTGGAACCAAACTTTTTGGCCTAACCCGTAAAGCACATTAAGGAACGAACTGTAATCCATAGTACCTGAAGCATACAATAAAGAACGAACGCTTTCCTATACTAACTTTTATTGGCCACTTAACTATAGTATAGGCTTGTAGAGTTATATTTAAAGTCAATATATTAAAAATTTCGTCCAGAGAAAAATCTAACCCCAGTCACTCGTGTGACAAGCGGGTATGCTTACAATTTTACTAGCGGATACGTATGAAAAATAGGTTACATATAACCTCCTGGGACCTGATGTCCAACCGGTTGTATGTTCGTTTACGAATTTTTATCATCCAACCTACTGAAAATCGGGACTTAAAGATTGCCTCCTTTTCTGCAAGAGGCGTTTGCTGCCATCTGTGATTTTTTTCAGTCCAGTAACAGTAATGGAGGCCGAACCAGGAGCAAGTGAAATAAAGAAAATCAACTTACGAAAAAGATCAAAAGGTAAGAAATTAGATAAAAAAATATAAAGAGATAGGCTGGACAATAGAAAAAAATCAGGCGATATACCCTAAGACCGAAGTATTTACAGGTTTGAATTTTAACGCGATTACTATTATTGCTGCCATCTGGCAGAAGGACTTTCAGTCTTGTACAATGGGTTGTACATTCGTTCTTACCTTAGAAGTCCAACGGGTTGGAAGATTTTATTTTATTTTTTCAATTTTATTTAAGATGTCTGTTATTTTTACTTTTTAACCTATTAAATTTTAAACATAGTTTTTAAGTAATTTTTTTTTGCTGCTCGGTATAGCCAAATATAACAATGCAATAACGTTATTTCTTGGGCTTGGTGCTGTGGTCAGTTATTAGTAGCAGTCAGTTATCACAGAATGACTGGTACCCCGTTTTAGTTCAATAATATTTAAGTGATTTGTGTTTATGGCGTGTATTTATTGCGGAGATCTATTTTTTGTTTATATATGTATGAATATGTTGATGTTGTATGTTTGAATTGGCTTTTGCTTCGTTTGATTTAGTTCTTATTTTGTCCTTGTTCTATTTATAATTTTGCGTTCTTATTTGATTTTTATTGGTTTTGTCGATATTTATCTCGTGCTATCGTTTTCTTTTCTTTAGCTTTTTTTCATATTTTGCTCAGTCAGTTCTAGGGTTTCTCATTTAATAAATAAATAAATAATATATTAATTAATTATCTATCTATATATTTTAATTATTTGTCTCTATGCTCTCTACATTCTGTTTTCTCTACACCTTTTTTTCTCAACATTCTATTCGTATTACGAACTCTTTTTATTCAGTTTTCCACCGTTTCGGGATTTATTTTCGCCACTTTTTCCGTTTAAGCCTAACATTTTGTTCTTCAGTGAGGCCATTTAATTGGAGTTGATGTATGTTTAAAGTTTCTTACTGTGAGGTATAACGCGCTAACAGGTTCTTTCTTTTGCAGTATCCTTATAAAAAGCCTTGTCCTTGATTTAAAACCGCGATATCAGCGACATGTAATATAGCGGAGACTAACCCGACCCTCAGTGGTGTTTACCTGGCAACACACGTGCAACAGATGCAGGCCAAGTGTGTTCTGATAGTGAAGAAGAGTCTCAAGGATTTCTAGATCAGGCTAATCTCAATGATTTCTCAGTCCTATTCGACGAAGAAAATGACGACATTCCACTAGCGCAGCATATTCCAGCATTCAAAACTGATTCCGTATCAACAAGTCGCTCAGGAAAAAATCGCCGCCCCAACAAAATGTGGACTAGTTCAGGTACCTTGAACGAGTATCATTCATACATTCCCTTGTCCTCAGATTCAAGTCAACAGGAAAGCTTGAAGCCATATAAATACTTTTTGAAGTACTTCCTTGACTCACTTTTTGAGACACTGGTTTTCGGAATGAATTGTCATCACCAGAAGACCACAAACAAATTCTTGCTCGCTAGTGCCTCCGAACTGAAAGTATTCTTTGGTATTTCGATCGTCATGAGTAACCTGAAGTTTCCTCGTCTTGGAATGCTTTGGAGCAAGAAATTTCGAGTCCCTATCATCTGAAAGAAAATGCATCAAGATCAGTTTTTCATGCTTAGGCAGACTGTGAAGTTCTTTTTGCATGACGAGGTTGACGAGGATACAAAAAGAAATGATCTTCTTTGGAACGTGCATCCCGTGCTGAGTTGTGTGTGAGATGAGTGTCTCAAGCTTGAGCGAGAACAATTCGTTTGTATTGACGAGCAAATGATTCCCTTTGCTGGGCGATGCAGCCTGAAGCAGTACGTACCAAATAAGCCAAATCCTCTTGGCTTGAAGAACTTTGTTTTAGCAGGCTCATCAGGTCTGGTGTACGATTTTTTAATCTATCAAGGAAAGACAACCTTTGTGCCAGAATTACAAGCTAAAGGTCTAAGTAGTGCTGCTGTGCTACACCTATGCCAAGATCTAAGTGAAGGTTCATATCTTTTCTTCGCTAGGAACTTCACTATCATATCTTTGCTCGATAAATTATCAGAAAAGCGCATAAATGCAACCGGCACGCTCATGAAAAATCGACTTGAAGGTCTGCCAGTGAAGACCGATCGTGAACTAAAGAGAACTGGACGTGGGACGTCCTTTACGTTCACGCGAGAAGATCGGGTTATAGCTGTTTCGCAGTGGCACGACAACAAACCCATTTTTCTAACTTCAAGCTGCTATGGCAAAGAACCCGAGCTACCTGTGTCAAGATACAACAAGTCTGAAAGAAAATATATAGATATTCCCAGTCCTCTTGTGGTAAGACAAGAACATGGGCGGAGTCGATCTCTGTGACCGCATGGTGAGTTATTACAGATTCAGCAGCAGGACAAAAAAGTGGCCAGTTCGAGTTCTTCATCATTTCATTGATTTGGCTCTTTCGAATGCCTGGCTACTCTACAGGCAGGATTCAATCAAAGGAAACAAACCCAACAATCAGTTGATTGACTTCAGATTTCAGGTAGATGAATATTTAGTTGAAGATCTTCGGCGATCAACCAAGGGCGACTTTGGCGAATGTGAAGACGATAATGATGAAGATAAACTGGAGCAGTCGGCTAAACGAAGAAAAAGATTCCCTTTGGCATCCGGACCGGAAAGGGAATCGAATGCAAAGCCTCTTCCTCGCTTCGACGCGACGCTGAAGAATTCGGCTCGATGCCGGATGCCTGGATGCGAAATGCGAACGAAAGTGTTCTGCGAAGCGTGTCAGGTCTATCTCTGCTTTCAGATTGGCAAGCAATTTCGAGAATGCTTTTCGGATTTCCATAAATGATAAAGGATGTTTTTGTGGGTTATGTAAGCTGATCGTATGATTTCTCATGGCATTTTGTAACTTGTATTTGAAAATTATATAAAGTTGAGTCCCAATGTCCAACATGTTTTACATCCCCCCCAGGCCCGCAGGACGTAAAAAAAAATAATACTTTCATTCCATCGTCTTGTGCTATTTTTTTTATCGGTAAATTCCAAATTCCATATTCGCCCCTACTCAGGAACATACCCAGGACTCAGGAGGATAAAACATGATAATAAATCCGGGTTGCAGCGGTAGCTAGCAACCTAGTAAGAGACGATCAGGTCCAATGTTAAGAAATATAAAAACCCCTAACTCCTAAAAACAGAGTCAGATCAAAACAAAAAGTACACCATTAGAACCGCCTTGTCCGAAACCCCTTTAAGGAAACTTACCGCCCTGCGGCTTGAATAACAAAGAAAATATATTGGCTTGATAATCAAGAAAATTGACTTTAACCACGTTATTCTCCACAAACGGGATATTTTTTTCTTTCTTTTCCACAGATAGCTTGGCACTGGAACATCGTAGAGAGTTGTTCAATGGCTCATTTTAAAGGAAATCTCTAGATCTAGCGCTATGTGTACTTAATTTTTTTTTAAATTAATTTTTTTTACGAAAAACTTAATTTTTTATATACAATATTAATCAATGACGTCATAGTCTTTGGATGTAGTTAGTACATAAAGTCTGGATCATCGAATTAAAGCTGAAACTAAGTAAAGAACAATTATGCCTACATATATTCACAGTGATGTATAAAATTTCCCATGACATCTGTATCCGGGTTGCAGCGGTAGCTAGCAACCTAGTAAGAGACGTTCAGGTCCAATGTTAAGAAATATAAAAACCCCTAACTCCTAAAAACAGAGTCAGATCAAAACAAAAAGAACACCATTAGAACCGCCTTGTCCGAAACCCCTATAAAGGAAACTTACCGCCCTGCGGCTTGAATAACAAAGAAAATATATTGGCTTGATAATCAAGAAAATTTACTTTAACCACGTTATTCTCCACAAACGGGATATTTTTTTCTTTCTTTTCCACAGATAGCTTGGCACTGGAACATCGTAGAGAGTTGTTCAATGGCTCATTTTAAAGGAAATCTCTAGATCTAGCGCTATTTGTACTTCATTTTTTTTTAAATTAATTTTTTTACGAAAAACTTAATTTTTTATATACAATATTAATCAATGACGTCATAGTCTTTGGATGTAGTTAGTACATAAAGTCTGGATCATCGAATTAAAGCTGAAACTAAGTAAAGAACAATTATGCCTACACACAATAAAGAACGACACCTTGCCCATGTTAACTAAAACATAAATAGGGATTATGTAATTTCCAATAGTATCATGGCTTTAGAGATGGCTGAAACCTAGTTACAATAAAAAACGATCATTGGAATAACAAAAATTGCATACCTTTGGAATTAGCTAGCTACTTGATTATTTGAGACTCGTCTCTTACTATTTAAAAGAAGAAAAAGCCATAGGCTTTTTCCTGTGTATAATCAGTTTATTATCATAGGCTGCGCGCTAGCACTGCCTGAGTAAAGAACGATGTGGGCACAATGTGTTTTTTTCCGGGTTGCAGCGATAGCTAGCAACCTAGTAAGAGACGATCACGTCCAATGTTAAGAAATATAAAAACCCATAGTTCCTAACAAAGGAGTCAGATCAAAACAAAAAGTACACCATTAGAACCGCCTTGTCCGAAACCCCTGTATAGGAAACTTTCTGTCCCTTGGCTTGAACAGCAAGGGAAATATATTGGCTTGAAAATCAAGAAAATTGACTTTAACCACGTTATTCTCCCCAAACGGGACATTTTTTTCTCTTTTCTTTTTTTTCTTTTCCACAGATAGCTTGGCACTGGAACATCGTAGAGGGTTGTTCAATAGCTCATTTTAAAGGAAATTAATTGGGTTAAAAATCTATAGTAACTAAAATAAATTATTTCTATAAGAGAATAGATTTTTCTACCAAAAACTGTATTTTTGATGTCTTTTCACATTGCAGTCTTTCAAACATAATCGTATACCAGCGGTAAGATTTGAACCCACGCCTCCGAAGAGACTGGTGGCTAACACCAGTGTCTTGGACCACTCGGCCAGGCTGCCTCTCATAAATAAATATATATGTGAATTTGGGTTGCAGCAGTAGCTAGCAGCCTAATAAGAGACGATCAGTCCCATGCTAAGAAATATAACAAAACTCCTAAAAATAGAGTAAGATCAAAACAAAAGTACATCATTAGAACTACCTTGTCTGAAACCCTACTAGATAAATAATGAATGTCGTAGCTTTATATTAGAGCTATGACGTGAATAGAAAAACACGAAATTATATTGTTGTTTCTGATGACGTCATGAAATAATATCATTGCGCCTTGACGTCAATAAAATCATTACGCCGTGACGTCATAATTACTACTTAAGAACGACACAGATGTAAATTCTCTCATTCTTGATTAGAATAATGGTTAGATCGAAGCAAGCTATACGCCATTTGAAAAAACAGTACTACACAAACAACAGATACAGTATCTTGAAAAGAGAAAAGCAAAGTTATTCAACCGACCAGGCTCATCGAGAAGTAATAATTGAGAGAGCAAAACAAAGGTATTCAACCGACCAGGCGTATCGAGAAATAATAATTGAGAGAGCAAAACAAAGGTATTCAACCGACCAGGCGTATCGAGAAGTAATAATTGAGAGAGCAAAACAAAACAGCAAGATATGTTATCACAATGATGAAGATTATAGACATGCAAAAATTGAGACAGCCAAACAAAAGATCAAGGAGCGTTACTGGGGTGACAAAATCTATAATGAAAAAATTAAATTCTCTGCGAGGTTGTACCGAAGAACGCATAAGGACAAAGGGAAAAATTACATTCAGAAATACAAGAAGATGTCTAATAATTAAGGTCAAGAGCCCAACAATCATTGTTTAACTAACAAAGGCTTGGCATTGTCTGTGCAGGATTTCTACTCTTGTTGATAAGAGAGCATCATCAAGCGCAGAAAAACACTCTGTGACCAATATGGGTCACGGATTGAATTGGACATTGTTTTCATAAAACATGAGGTTCCAGGGACTTCTTACCCTCTAGCTCTAAGCCGTCTTGGGCGCTTCATATAGACTTGAAAAGATTGTTAGTCCCTGTCCTGCTCCGATGTTGGGACGATTGCTTTGGCTGAGGGCAAAATTATTTCAATAATTTAAAGAATATGAAAATTGCAGCTTGGAATATTACAACGTTAAAAAATAACCAAGAGAAAAGTAAAACAATGGATAAACCATTGAAATATGAACCAAGCAAGTGGAAAGTGGAGGCCATGGACAAAATTGACGAAGATCTGGAAGATGCAGCTAGAGGACATGAGCGTAAGGTATTGTACTGGCATATTAATAAATTGAGAAAGAATAGTCAATCTGGACTTGTCCCAATTAAAGATAGGAACGAGGTCACAATTAGTAATAAGGATAGAGTTAAAGAGAGATTAGCAGAACATTTTGAGAATGTGCTAAACCTGGATAGAGTTACAAGAAAAGACATTGATTAGAACGAAAAAGCTTGTGACACCTTGGATGGGAAGGAAAATATATTTTGCGAGGAAGAATAAGTGACAATACTAAAAGAATTAAAAAAGAATAAGGGCCCAGGTACTGCTAATGTCACAAATAAGTTTTTTGAATATGGTGGCTATGAGGCTAGATATATGCTACTGAAGATAATGAATATGTTTTTTTGAAAAATGGGAAGTACTTGGCGATTTTAGGCAAACCCTTATAAAACCCATGTTTAACAAAGATGATAAGAGTGACTGTGGTAATTATAGCCTTGCAATTATAGCGATTTTAGGAAAACCCTTATAAAACCCATGTTTAACAAAGATGATAAGAGTGAGTGTGGTAATTATAGCCTTGCATCTGTAGGCTGCAAATTACTTATTATTATGATATTAAAAAAAATACCCTTGATATGGGTATATCAGGAATTGAATTTTCAAAACTAAGACCAATAGAAAAGATTCAAAACTTAAAATTAAGAAGATTGTTTTTCAGAATTTAGTTAGATATAGACCTGCCATTTATACAATCTTCTAATCCCTATAAATAACAAATTTTGGCCCTGGATTTATTCTTGAAAGTTTTGTGGATGAAAATATTAGCAAAATTAATAAATTTTAGAAGTTTTGCGAGTTCAAGGTGCAGAAAAGGTTTAAAAATTAATGTTAAGAAGACTAGGTCGTTAAGACTAGAAACAAGAGAGGGGGAAGAGGTGATGGGTAAATTGAATATAAAAAAATGGAGAGCTTCACCTACCTAGGTAGTAATATCATTCTAAACAATCATTCTAAACAATAGATATAACTACCTAAGACTCGTCAAAATGTAAAATTTTCTGTTGTAGATTTTTCGAAGGCCAATGAGTCCTAATCTTAGCTCTCAGATGTAACTTCCTATTCTTTCAAATCTATCAACTGGAACAAAAAATAAAACTAATGTACTGTGAATATTATAATAAAAAGAATAGTAAGTTGGTTAAATTTGAAAACGACTGGCATCAATCCCACACAAGAACAGCAGAAAAATAAATTAAAATAAATTTCAGAATAAGTAAATGGTCAAGCTACAAGTAGTTCGTGAAAGCTACAGTTACTCAAAAACTGCTTTAACATTAACTTAAAAAAAATACAAATCTACTTGCCCTGACACGTTTCTTTGAATCCCATTTTTTTTTTCAAATGATCCAAGAGATAAATAGCAATCAACTGAGCATCTATTTTTACGTATATTTTCCTATTTAAATACATCATCAATCTAAGATAAGCAATGTCAATGGCAAATGAAAAAAAAATCTAGTTGCTTTTATTGTAACTGCAAAGGTGAAGATAATAAAATATTTATATCATTTATGTAAAGTTACCCCTTTAGGGCTAGAACAGTTCGATAAATACCTGGTTAAAGAACAGAACTTACAACTTTTCAATATTTCATTTGTAAAAAATAAAATGGATCAATACAATTAGCATAGTAACCATATTTACGTAATAATGAGGACACTCTTATAATGCAATTAAAAGTCGTTTCGGAAAGCAGAAAAAGGGAGAGGGCTATTGGTATCCTAGGCTTACCCTTTTTGGATACTGTTTTTCAAGCTTTTATCATTAGTCCCTTTATCAATATTGCTGCAAGAGCTGCGGACTAATAAAGAGCTAACCACAGTCTATAGCAACAAAAGTTTAAAAACGCAATTTTGGAAAATCTATCTCGTTAGAATAAATTGCCATTTGTATTTGATTAAGGAATGGCAACAATTATTTCCACTAATTTTCATAATTATATATAACTTTGAAAACAAATTAGGAGCCTAAAACACCGTGAAGAGACGGGATGTTTCATTTCAGATTGAAATGATGACTATACCATTAGAATCACCGTGGTCAAAGATCTGATACAGGAGAATTACAGCCCTCCTATCCCACCTTGAAGAACAAAAAAAGTAATTTTTTCATGGATATCACTGATGTGTCATTTTCTTTCCCTTTTTTTTCTTGTGTTTTTGTTACCGCTAGTGGGACACTGTAACATCGTAGAGATCAGTCTAAGTGCTCATTTGAAAGTTAATATCTAATTGCTTTTTATAAATTTGACCTGATTACAGCATCATAAAGTGCCACATGAAACCCAAAAAGTACTTTTGGGACCATTACTGAAACTGAAAGCGTTGGAAGAATGAAATTTATAATAAAGAACGACCTCTTGCCTATACTAAATTTTATACGCAACTTATTTATAGTATAGGTTAGTAATTCATTATATTAAAAGACGATCATTAGGATAATCCGGGTTGCAGCGGTAGCTAGCAACCTAGTAAGAGACGATCACGTCCAATGTTAAGAAATATAAAAACCCATAGTTCTTAAAAAAAAGAGTCAGATCAAAACAAAAAGTACACCATTAGAACCGCCTTGTCCGAAACCCCTGCATAGTAAAATTTCTGTCCCTTGGATTGAACAGCAAGGGAAATATATTGGCTTGAAAATCAAGAAAAGTGGCAGCTACTACAACATTCTGCCTAAACGGGATATTTTTTTCTTTTTTTTTTCTTTATTTTTTATATTAAAAGACGATCATTAGGATAATTACATTAAAAGACGATTATTGGAATAGCATACCGCTGTATACATTGGACTTAGTTAGCTACTTGATTGCTTGAGGTTCGTCTCTTACTATTTCAAAGAAGAAAAGGCCGTAGGCTTTTTCCTGTTTGTAATGATATAGCATAAAACGAAACCCAAGTTGTAATCCGTGTTGCAGCGGTAGCTAGCAACCTAGTAAGACACGATCACGTCCAATGTTAAGATAAATAAAAACCCATAACTTCTAAAAAAAAGTCAGATCAAAACAAAAAGTACACCATTAAAACCGTCTTGTCCAAACCCCTGTATAGTAAACTTTCTGTTATTTGGCTTGATCAGCAATGGAAATATATTGGCTTGAAAAAAAAAGTGGCAGTTACTACAGCATTCTGCCTAAACGGGCATCTTTTTTTCTTTCTCTTTTTTTCTTTTCCACAGATAGCTTCGCACTGGAACATCGTAGAGAGTTGTTCAATGGCTTATTTTAAAGGAAATTAATTGGCTTAAAAATCTTTTGTAACTAAAATAAATTATTTCTAAAAGATAATAAATTTTAACACTAAAAACTGCATTTTTTATGTCTTTTCATACTGCAGTATTTTCAAAGATATTTGATTTTTGTACATAAATCATAATCGTATACCAGCGGTAAGATTTGAACCCACGCCTCCGAAGAGACTGGTGGCTAACACCAGCGCCTTTGACCAATCGGCCACGCTGCCTCTCATAGCTATATATGTGAATCCGGGTTACAGCAGTAGCTAGCAGCATAGTGAGAGACGATCAGTCCAATGCTAAGAAATATAAAAACCCAGAACTCAACAAGTCAACCGAACAAACAAGTAACTTAAACCGAACAAAAAACTAAACTCTTTTTAAAATTTGTATGTAATTATCCAGTTGGAACAGAAAAAATTAAATTATTGGTTAGACACCAGAAATATTTTCGCAGTTTATTACACTAAGGAGCGAACTGTAACCCCTAGTAACTGAAGTATTAAATTAAACAGCTCGTGTTATTAAATAAGGAACTAACTGTAACCCCTAGTAACTGAAGTATTAAATTAAACAGCTCGTGGTCATAATAAAGAGCTGTGTAATGGCTCATTTTAAAGGAAATTGCTGTAGAAACCTTATATAGAAATATATAGAAACCTTTTGTAATTAACTAAAATAGTTATTATTATAAAATAAATTGTTACAACATGGTAAAGAGCTAACTCTAGGCCATAGTAACAAATTTAATTTTGAAAAGGAGGAATTACGGCAGAAACCTAAATGGTAGTATAAGTAAGCTATATTTCATAAGATCTGTCCACCGGGATTTGAACTCGGATTACTTGTTTCAAAGTCCTAAGTGCTAACCACTACACCAAGACACGTTCTTATATAAAAGAATTTTAACAGTATATGATATTACAACTTAAAGACCGAACTCTAACCATCATCCGGGTTGCAGCGGTAGCTAGCATCATCTGGGTTGCAGTGGTAGCTAGCAACCTAGTAAGAGACGATCACGTCCAATGTTAAGAAATATAAAAACCCATAACTCCAAAAAAGTCAGATCAAAACAAAAAGTACACCATTAGAACCTCCTTGTTCGAAATCCCTGTATAGTAAACTTTCTGTTATTTGGCTTGAACAGTAAGGGAAATATATTGGCTTGAAAATCAAGAAAAGTGGCAGTTACTACAACATTCTGCCTAAACGGCATATTTTTTTTCTTTATTCTTTCTCTTCCACAGATAGCTTGGCTCTGAAACATCGTAGAGAGTTGTTCAATGGCTCATTTTAAAAAAAAAATCTCTAGATCTAGTGGCATTTGTACTCTTTTTTTTTAAATCAATTATTTTTTACGAAAAACTCAATTTCTTATATACAATATTGATCAATGACGTCATAGTCGTTGGATGTAGTTAGTACATAAAGGCTCGATCATTGAATTTTTTACATTAAAAGACGATCACTGAAATAACAAACCATTCCATACATTGGACTTAGTTAGCAACTTGATTGTTTGAGTTTCGTCTATTACTATTTAAAAGAAGAAAAAGCCGTAGGTTTTTTCCTGTTTGTATTTATAGTTAAAAAACGAACTCAAGTCCAAAGAAACTGAACCCTGTGGTTCATTCATATTATCTTCATTATTTTAGCTAGAATGTAAATAAATCCGGGTTGCAGCGGTAGCTAGCAACCTAGTAAGAGACGATCACGTCCAATGTTAAGAAATATAAAAACTCATAGTTCTTAAAAAAAGAGTCAGATCAAAACAAAAAGTACACCATTAGAACCGCCTTGTCCAAAACCCCTGCATAGTAAAATTTCTGTCCCTTGGCTTGAACAGCAAGGGAAATATATTGGCTTGAAAATCAAGAAAAGTGGCAGCTACTACAACAGTCTGCCTAAACGGGATATTTTTTTCTTTTTTTCTTTTTTTTCTTTTTTTGTATCCAGAGATAGCTTGGCACTGGAACATCGTAGAGGGTTGTTCAATAGCTCATTTTAAAGGAAATTAATTGGGTTAAAAATCTATAGTAACTAAAATAAATTATTTCTAAAAGACAATAAATTTTTCCACCAAAAACTGCATTTTGATGTCTTTTCACACTGCAGTCTTTCAAACATAATCATATACCAGCGGTAAGAATTGAACCCACGCCTCTGAAGAGACTGGTGGCTAACACCAGTGCCTTGGACCACTCGGCCAGGCTGCCTCTCATAAATAAATATATATATGTGAATTTGGGTTGCAGCAGTAGCTAGCAACCTAGTAATAGACGATCAGTCCAATGCTAAGAAATATAAAAACCCAAAACTCCTAAAAATAGAGTCAGATCAAAACAAAAGTACATCATTAGAAATACCTTGTCTGAAACCCTACTAGATAAATAATGAACGTCATCATAGTTTTATATTAGAGCTATGACGTGAATAGAGTGACGTCATAATTAGTATATAAGGAAAGTCAAAACTGAAAATTCTTTCATTCTTGATTATAATAATGGTTATATCAAAGCAGGATATACTCATGTTGAATAAAGATTACTAAACAAACAACAGAGATAGTAACTTGAAAAGAAAAAAGCAAAGGTATTCAACCGACCAGGTGTATCAAGAAGTAATAATTGAGAGAGCAAAACAAAGGTATTCAACCAACCAGGCGTATCGAGAAGTAATAATTGAGAGAGCAAAACAAAACAGCAAGATGTGTTATCACAATGATGAAGATTATAGACATGCAAAAATTGAGATAGCCAAACAAAAGATCAAGGAACGGTATGGTAATGATGAACATTACAGAGAAGCAAGAATTGAGCAGGCTAAACAAAAGATCAAGGAGCGTTATCACAATGATAAACTTTATAGAGAAGCAACAATTGAGCAGGCTAGACAAAAGAGCAGGGAACGTTATCACAATGATGAAGATTATAGACATGCAAAAATTGAGACAGCCAAACAAAAGATCAAGGAACGGTATGGTAATGATGAACATTACAGAGAAGCAAGAATTGAGCAGGCTAGACAAAAGAGCAGGGAACGGTATGATAATGATGAAGATTACCGAAACAAACATAAGAAAAAAGTTGCTACCAGAATAATGGGTAGATACTGGGGTGACAAAATCTATAATGAAAAAATTAAATTCTCTGCGAGGTTGTACCGAAGAACGCATAAGGACAAAGGGAAAAATTACATTCCGAAATACAAGAAGATGGCAAAAATGCAGGCTGATCTTCGTAAATTGAGAAACATTTTACGCATGTTTTACCAGGATCACGAAAAGTATTCAAAATTATACAGTAAAGAACGATCTCTCGCCCATAGTAACTGATTTAGATATATTGACCTTGCGAAAAAGAGCGAGGTGAAGAGGACTTACAGTAAAGAACGATCTCTTGCCCATAGTAACTGATATATGGTGGTTCAAGGTGTAGCTGAAAGCTATCCAGATTGCAGCTGGATCCGGGTTGCAGCGCCTTTCCGGGTTGCAGCGGTAGCTAGCAACCTAGTAAGAGACGATCACGCCCAATGTTAAGAAATATAAAAACCCATAGTTCCTAACAAAGGAGTCAGATCAAAACAAAAATTACACCATTGGAACCGCCTTGTCCGAAACCCCTGTATAGGAAACTTTCTGTCCCTTGGCTTGAACAGCAAGGGAAATATATTGGCTTGAAAATCAATAAAATTGACTTTAACCACGTTATTCTCCCCAAACGGGATATTTTTTTCTTTTTTCTTTTTTTTTTCTTTTCCACAGATAGCTTGGCACTAGAACATCGTAGAGGGTTGTTCAATAGCTCATTTTAAAGGAAATTAATTGGGTTAAAAATCTACAGTAACTAAAATAAATTATTTATAAAAGAGAATAAATTTTTCCACCAAAAACTGCATTTTTGATGTCTTTTCACACTGCAGTCTTTCAAACATAATCGTATACCAGCGGTAAGATTTGAACCCACGCCTCCGAAGAGACTGGTGGCTAACACCAGTGTCTTGGACCACTCGGCCAGGCTGCCTCTCATAAATAAATATATATGTGAATTTGGGTTGCAGCAGTAGCTAGCAACCTAGTAAGAGACAATCAGTCCCATGCTAAGAAATATAACAAAACTCCTAAAAATAGAGTAAGATCAAAACGAAAGTACATCATTGAAACTACCTTGTCTGAAACCCTACTAGATAGATAATGAATGTCGTCATAGCTTTATATTAGATTAGAGCTATGACGTGAATAGAAAAACACGAAATTATATTGTTGTTTCTGAAGACGTCATGAAATAATATCATTGCGCTATGACGTCAATAAAATCATTACGCTGTGACGTCATAATTACTACTTAAGAACAACAAAGATGTAATTTTTCTCAGCCTTGATTAGAATAATGGTTAGATCGAAGCAAGCTATACGCAATTTGAAAAAACAGTACTACACAAACAACAGAGATAGTATCTTGAAAAGAGAAAAGCAAAAATATTCAACCGACCAGGCGCATCGAGAAGTAAAAATTGAGAGAGCAAAACAAAGGTATTCAACCGACCAGGCGTATCGAGAAGTAATAATATAATAAAGATCAAACTCTTCCCTATACTAACTTGCATACGCAACTTCACTATAGTTAAGATTACAGTATTTATATTTTTACATTAAAAGACGATCTCTGAAATAACAAACTATTCCATACATTGGACTTAGTTAGCTACTTGATTGTTTGAGTTTCGTCTCTTACTATTTAAAAGAAGAAAAAGCCGTATGCTTTTTCCTGTTTGTATTTAAAGTTAAAAAACTAACTCAAGTCCAAAGAAACTGAACACTGTGGTTCATTCATATTATCTTCATTATTTTAGCTAGAATGTAAATAAACAAGTTTCTTTTTTAAATTTTAAATTGAAAAGATAGTGCTTTTAATTCAACATATTAAAAGTTCTCCCCGACTGGGAATCGAACCCCCTTCTCCCGGGTAACAAGTGGGCATACTTACCATTAGACTACACATATAAGATAACACATATAAGTTACATATAAGATATGATAATAATTTTTTAATCCGGGTCCGGGTTGCAGCGGTAGCTAGCAACCTAGTAAGAGACGATCACGTCCAATGTTAAGAAATATAAAAACCCATAGTTCCTTACAAAGGAGTCAGATCAAAACAAAAAGTAAACCATTAGAACCACCTTGTCCAAAACCCCTGTATAGTCAACTTTCTGTCCCTTGGCTTGAACAGCAAGGGAAATATATTGGTTTGAAAATCAAGAAAAGTGGCAGCTACTACAACATTCTGCCTAAACAGGATATTTTTTGTTTCTTTTTTTCTTTTGTATCCAGAGATAGCTTGGCACTGGAACATCGTAGAGAGTTGTTCAATGGCTCATTTTAAAGGAAATGAAATTGGGTTAAAAATCTATAGTAACTAAAATAAATTATTTCTAAAAGAGAGTAGATTTTTCCACCAAAAACTGCATTTTTGATGTCTTTTCACACTGCAGTCTTTCAAACATAATCGTATACCAGCGGTAAGATTTGAACCCACGCCTCCGAAGAGACTGGTGGCTAACACCAGTGCCTTGGACCACTCGGCCAGGCTGTCTCTCATAAATAATATATATGTGAATTATAATAAAAAAATCCATTACATACATTTGATTTAGTTAGCTACTTGATTGGTTGTTATTACATTAAGGGACGATCATTGCAATAACAAACCATTGCAGACTTTGGACTTAGTTAGCTACTTGTTATATTAAAGGACGATCATTAGAAAAGCACACCATTGCATATATTGGACTGAGTTAGTTTTTCCGTTTAGATTACATAAAGGATCGATGTGGTTCATTATAAATTATAAAAGGTTTAGAGCTTCTAATGTTCGAAGATTATAGAGTTAAAAATTTTACAGTCAAGAACGAACTTCAGCCCATAGTAACTAAAATAAGATTATAAATTTAAGACTAAAACAAGTACTTTGTTTGCTTTGGTATGAAATACTGGCAGCGTTGGGATTTGAACCCACACTTCGAAAGATACGGGTGGCTAAAACAAACGCCTTAGACCTCTCGGCCAAGCTGCCTCGGATAACTATACATATAAAGAACGAAGTTACGTAGTATTAAAATTTTCAATATTAGTTCCATGCTCAAGTTATATTAGAAGTTACCACAATACAGTGGAGTTCAACATATTCTGTTGGAACAAACGCAAGCACTTCCTAAATTTATGAGACTAACAGAATCCCTGTACAAATGTAATGTCCAGGTATTCATTTTCCGGATTGCAGCAGTAGCTAGCAACCTAATAAGAGACGATCATGTCCCATAGTAAAAAAAATAAAATAGCCCATAAATCCTTAAAATAGAGTCAGATCAAAAACAAAATACACTATTAGAACAGCCTTCTCCGAAACTGCTATATAGGAAACTTACAGTCTCTTTGCTTGAACAACAAAGAATTACATTAAAAGACGATTATTGGAATAAAAACTTATTTCATACATTGGACTTAGTTAGCTACTTGATCGTTTCAGGTTCGTCACTTACTATTTCAAAGAAAAAAAAATCGTAGGCTTTTTCCTGTTTGTAATATAATATTCGTGTTGCAGCGGTAGCTAGCAACCTAGTAAGAGACGATCGCGTCCAATGTTAAGAAATATAAAAACCCATAACTCCTAACAAAAAAGTCAGATCAAAACAAAAAGTACACCATTAGAACCGCCATGTCTGAAACCCCTGTATAGGAAACTTTCTGTTCCTTGGCTTGAACAGCATGGGAAATATATTGGCTTGAAATACAAGAAAAGTGGCAGCTGCTAAAACATTCTGTCTATACGGCATATTTTTTCTTTCATTTTTCTTTTTTTTTTCTTTTCCACAGATAGCTTGGCACTGGAACATTGTAGAGAGTTGTTCAATGGCTCATTTTAAAGGAAATTAATTGGGTTAAAAATCTTTTGTAACTAAAATATCAGGGTTGCAGCGGTAGCTAGCAACCTAGTAACAGACGATCGCGTCCAATGTTAAGAAATATAAAAACCCATAGCTCCTAAAAAAGAGTCACATCAAAACAAAAAGTACACCATTAGAACCACCTTGTCCGAAACCCTATATAGGAAACTTTCTGTCCCTTGGCTTGAACAGCAAGGGAAATATATTGGCTTGAAAATCCAGAAAAGTGGCAGCTACTACAACATTCTTCCTAAACGGGATATTTTTTTTGTTTTTTTTCTTTTGCACAGATTGCTTGGCACTGGAACATCATAGAGAGTTGTTCAATGGCTCATTTTAAAGGAAATTAATTGGGTAAAAATCTTTTGTAACTAATTATAATAAAGAACAACCTCTTGCCTATGCTATATTATATAGGCCACTTAACTATAGTATAGGTTAGTAAATTTTACATAAAAAACTGATATTGTTCATTATTGTAAAGAACAAATTCTAGGCCATAGTAACTAATTTGGTTTGAAAATTACATTAAAAGACGAGCATTGGAATAATTTTACATTAAAAGACGATCATTGGAATAACAAACCATTGCATACATTGGACTTAGTTCAGCTATTGTAGGTTCGTCTCTTACTATTTCAAAGAAGAAAAACCATAGGGTTTTTCCTGTTTGTTAGTAATTTACAGTAAAGAATGATCTCTCTCCCATACTAACTGATATATGGCGGTTCCAGGTGTAGTTACATAAAGGACGAATATAGCTCATCATAAATGGTGTTTGTCAATTATCCGGGTTGCAGCGGTAGCTAGCAATTATAATAAATAACGAGCTCTAACCTTTACTAACTGAAATTTTTAAGATAAATATCATAACAAAAGGAAGTTTAGAAAAGTTGCTTCTCTTTGGTGCAGTAACATTTCTTTCTGATTTTGCAACCTGATTTCCTGTGGTTCATTCATAGTTTCTTCATTATTTTAGCTAGGAGGTAGCTAAAGTGAGTTTCTTTTTTAAACTTTAAATTTAATAAATATTTTCCAGGTTGCAACGATAGCTAGCAACCTAGTAAGAGACGATCACGTCCTATACTAAAAATAAAATAACCATTAACTCCTAAAAATAGAGTCAGATCAAAACAAGAGATAAACTATTAGAACTGCCTTGTCCGAAACTGCTATATAGGAAACTTACCGTCCCTTGGCTTGAAAAACAAGGGAAATATATTGGCTTTAAAATTGAGAAAAGTGGCTGCAACCAGGATATTCTGCTTCGAGGGCAACTTTTTATTCTTTTCCACAGCATGTAGGGCAGTGGAACATCATAGAGTTGTTTAATGGCTCATTTTCAAGAAAATTGATGAATTTAAAAACATTTTCTAATTTACAAAAATAATTTTTGAAATAGATTCAAATCTTTACGAAGAACTTCATTTCCTATAGCACTCTAGTTGCTTATGTTATTATAAAACAGAAATCATCAAATTCATCGGATCATCGGATATACCTGTAGTAGCTGATGTTATTAACAACTTATTGCAAACGAAAAACGAAATAGTATTTTTTACCTTATAAGAATCATGTAGATATATTTATTTAAAATGTAATAATTCTTTTAGTCCGGGTTGCAGCAATAGCTTATAACCTAGTAAGAGACGATTACGTTCCATACTAAAAAAAAACAAAATATCCCATAACTCCTAAAACTAGAGTCAGATACAAAAATAAGTACACTATTAGAAGATTTGTTGTGTTATGGTGAAATGGATTGAGTGACCTTAATGGATAGATTATTGGGGTCAAGTGAAGGAGTTTTTTGCTGGCTGATTAGCAACGATAGCCGAGAGAAGTTTATTCCCGTATATACGGAGGGGTATTGACTGCTGATTCTGGGTAGGTAGAAACAGATTTGGCGCTAATATGACAAGGAAAAGAAACAAGGGGAAAAGAGCAGATGATTCGTTGCTGTAAAGCCAGTCATCAACTGATGCAGCGGTTACCACGGTGACCCTAAAGACGCTTGTGGACAGTATCAATGTTGTTTTATCACCTTTGTAAATTAATACACACAAATTTAGTGAGCTCACGACAAATATTAACCGAATTGAGGAGAAAGTGAATAGCTTATAATCTCAAGTAAATGATACAAGGAAGGAAATTGGCGAGCTAAAGCCGAAAATCCAGACTGTGGAGTCGGAAACGGAGAATCTCAAAAGATACGTTGCGATTCTAACAGATCAAAGTGTAACTTTGAAGGCACAGTTGGATGCAGTTACACGTACGCTTGTAAAAGCCGAAAGTAAGGAAACGGAGGAAAATCTGCTCATGTGGAATGTAAATGTTAAAAGTGAGTCTAAAGCAAAGGACTTGAAGTAAGTCTAAAGCAAAGGAAACGAAGGGCTAGCCGTGACTGACGATTTTCCGTTTAAAGTCACAGAATTTCAAACTGAAAAGAAGTTTTTCAAAGTTGAGCTAAGCTCCAAGGAAGTGAAAATCGGATTGTTGAAAAATTCTAAAAAACTGCATGGTAAAACTATTGGTGGTGATACACGAATCTTTCTCACCGACGATGCGCCTCACCGACGATGCGCCTATATCAGTGCGTGTACAAAGGAAAAAGTTACTTACTTTGTGTTCGAGGTTGCGTGATAAGGGTATTGAATCGTGGATAGGAAAGTTCTTACCCCCCTGCTTGTTTGTTCGTGGTCAAAATGGTGCTGTCGAAAAGTACCTTCTTGGTGGAATCCTGCAAAATTTAATGATGTAAATAGAAGGGACTTTGAAATGTAACTTTTGAATGGAAGAACGATAAGGAAAGGAAGAGAAAAAAATATTTTGAGTTTGGTTAAAGTTGATTAAATTTGGTGAATATGACTATTTTTTTTGTCTTTTATGTATTGTAAGTATAGGTTATTGCTACTATTGAGTAAAAAGAGTCTAAGAAATTATTTAAAGGGTGATAGTTTAGGTCTTGCGCTTTAATGTCAGAATTTAGGTAATAATTGCGACAGAAGATAGTCGCCATGATGGAAATGTTTTGTTTCTTCATTATAATGTTTTCTTTAGTATTTGTTAGTTTTTATAGGTTTTGTTTATATTATTTGCTCAGGTGAGAAGGTTGTTGAAAAAAACGACGGGTGTTTTTGTGTAAACTGTTATTCATGGTTATTATGTCGAGAGAAAGATTGGAACTACTTGCGGGTAATGGAGTAAGATTTTTTGATCGTTTGGACACGCAGCTTAGGGATGGTGATGAAGGAATAATAGGCCGAGGTTTTCCTGATGCTAAATATGCTTTTGCGAGTGATATTATTCGGGATTTTGCGCATTCTGTGGATTTTACGGTTATGCATTTAAATTGTCGAGGTCTAAATAGCTCATATGCGTATTTATCTGAGTTGTGCCTGGAGAGCGATATTCTGATTTTCGGTTTAACGGAAACTTGGTTGCGTGACCACAACGATTCTTTGTTAGATATAAATGGATAAAATTTATTTAAGAAAAATAGGAAAAAATTACCAGCATAGTGGTCTGGCGGTATATGTGAGGTTGAGTCTTAATGCAAAGGTGAGAGAAGATATTTCAGTATATGAATAAATGCTTTTGGAGAGTATGGTATGTGAGATAGTTCAGGGAGAAACTCATTTGTTTATTGTATTGGTGTACAAACCACCGTCTGAATCTGATTCTCGTTTTTTGAAAGTAATGGAGTGTCAGCTTGAAATAGTCCCAGTTTCAACGCACCCGTGTTTGGTAATGAGAGACTTTAATGTGACTTTGATGCCAGCGAATGATAGATCTAGTCAAAATTTACTTAGTCTCATGCTTAGCTTCGATTTATATCCAAGCGTTAATATCCCAACAAGACTTAGTGAAAGTAATGCGACACTAATCAACAACATTTTTATGAGTATTGGATTTAGTGATCCGAAGGTAATTATCAATGATGTATCTGACCATTGCGCTGTTATGGTGACTTTAAAAATATCGAGCCCCCAAAATCAAAGAAAAGAGAAAAGAAACGGGAATAAATTAGATGCTGCTTCGATTAGGAAGTTTAAATGTAAACTGGCATTACAGGATTGGTCACACCTTAATAACTATGAAGATCCTAGTCATCAAATGGACAAACGGTATGGTCAGTTAACTTCACTGCTCTGTTCAACTTGCTCTAAGTACAAACAGTTGAGAAAAGATGAGCCAAATAAGCCGGATAACGGAACGCCTTCTAAAGTGTATAAATAGAAGGCACCATCTATATCAAGAGAAAACCCTGAGCCCAAATACATTTAATGAAGGGTTCTATATACTATATAATAATGCTCTGAATAAGCTTCTCAGAAAATCAAAGCGGGGTTATTATCAAGGTGCATTTAAGAAAAGCGAAGGTGATTGTGTGAAAAAATGGAAGATTATTAAGTCAATAATTGGCGAGAAAGGACCTGTATTACCTGAACACGATGACCCAAGGAATTTGGCAAGTAGGGCGGAACATTTTGTGAGTATTGGTGTTGGACCTAAAAGAATGACTGAGCGAGATGTACCGGATGGTGAACCTTTCAAAGAATACCTTCCCCCAGAGAGTGGAGTAACCCTTTGGCTGAGTAAAGTTACAGATTCTGAAGTTGAAAAAGTAATTAAGGAAATGAAAATATCGGCGTCCGGTGCTGATTTCTTGTCACTAAAAGTTATTAAACAAGTTTTGCCGGAATTACTTCCAAAGTTTTATGAGCTAGTTAATAGTTGTTTCAGGGTTGGTGTTTCCCCATCTTGTTTTAAAATAGCTAAGGTAAAACCTATTCACAAAGGTGGTGATAAACAGGATTATTTCAATTATCGGCCAGCTTCCCTTTTGCCGGCCCTTTCTCGAATAATGAAAAAGTTGTTGTATTGTAGGTTTTATGTAATAATAATTATTTTTTTAGCAATCAATTTGGATTCCGTAAGGCTTATTCAACGGAGCATGCTCTTCAGTTTATGGTGAAAGTGGTAAACGATGGATTAGGTGGTCACATGAAGGTGGCTACATTGTTTTTAGATATACTGAAAAATTTCAATACCGTTGACCACCAGATTTGTTAGGGAAGCTTAGGAATTTATGGTGCCCGTGGTAATGTGTTTAAGTTATTTGAATCTTATCTAGCAGATAGGTCAATATTTATGGAATTAGGAGGTATCGCGTCTTGCCGTTACTCAATCCAGTGTAGTGCTCCTCAAGGATCCTCGCTCGGCCCACTTCTGTTTGATGTTTATATTAACGACCTACGCAGCGCTATGTCTGGCCTAACAAATGACCTAAGTTCAGATTTTGGAAGACTAAAGAAGGTCCTTGTATCGTTCGCAGATGACACAAATCTCAAGATTATTACTCGTACGGAGCAACAATCAGTCGGATTGTTAGAAGGTGACCTGTATAATATTGAACGATGGATGACATCGAACAAACTGGCTATCAATTTTAATAAATCTAACTGGATTATTTATGGGAGATCTAAGAATTGCTATCCATGGTTAACAAACCTGAATGCTGGTCCATCCCAAATAGCTCGGAAACGATCGGTGAAATACCTGGGAGTTGTTTTGGATGATACCCTCTCCTTTGTAGAACATATACAGTGTATATCTTCTAAAGTGGTCCGTAATGTTGGGATGATGCGTAAATTAAAGTATTTCTTTCCTGTTAGAATACTACCTCTTATTTATTTTTCGTTGGTGCACCCCTATTTAATTTACTGTCGTTCAGTGTGGTTGTCCACATTCATTGCACATCCTAGGCAGTTATGTGTTCTCCAGAATGGGGCTATCAGAATTCTTTCTAACAATGATTCTCGTTTTTCGGTAAGGGATCTGCGTAAGAGTTTACATATACTACCGATTTCTGGCCTATTTGAGTTCTATAGAATACAGTTAATGTTCAATATTTTGAATAATGTAGCACCGGATTGCCTGCATAATATATTCTGTTCCATTTCTGAACGTCATCAATATGGTACTCGTAACACAGGTATGATTCAACGACCAAAGAAACCATCGACTCAGTCTGGCTTCTCACTCAGACACCAGCTTCCGTTAACACGGGAAAGACTACCCGGTGAGATTCTAGACCGGGCGGTTAGACTCGATTTCCATAGGTTTCTAAGAGGCCATTGTGTTGGTTGCTATGATTTCAATTAATGTTTTTTTTTTTTTTTTTTTTTACCTCAAGTAGTGCCAAAATTTATGTGGTTTTTTATTAAATATTAATTGAACCCGTCGGGGTGTTGAGTGTGCAAGAGGTGTCTCGTTTTTTTTTTTTTTTTTTTTGTCTAAAAGATGTGAGAATGTTAAGTTGAAAGGAGATAGTGCCTGACAAGCCTCGATAACCAGGCTTCTGGAAGTTTGTAAATAGTTATATAAATAAAGTGATTTATCTCTCTCTCTCTCTCTCTCTCTCTCTCTCTCTCTCTCTCTCTCTCTCTCTCTCTCTCTCTCTCTCTCTCTCTCTCTCTCTCTCTCTCTCTCTCTCTCTCTCTCTCTCTCTCTCTCTCTCTCTCTCTCTCTCTCTCTCTCTCTCTCTCTCTCTCTCTCTATATATATATATATATATATATATATATATATATATATATATATACGAGGGCAATTCAGAAACTAACCTCAGGTTGATTGAAAAAAATACACCAAGTTAAGTAAAAATATTTTAATATATACATCTTACAATTACATCTTTGCACTATTTTTCGACATAGTTTCCATAACGATTGAGGCACTTATCGTATCTCTTCACAAGCTTTGAAATTGCTTCTGCATAAAAATCACCTGCTTGTGCCTTGAGCCAGCCTGTGACCGCATCTTTGAGCTCTTCGTTGTCATCAAACCGCTGGGACCCGATCCCTTTCTTCATATGCATGAAGAGGTGATAATCACTTGGCGCCAGATCTGGGCTGTAAGGTGGATGGTTGAAAACGTCCCACTTGAAGGACTCAAGAAGGGCTGTTGTTCTGCGAGCAGAGTGAGGACAGGCGTTATCGTGGAAAAAAACGATACCAGAAGTCAGCATATCATGGCGTTTGTTCTGTATAGCCTGTCGTAATGTTTTTAGTGTTTCACAGTACACGTCTTGATTAATGGTTGTCCCATGTTCCATGAATTCAACCAACAACACCCCTTTGGCATCCCAAAACACCGTTGCCATCAGTTTTCTTGCACAAAAATCTTGCCGGGCATTTTTTGGTTTGGTAGGCGAATCTGAATTTGCCCACATCTTTGACTGTTCTTTTGTCTCAGGGTTCACGTACTTAATCCAGGTTTCGTCACCGGTCACGATTCTGTTTAACAAGGGTTCTCCTTCGTCCTCATAACGTGACAGAAAGTCTAATGCAGAGGCCATTCTTTGAGTTTTGTGGTGGTCGGTAAGAATTTTGGGAACCCATCGTGCACAGAACTTACGGTAACCCAATCTTGCTGTTACTATCTCGTACAAAAGAGTCTTAGAAATCTGTGGAAAATCAGTAGACAACTCCGCTATTGTGAAACGTCGATATTCACAAACTTTTGCATCAACTGTCTGAACGAGTTCGTCAATCACCAAGGATGGTCTACCACTCCTCTCTTCACCATGAACGTTTTCTCGTCCACTTTTAAATAAACGTACCCATTCACGGACAACTCCTTCACTCATAACTTTTGGTCCGTACACGGCACAAAGCTCACGATGAATAGCTGCTGCAGAGTATCCTTTGGCTGTAAAAAACCTTATAAAAGCACGCACTTCACATTTGGCGGGATTTTCTATTGCAGCACACATTTCAAACTACCACAATAACTAAACTAGTGCAGGTATGATGTTCACTCGACTACGGCTTGATGCCGACTGACCTGCTGAGCTCGTGAAAGCACAAATGGCGCGCTACTCCCCCCCACTACACGCACTGTGACCAATTGGAGGTTAGTTTCTGAATTGCCCTCGTATATAGAGATATATATATAGAGAGATATATATAGAGAGAGAGAGAGAGAGAGAGAGAGAGAGAGAGAGAGAGAGAGACAGAGAGAGAGAGAGAGAGAGAGAGAGAGAGAGAGAGAGAGAGAGAGAGAGAGAGAGAGAGAGAGAGAGAGAGATAAATCACTTTATTTATATAACTATTTACAAACTTCCAGAAGCCTGTTTATCGTGGCTTGTCAGGCAATATCACCTTTAAACTTAACATACTCAAATATTTTAGAAAAAAAAAAAAAAAAAAAAAGACGAGACACCTCTTGCACACAAAACACCCCGACGGGTTCCATTAATATTTAATAAAAAACCACATAAATTTTGGCACAACTTTTGTTAAAAAAAAAAAAAAAAAAACATTAATTGAAATAATAGCAACCAACACAATGGCCTCTTAGAAACCTATGGAAAACGAGTCTAAACGCCCGGTCTAGAATCTCACCGGGTAGTCTTTCCCGTGTTAACGGAAGCTGGTGTCTGAGTGAGAAGCCAGACTGAGTCGATGGTTTCTTTGGTCGTTGAATCATACCTGTGTTACGAGTACCATATTGATGACGTTCAGAAATGGAACAGAATATATTATGCAGGCAATCCGGTGCTACATTATTCAAAATATTGAACATTAACTGTATTCTATAGAACTCAAATAGGCCAGAAATCGGTAGTATATGTAAACTCTTACGCAGATCGCTTACCGAAAAATGAGAATCATTGTTAGAAAGAATTCTGATAGCCCCATTCTGGAGAACACATAACTGCCTAGGATGTGCAATGAATGTGGACAACCACACTGAACGACAGTAAATTAAATAGGGGTGCACCAACGAAAAATAAATAAGAGGTAGTATTCTAACAGGAAAGAAATACTTTAATTTACGCATCATCCCAACATTACGGACCACTTTAGAAGATATACACTGTATATGTTCTACAAAGGAGAGGGTATCATCCAAAACAACTCCCAGGTATTTCACCGATCGTTTCCGAGCTATTTGGGATGGACCAGCATTCAGGTTTGTTAACCATGGATAGCAATTCTTAGATCTCCCATAAATAATCCAGTTAGATTTATTAAAATTGATAGCCAGTTTGTTCGATGTCATCCATCGTTCAATATTATACAGGTCACCTTCTAACAATCCGACTGATTGTTGCTCCGTACGAGTAATAATCGTGAGATTTGTGTCATCTGCGAACAATACAAGGACCTTCTTTGGGTCCCTAAAATCTGCAATTAGGTCATTTGTTAGGCCAGACCCTGCGTTGCATAGGTCGTTAATATAAACAGCGAAAAACAGTGGACCGAGTGGAGATCCTTGAGGGACACCGCACTGGATTGGGCAACGACTAGACGCAATACCTCCCAATTCCATAAATATTGACCTATCTGCTAGATCAGATTCAAATAACTTAAACACATTACCACGGGCACCATAAATTCCTAAGCTTCCCTAACAAATCTGGTGGTCAACGGTATTGAAATTTTTCAGTATATCTAAAAACAATGTAGCCACCTTCATGTGACCACCTAATCCATCGTTTACCACTTTCACCATAAACTGAAGAGCATGCTCCGTTGAATAAGCCTTACGGAATCCAAATTGATTGCTAAAAAAATAATTATTATTACATAAAACCTACAATACAACAACTTTTTCATTATTCGAGAAAGGGCCGGCAAAAGGGAAGCTGGCCAATAATTGAAATAATCCTGTTTATCACCACCTTTGTGAATAGGTTTTACCTTAGCTATTTTAAAACAAGATGGGGAAACACCAACCCTGAAACAACTATTAACTAGCTCATAAAACTTTGGAAGTAATTCCGGCAAAACTTGTTTAATAACTTTTAGTGACAAGAAATCAGCACCGGACGCCGATATTTTCATTTCCTTAATTACTTTTTCAACTTCAGAATCTGTAACTTTACTCAGCCAAAGGGTTACTCCACTCTCTGGGGGAAGGTATTCTTTGAAAGGTTCACCATCCGGTACATCTCGCTCAGTCATTCTTTTAGGTCCAACACCAATACTCACAAAATGTTCCGCCCTACTTGCCAAATTCCTTGGGTCATCGTGTTCAGGTAATACAGGTCCTTTCTCGCCAATTATTGACTTAATAATCTTCCATTTTTTCACACAATCACCTTCGCTTTTCTTAAATGCACCTTGATAATAACCCCGCTTTGATTTTCTGAGAAGCTTATTAAGAGCATTATTATATCGTATATAGAACCCTTCATTAAATGTATTTGGGCTCAGGGTTTTCTCTTGATATAGATGGTGCCTTCTATTTATACACTTTAGAAGGCGTTCCGTTATCCGGCTTATTTGGCTCATCTTTTCTCAACTGTTTGTACTTAGAGCAAGTTGAACAGAGCAGTGAAGTTAACTGACCATACCGTTTGTCCATTTGATGACTAGGATCTTCATAGTTATTAAGGTGTGACCAATCCTGTGATGCTAGTTTACATTTAAACTTCCTAATCGAAGCAGCATCTAGTTTAATCCCATTTCTTTTCTCTTGTCTTTGATTTTGGGGGCTCGATACTTCCAAAGTCACCATAACAGCGCAATGGTCAGATACATCATTGATAATTACCTTCAAATCACCAAATCCAATATTCATAAAAATGTTGTCGATTAGTGTCGCATTACATTCACTAATTCTTGTAGGGATATTAACGCTTGGATATAAATCGAAGCTAAGCATGAGACTAAGTAAATTTTGACTAGATCTATCATTCGCTGGCATCAAAGTCACATTAAAGTCTCTCATTACCAAACACGGGTGCGTTGAAACTGGGACTTTTTCAAGCTGACACTCCATTACTTTCAAAAAACGAGAATCAGATTCAGACGGTGGTTTGTACACCAATACAATAAACAAATGAGTTTCTCCCTGAACTATCTCACATACCATACTCTCCAAAAGCATTTATTCATATACTGAAATATCTTTTCTCACCTTTGCATTAAGACTCAACCTCACATATACCGCCAGACCACTATGCTGGTAATTTTTTCCTATTTTTCTTAGATAAATTTTATCCATTTATATCTAACAAAGAATCGTTGTGGTCACGCAACCAAGTTTCCGTTAAACCGACAATCAGAATATCGCTCTCCAGGCACAACTCAGATAAATACGCATATGAGCTATTTAGACCTCGACAATTTAAATGCATAACCGTAAAATCCACAGAATGCGCAAAATCCCGAATAATATCACTTGCAAAAGCATATTTAGCATCAGGAAAACCTCGGCCTATTATTCCTTCATCACCATCCCTAAGCTGCGTGTCCAAACGATCAAAAAATCTTACTCCATTACCCGCAAGTAGTTCCAATCTTTCTCTCGACATAATAACCATGAATAACAGTTTACACAAAAACACCCGTCGTTTTTTTCAACTACCGTCTCACCCGAGCAATTATTATAAACAATACCTATAAAAACTAACAAATACTAATGAAAACATGATAATGAAGAAACAAAACATTTCCATCATGGCGACTATCTTCTGTCGCAATTATTACCTAAATTCTGACATTAAAGCGCAAGACCTAAACTATCACCCTTTAAATAATTTCTTAGACTCTTTTTACTCAATAGTAGCAATAACCTAGACTTACAATACATAAAAGACAAAAAAAACAGTCATATTCACCAAACTTTAATCAACTTTAACCAAACTCAAAATATTTTTTTCTCTTCCTTTCCTTCTCTTTCTTCCATTCAAAAGTTCCATTTCAAAGTCCCTTCTATTTGCATCATTAAATTTTGCGGGATTTCACCAAGAAGGTACTTTTCGACAGCACCATTTTGACCACGAACAAACAAGCAGGGGGGTAAGAACTTTCCTATCCACGATTCAATACCCTTATCACGCAACCTCGAACATAAAGTAAGTAACTTTTTACTTTGTACACGCACTGATATAGGCACACCGTCAGTGAGGCGCATCGTCGGTGAGAAAGATTCGTGTATCACCACCAATAGTTTTACCATGCAGTTTTTTAGAATTTTTCAACAATCCGATTTTCACTTCCTTGGAGCTTAGCTCAACTTTGAAAAACTTCTTTTCAGTTTGAAATTCTGTGACTTTAAACGGAAAATCGTCAGTCACGGCTAGCCCTTCGTTTCCTTTGCTTTAGACTCACTTCAAGTCCTTTGCTTTAGACTCACTTTTAACATTTACATTCCACATGAGCAGATTTTCCTCCGTTTCCTTACTTTCGGCTTTTACAAGCGTTCGTGTAACTGCATCCAACTGTGCCTTCAAAGTTACACTTTGATCTGTTAGAATCGCAACGTATCTTTTGAGATTCTCCGTTTCCGACTCCACAGTCTGGATTTTCGGCTTTAGCTCGCCAATTTCCTTCCTTGTATCATTTACTTGAGATTATAAGCTATTCACTTTCTCCTCAATTCGGTTAATATTTGTCGTGAGCTCACTAAATTTGTGTGTATTAATTTACAAAGGTGATAAAACAACATTGATACTGTCCACAAGCGTCTTTAGGGTCACCGTGGTAACCGCTGCATCAGTTGATGACTGGCTTTACAGCAACGAATCATCTGCTCTTTTCCCCTTGTTTCTTTTCCTTGTCATATTAGCGCCAAATCTGTTTCTACCTACCCAGAATCAGCAGTCAATACCCCTCCGTATACACGGGAATAAACTTATCTCGGCTATCGTTGCTAATCAGCCAGCAAAAAACTCCTTCACTTGACCCCAATAATCTATCCATTAAGCTCAACCAATCCATTTCACCATAACACAACAAATCTTCTAATAGTGTACTTATTTTTTTATCTGACTCTAGTTTTAGGAGTTATGGGGTATTTTGTTTTTTTTTTAGTATGGAACGTAATCGTCTCTTACTAGGTTATAAGCTATTGCTGCAACCCGGACTAAAAGAATTACTACATTTTAAATAAATATATCTACATGATTCTTATAAGGTAAAAAATACTATTTCGTTTTTCGTTTGCAATAAGTTGTTAATAACATCAGCTACTACAGGTATATCCGATGATCCGATGAATTTGATGATTTCTGTTTTATAATAACATAAGCTACTAGAGTGCTATAGGAAATGAAGTTCTTCGTAAAGATTTGAATCTATTTCAAAAATTATTTTTGTAAATTAGAAAATGTTTTTAAATTCATCAATTTTCTTTAAAATGAGCCATTAAACAACTCTCTATGATGTTCCACTGCCCTACATGCTGTGGAAAAGAAGAAAAAGTTGCCCTCGAAGCAGAATATCCTGGTTGCAGCCACTTTTCTCGATTTTAAAGCCAATATATTTCCCTTGTTTTTCAAGCCAAGGGACGGTAAGTTTCCTATATAGCAGTTTCGGACAAGGCAGTTCTAATAGTTTATCTCTTGTTTTGATCTGACTCTATTTTTAGGGGTTATTGGTTATTTTATTTTTAGTATAGAACGTGATCGTCTCTTACTAGGTTGCTAGCTATCGTTGCAACCTGGAAAATATTTATTAAATTTAAGGTTTAAAAAATAAACTCAGTTTAGCTACCTCCTAGCTAAAATAATGAAGAAAATATGAATGAACCACAGGAAATCAGGTAGCAAAATCAGAAAGAAATGGTACTGCACCAAAGAGAAGCAGCTTTTCTAAACTTCCTTTTGTTATGATATTTATCTTAAAAATTTCAGTTAGTAAAGGTTAGAGCTCGTTATTTATTATAATTGCTAGCTACCGCTGCAACCCGGATAATTGACAAACACCATTTATGATGAGCTATATTTGTCCTTTATGTAACTACACTTGGAACCACCATATATCATTTAGTATGGGAGAGAGATCGTTCTTTACTGTAAATTACTAACAAACAGGAAAAACCCTACGGTTTTTCTTCTTTGAAATAGTAAGAGACGAACCTACAATAGCTGAACTAAGTCCAATGTATGCAATGGTTTGTTATTCCAATGATCGTCTTTTAATGTAAAATTATTCCAATGATAGTCTTTTAATATAATTTTCAAACCAAATTAGTTACTATGGCCTAGAATTTATTAAACAAAAAATCGCGAAGAAAGGAAACGAGGACAATTAACAGCCAGTGAAAAAATTGAAAAATTATGCAAATATTTCGGTCAAGACCTCCGCTTGAGCGTCCTCAGTGCAGAATAAAACTGATAAAAATATAAAAACCAAACCTTAAAATAAAAACACGAAACTAAAATTGGACGACCCTTTCCTAGTAACGGTGAAAGGGTAACTGAATAAAAAACACAAGTCTAAATGGCATTTCAGAATTTCATTTTGCGTAAAGCACTTTTAAAGGCTGATCGCTTTCCAGTTTGATTGTTATCGGAGACTCTATTCGATTGCACAATATAACTTTGTGGATGTATGTAAAAACGATCAGAATTAATAATTTTGTCATAAATGGGACTTAGAAAAATTTCTCGAGTGTCTCTATTGAGAGCTACCTTTTGGTGAATGTGCTTTTTTATTTCAACTGCCTCCCTGAAAACTTGCGTGAGACCTTTGACGGGGGCAACGATAGAGGCCTCGTCAAACAAAATGAAATGGTGTGGATTCTCGTACACATGTTGCGCCAAGGCGGAATCAAAAACCTCAGGCCTTTGGCGTAACCTCATTGCCTTGTCAATTGAGGACTTGTGCTCAGATAACCTCTCCCCCAATTATATTTTGCAATGGCTACCCTATAAAATTACTTGAGACCATTATACACAGAAGACGAAAAAAGGCAGAGGGGAGGGCATCAGGTCCACAAGCCCCAACAGATACCGTCCCATTGGTGGATGATAAGAAACTTTTCACTGTTCTACCCTAAATTACAAAATTGAGTGACAAATTTAAAAGAATACTTAAAAAACATAGACTTAGCGTCGCCTTTAAAAATTCAAATATTACACAGAACTTTTTTAACAACGGCAAAGATAAAACCAGCCCCATTCTGGGTAGTGGTGTTTATAGAATTCCTTGTTCTTGTGGCTGTTTTTATGTTGGTAGAACCCAACAGCAATTGGGGGAGAATCCACACCATTTCATTTTGTTTGACGAGGCCTCTATCGTTGCCCCCGTTAAAGGTCTCACGCAAGTTTTCAGGGAGGCAGTTGAAATAAAAAAGCACATTCACCAAAAGGTAGCTCTCAATAGAGACACTGGAGAAATTTTTCAGTCGGATTGTTAGAAGGTGACCTGTATAATATTGAACGATGGATGACATCGAACAAACTGGCTATCAATTTTAATAAATCTAACTGGATTATTTATGGGAGATCTAAGAATTGCTATCCATGGTTAACAAACCTGAATGCTGGTCCATCCCAAATAGCTCGGAAACGATCGGTGAAATACCTGGGAGTTGTTTTGGATGATACCCTCTCCTTTGTAGAACATATACAGTGTATATCTTCTAAAGTGGTCCGTAATGTTGGGATGATGCGTAAATTAAAGTATTTCTTTCCTGTTAGAATACTACCTCTTATTTATTTTTCGTTGGTGCACCCCTATTTAATTTACTGTCGTTCAGTGTGGTTGTCCACATTCATTGCACATCCTAGGCAGTTATGTGTTCTCCAGAATGGGGCTATCAGAATTCTTTCTAACAATGATTCTCGTTTTTCGGTAAGGGATCTGCGTAAGAGTTTACATATACTACCGATTTCTGGCCTATTTGAGTTCTATAGAATACAGTTAATGTTCAATATTTTGAATAATGTAGCACCGGATTGCCTGCATAATATATTCTGTTCCGTTTCTGAACGTCATCAATATGGTACTCGTAACACAGGTATGAATCAACGACCAAAGAAACCATCGACTCAGTCTGGCTTCTCACTCAGACACCAGCTTCCGTTAACACGGGAAAGACTACCAGGTGAGATTCTAGACCGGGCGGTTAGACTCGATTTCCATAGGTTGCTAAGAGGCCATTGTGTTGGTTGCTCTGATTTCAATTAATTTTTTTTTTTTTTTTTTTTTTTACCTCAAGTAGTGCCAAAATTTTTGTGGTTTTTTTTTAAATATTAATGGAACCCGTGGGGGAGTTTTGTGAGCAAGTGGTGTATCGTCTTTTTTTTTTTTTTTTTTTTGTCTAAAAGATTTGGGAATGTTAAGTTGAAAGGAGATATTGCCTGACAAGCCACGATAACCAGGCTTCTGGAAGTTTGTAAATAGTTATATAAATAAAGTGATTTATCTCTCTCTCTCTCTCTCTCTCTCTCTCTCTCTCTCTCTCTCTCTCTCTCTCTCTCTCTCTCTCTCTCTCTCTCTCTCTCTCTCTCTCTCTCTCTCTCTCTCTCTCTCTCTCTCTCTCTCTCTCTCTCTCTCTCTCTCTCTCTCTCTCTCTCTCTCTCTCTCTCTCTCTCTCTCTCTCTCTCTCTCTCTCATATATATATATATATATATATATATATATATATATATATATATATATATATATACGAGGGCAATTCAGAAACTAACCTCTGGTTGATTGAAAAAAATACACCAAGTTAAGTAAAAATATTTTAATATATACATCTTACAACTACATCTTTGCACTATTTTTCAACATAGTCTCCATAACAATTGAGGCACTTATCGTATCTCTTCACAAGCTTTGAAATTGCTTCTGCATAAAATCACCTGCTTGTGCCTTGAGCCAGCCTGTGACTGCATCTTTGAGCTCTTCGTTGTCATCAAACCGCTGGGACCCAAGCCATTTCTTCATATGCATGAAGAGGTGATAATCACTTGGCGCCAGATCTGGGCTGTAAGGTGGATGGTTGAAAACGTCCCACTTGAAGGACTCAAGAAGGGCTGTTGTTCTGCGAGCAGAGTGAGGACAGGCGTTATCGTGGAAAAAAACGATAACGTGACAGAAAGTCTAATGCAGAGGCCATTCTTTGAGTTTTGTGGTGGTCGGTAAGAATTTTGGGCACCCATCGTGCACAGAACTTACGGTAACCCAATCTTGCTGTCACTATCTCGTACAAAAGAGTTTTAGAAATCTGTGGAAAATCAGTAGACAACTCCGCTATTGTGAAACGTCGATATTCACAAACTTTTGCATCAACTGTCTGAACGAGTTCGTCAGTCACCAAGGATGGTCTACCACTCCTTTCTTCACCATGAACGTTTTCTCGTCCACTTTTAAATAAACGTACCCATTCACGGACAACTCCTTCACTCATAACTTTTGGTCCGTACACGGCACAAAGCTCACGATGAATAGCTGCTGCAGAGTATCCTTTGGCTGTAAAAAACCTTATAAAAGCACGCACTTCACATTTGGCGGGATTTTCTATTGCAGCACACATTTCAAACTACCACAATAACTAAACTAGTGCAGGTATGATGTTCACTCAACTACGGCTTGATGCCGACTGACCTGCTGAGCTCGTGAATGCACAAATGGCGCGCTACTCCCCCACTACACGCACTGTGACCAATTGGAGGTTAGTTTCTGAATTGCCCTCGTATATATATATGTATATATATATATATATATATATATATATATATATATATATATATATATATATATATATAAAAGATAGAACCGCCTTGTCCAAAACTATATAGGAAACGTACCGTCCCTTGGCTTGAAACACAAGGAAAATATGTTGGCTTAAAAATCCAGAAAAGTGTCTAAAACCGCGATATTCTGCATATACGTCATCTTTTTTTGTTTCCGTTTTTTCATTCCCCTCAGCTAGCTAGGCACTGGAAAATCGAAAAGAGCTGTAAAATGGCTCATTTTAATTGGTACATCTAATGCCTTTTGTAGTTAAAAAAAATAGTTTTTAAAATAAAATCAATTTTGACAAAAAACTGCATTTTGGTGTACAAGCTTGATGAATAACGTTATAATCGTATAGGTTATGATCATATATGACGTAATAAGTGAATGGAATGTTTATACACGCTTATCTGTCGACTAGATAATAATTATCCTGTAAATTTAAATAAAATAATTTTATTTCATCTCCGTTCAAAATTATAATTGTATCCTGGAACCAAAATTTTTTTTGGCTTAACCCGTAAAGTACGTATCTCTATATTGTTGTCCTATGTTTCCAAAGAAAAAAATTCCATTTTTTTCAGTTTAGAATCGCCAAGGTTATTATGTAAACTACAAAAACACTTATTCTGTCGAAGCAATAATATTAATTTTTTAATTCAAACTAGAAAACACCTCAAACTCTTAAAATTAGTTTTTTTTTGTCCCCTGGAACCGAGGTTTTTTGGCTTAACCCATAAAGTACGTATCTCTATAGCGTTGTCTAAATATTTCCAAAGAAAAAAAAATATTTTTTATTTATTTTAGTTTTCAGTTCAAATTCACTAAAATTATTATGTAAACTGCTGACATTAAAAGACGATCACTGGCATAACAAACCATTGCATACATTGGACTTTAGCTTTATATCTACCAGTTAGCTTTGTATCTATGTTAGCTTTGTATCTACCAGAAGGGCACAGTGGTCGGAGAAAGCCACGGCGATATTTTCTATATTTTTTACCATTTCATCTTTCCAACAATACACCCTGTCGATCCTCGCGCTGCCCCTTTTTTCTATTCTTGTGAAACCCCTCTTCATTCCCATTTCTTGCCACACATCTACCAGTTTCCATGTTTTAACCACTCTTTTTTTATCTCGATGCTAATCGTCCTTCTAATATTTCTCCGGCTCTAACTCAAAATGTCTTTTTCTTCTAAAACATAGTTAAAGTCACCCAATAGCAATGGCGAGCCAGTTCTTAAATATCGTGGAAGAGTGTTTTGTATTACCAACTGTCTTTCCCTTGCTTTATTTGAGCCTGAAGGAAAATTACATTTACAAAAACCACTTCTTCCAGCAAATGCTGGTCACTTCACCATCCTCTTGAAAACGCAGTGTCAAGTAATTCAGTTAAAATTTAACAGAATTATTTTTTTTTTATTTAAATTCAACTAAAAACTATATTTTTATTGTCAATCTTGATGAATGCCAGCTATCCTGACTGCTAGTATGCTTACTATTGTACCCTCGCAGACTTATGAAAAATAGGTTACATATAATCACATTGAAAAAGTTACTTTTTACAATATGTTGAAAAGATACGAAGAGATTAATTTTTTTTTGTATAACCATATATGATGTAATAAGGGAATGCAATATTTATACATATTATTTTTTCGAAAAGAAATTTTTATTTTACTTTTGTTCTCAGTTCAGGGTCACTAAAGTTATTATGGAATCTGCAAGACTATTTTTGGTATCAGAGCAATAATTTGAATCTTTCAATTCAAACTAGAAAATACATAACAAATGTTAAAATTAGTTTATTTTTAGCTAGGTTCTAACTATCTGACACGGGATTTAATGTGTATTTTCATAAAAAAATTCAATTTTTTAAAATTTAGTTGTCAGTTCAGAATCGCTAAGGATATTATGTAAACTGCAAAAATATTTATGACAACTGAGCAGAAATTTTAATCTTTTAATCCAAACTAGAAAAATACCTGAAAATTTTTAAATTAGTTTTATTTTTTTGTTAGGTTCTTGGTACTTTTCACATGACTTGAATAATTTTTACTTCCATTAGACAATTATTTATTGCTATGGTTTAACAAATAAAAAAAAAGAAACTTAAGGAGAAGAAAAAGTAAGAAAGTCGAGTTAAACAGGTTGCTGGCAAAAAAAAGAACACTGTGAGAAAAACAGGGACGTTCTCAAATTGATTGCCTAAGATGAGAAAGCTGCAGCTCTAAATAAACCTCGAGTTTTAGAACGATATAAAAATTACGAGGAGTTTTGTCAGAATTGCATCAATTCATCATCAGAACATTACATTAAGGAATGAACTGTAGCCCATAGTAACTGAAGTAATAAAATGAATTATTATATACATGATTACTTTAATTATATTCATCAAGAAATCATCATAAGTGAAAATTCCCAATACCGAGAATCGAACTTGAGCCCACTGGGTGAGAGCCAGCTTTGCCAACCACTAGACTATGTAGGGTATATTAAAATATCTGATTAATGAAGTTTATGGTAAATTACCAATTTTGGACTTATGTAGCTGCCTGATTTATTGAAGATCGTCTCTTACTATTCCAAAGAAGAAAAAGCCGACGGCTTTTGCTTGTTTGTAATCAGGTTTCTTTATAAGTAATATGCATCTGTATTTCAGCGGTAGCCAGCAACCTAGTAAGAGAGGATCATTATGTAAAAATCTGGGTTGCTGCAAGAGCTATCAACCTATCAAACAGTAGGTGGTAGCGAGTTTTATAGTAAGAGCGACTCGTCTCAATAGTAACCGAAGTTCTAAAAAACTAAATTTTGATACTAATAGATACATCAAAAGAATTAGATTTTTATTCTGATTTTAAATATTTAAGTTTCATCAAGTTTAGTTTTACTCATCAAAAGTTACGAGTCTGGGAAAATTGCCCTATTTTTGAAAAAAGAGGGAAACATCCCTCAAAAGTCACAGAATCCTAATGAGAATCACACCATGAGTTTCAGCGTACCAGAGAACCTTACTGTAGAGGTTTCAAGCTTCTATCTTCAAAAATGTGAAAGTTGATATTTTTGGCCAGAAGAAAGATCACGGATGCGTTTTATTTGTCTTTTGTTGTACCAGGAGTGATTGCATCGACCCAATGGTCCTAGAATGTCACGAGAGGGCTCATTTAAACGTATATTAAAAGTTTTAGTGCCTTTTTTAATCAAATAACAATAAAAATAAAAATGGAATCACTTTTTACAAAAAAATTCATTTTTTATATCTTTTCATACCACAATCCGGGTTGCAGCGGTAGCTAGCAACCTAGTAAGAGACGATCACCTCCAATGTCAAGAAATATAAAACCCCCCAACTCCTAAAAAAAGAGTCAGATCAAAACAAAAAGTACACCATTAGAACCGCCTTGTCCGAATCCTCTATAAAGGAAACTTACCGCTCTTTGGCTTGAAGAACAAAGAAAATATATTGGCTTGAAAATCAAGAAAATTTACTTTTACCACGTTATTCTCCACAAACGGGATATTTTTTTCTTTCCGCTTTTTTTTTCTGCTCAGCTAGCTGGGCACTGGAAAATCATAGAGAGCTGTATAATAGCTCATTTTAAAGGAAATTGCAACATCTAGTCACTTTTGTATTTAAAAATAAAATACTTTTTAAAGTAGAATCAATTTTGTCAAAAAAATGGCATTTTTGATGTATTTTCATACTGCAGTCTTTTCAAAGATATTTGAATTTTGAAGCAATAAAACAGTCCATGTAATGAACTCTATAGCAATAATAGCTACTTGTCTCAATAGTAACCGAAACTCCTGGAACCAAAATTTTCTTTTTTGGCTTAATCGCTAAAATTATTATGTAAACTGCAAAAATATTTATGATGCCTAATCAGTAATAGTAATTTTTTAATTTAAACAACAAAAATACATGAAAATTCTAAAATTAGTTTTGCTTTTTGTCTCCTGGAAGAAATTTTTTTTTCATCTCAGTTCAAATTTATTATTGTATCCTGGAACCAAGCTTTTTTTGGTTTGTAACCCGTAAAGTACATATCTCCATATTATTGTCTCATAATTGCAATTATTTTAGTTTTCAGTCCAGAATCACTAAACTTATTATGTAAACTGCAAAAATATTTATGGTGTCTAACCAATAATACTAATTTTGTAATTCAAACAAGATAAATACCTGAAAATTTTAAAATTAGTTTTGTTTTATGCTAGGTTTTAGATACTCGACACGGGATTTTGTGTGCTTAATAATTTTAAACCTTGAAAAAATATGGTCTCACGCGAGTGGAAAAAAAGAAAGAATAACCAAAAACAATATCAAAATAGTTTATAATAAAGATCAAACTCTTCCCTATACTAACTTGCATAGGCAATTTCACTATAGTGAAGATTACAGTATTTATATCATAGATCATTATAAATTATAAAAGGTTCGAATGTTCGAAGATTATAGAGCTAAAAATTTTCCCACACCGGGAATCGAACCCGAGCCTCTTAAGTGAAAGTTAACTATCCTAGCCACTAGACCAAATGGGACCAGAAAGAATTATGATTTAAGAACCATATGCATATTATTATTTCACCATACCAATTATAATAAGGCCAAAACAAAATCGTCGACGTGCAATCCGGGTTGCATATAATATAATAAAGAACGACCTCTTACCTATATTAATTTATATTCTTTATAAATTATATAAATGGATATTCTTATTAGCTTGTGTAAATTGCAAAAATATCCATGGTATCCGAGCAATAGTTTGAATATTTCAATACAAGCTAGAAAAATACCTTAAAATGTTAAAATTAGTTTTATTTTTGGTTAGGTTCTAACTACCCGATGTGGGATTGACTATGTAGTTTAAGACCAAAAAATTCCATTTTTTAATATATCTTATTTTACAGTTTATAATCGCTAAAGTTATTATGTAAACTGCAAAAATATTTATGATATCTGAGCAATAATTTTAATCTTTTCATTCAAACTAACAAAATACCTGAAAATTAAAAAATTAGTTTTACTTTTTGTTAGGTTATGGATATTTGATACGAGTCATAAGAAGTGTTATGACTTCATAATAAAGTATTATGACGAGTCATAAGAATACAATAAAGAACGACACCTTGTCCATGTTAACTAAAACATAAATAGGGATTATGTAATTTCCAATAGTATCATGGCTGTAGAGATGGCTGAAACCTAGTCTGGGTTGCAGCGGTAGCTAGCAACCTAGTAAGAGACGATCACCTCCAATGTTAAGAAATATAAAAACCCGTAGCTCCTAAAAAAAGAGTCAGATCAAAACAAAAAGTACACCATTAGAACCGCCTTGTCCAAATCCTCCATAAAGGAAACTTACCGCCCTTTGGCTTGAATAACAAAGAAAATATATTGGCTTGAAAATCAAGAAAATAGACTTTTACCACGTTATTGTCCCCAAACGGGATATTTTTTTCTTTCTTTTCCACAGATAGCTTGGCACTGGAACATCGTAGAGAGTTGTTCAATGGCTCATTTTAAAGGAAATCTCTAGATCTAGCGCTATGTGTACTTAATTTTTTTTTTAAATTAATTTTTTTTTACGAAAAACTTAATTTTTTATATACAATATTAATCAATGACGTCATAGTCTTTGGATGTAGTTAGTACATAAAGTTTATAATAAAGATCGAACTCTTCCCTATACTAACTTGCAATCGCAACTTCACTATAGTTAAGATTACAGTATTTATATTTTTACACTAAAAGACGATCACTGAAATAACAAACCATTCCATACATTGGACTTAGTTAGCTACTTGATTGTTTAAGTTTCGTCTCTTACTATTTAAAAGAAGAAAAAGCCGTAAGCTTTTTCCTGTTTGTATTTATAGTTAAAAAACGAACTCAAGTTCAAAGAAACTGAACACTGTGGTTCATTCATATTCTCTTCATTATTTTATCTAGAATGTAAATAAACAAGTTTCTTTTTTAAATTTTAAATTGAAAAGATAGTGCTTTTATTTCAACATATTAAAAGTTCTCCCCGACGGGGAATCGAACCCCCTTCTCCCAGGTAACAAGTGGGCATACTAACCATTAGACTATCGAAGACTTACAAAATAAAAGTTACATATAAGATATGATAATAATTTTTTAATCCGGGTTACATAAGGGCTCGATTATCGAATTTTCCGGGTTGCAGCGGTAGCTAGCAACCTAGTAAGAGACGATCACCTCCAATGTCAAGAAATATAAAACCCCCCAACTCCTAAAAAAAGAGTCAGATCAAAACAAAAAGTACACCATTAGAACCGCCTTGTCCGAATCCTCTATAAAGGAAACTTACCGCCCTTTGGCTTGAATAACAAAGAAAATATATTGGCTTGAAAATCAAGAAAATTGACTTTTACCACGTTATTCTCCACAAACGGGATATTTTTTTCTTTCCGCTTTTTTTTTCTGCTCAGCTAGCTGGGCACTGGAATATCATAGAGAGCTGTATAATAGCTCATTTTAAAGGAAATTGCAACATCTAGTCACTTTTGTATTTAAAAATAAAATACTTTTTAAAGTAGAATCAATTTTGTCAAAAAAATTGCATTTTTGATGTATTTTCATACTGCAGTCTTTTCAAAGATATTTGAATTTTGAAGCAATAAAACAGTCCATGTAATGAACTCTATAGTAATAATAGCTACTTGTCTCAATAGTAACCGAAACTCCTGGAACCAAAATTTTCTTTTTTGGCTTAATCGCTAAAATTATTATGTAAACTGCAAAAATATTTATGATACCTAATCAGTAATAGTAATTTTTTAATTTAAACAACAAAAATACATGAAAATTCTAAAATTAGTTTTGCTTTTTGTCTCCTGGAAGAAATTTTTTTTTCATCTCAGTTCAAATTTATTATTGTATCCTGGAACCAAGCTTTTTTTGGTTTGTAACCCGTAAAGTACATATCTCCATATTATTGTCTCATAATTGCAATTATTTTAGTTTTCAGTCCAGAATCACTAAACTTATTATGTAAACTGCAAAAATATTTATGGTGTCTAACCAATAATACTAATTTTGTAATTCAAACAAGATAAATACCTGAAAATTTTAAAATTAGTTTTGTTTTATGCTAGGTTTTAGATACTCGACACGGGATTTTGTGTGCTTAATAATTTTAAACCTTGAAAAAATATGGTCTCACGCGAGTGGAAAAAAGAAAGAATAACCAAAAACAATATCAAAATAGAACAATCCAAATTTCTACTAATAGAAAACTTTACTACACAAAAAATAAAGCTAACATCCTGAAATATCAGAAAAGTTTATTTAAAAGAGATAAAAATGCCACCAAACGCAATAAAGCTCGAGCACGCGTAAGGATTGCTACTAAGATGTCTTGTGATCCAGGATTTAAGAAAATGAAATATGACAGAGCAAAACAGAGGTATCTTACGGATCAGGGGTATCGAGAAGGGAAAATTGAGACAGCGAAACAAAAGAGCAAGGAAAGGTATGATAACGATATAGATTACCGAAACAAACATAAGAAAAAAGTTGCTACCAGAATAATGGGTAGATACTGGGGTGACAAAAGCTATAATGAAAAAATTAAATTCTCTGCGAGGTTGTACCGAAGAACGCATAAGGACAAAGGGAAAAATTACATTCAGAAATACAAGAAGATGGCAAAAATGCAGGCTGATCTTTGTAAATTGAGAAACATTTTACGCATGTTTTATCGGGATCACGAAAAGTATTCAAAATTACAGATTAAAATTCTCTTTGAAAGAGCGGATGCTGTTGAAAAGTCGGCTAAAAATGCTTTGGCAAAGCTTCATAGCAATATCCAAAAGAAATGTTGTCAGTTTAACGAAAAGCTTCCAAGGTATGGATTGGCAACTGCGGAACAGTTTATAGATGCAATGGAAAATGTTCGACAACACAGTGAATATACGGAGGCGTACTTCTTAGAAAATTCGTATATTAATTTTGGAAGGAGCAATTGCAGTTTATGTAGCAGCAATAAAAATATATATACAAGCATACCTATCAACAGCGAAGGAAAAGCAATGTTTTTCAATTATGGCGAAAACGAGCCTGTTAGGGTTATTAGTAAATGTGTTTGTAAGACTAATGATTTAGAACAAATTCCTGGAACACCGACTCAAGAAAAAAGCATTTCTAACTGTGTTTTAAACAGTTCGTTTAGTTCTACTGAATATTTGGCAAAAAATTCTCTGTGTAGTAGAACAAACTGTCCTGAAAAGTACGAGACAACTATTGAAAAATGCTCTAAAACTAGATCTGACAAGGAAATTATGATGGCTGAAGTCACCTATAACAATCTGAGTAAACATTCAAAACCAAAAATTGGGCAGCAGAATACTTGGCAATGTCACCCTGATATCCGCAAGCTCTATCCGACGGATATTGAATTATGTCAAATTCTTTTTGATATCCTTGAAAACAATATAGCATTAAAATTTTCAACTGACAAAGTGGTTAATTTCTACCTTGGCGGCTTGGATTATTGTGAAATCAATTACAGGGACACAAGAAAGCATGGGCATTCGTTATACTGTAGCCCAAATGAGGGATGTCAGAGCTATTTGCGTTCTCTAAGGGCACTAGCTCCACATTTTCCTGTCTTGAACTGTTTCATTAATAGCGTATATAAGGCAGTATCAAAATGTAAGATTATACAACATATTAATCTACTAAAAGTCGAGGGCTCGTACAAGGAACTAAGTCATTACATAGAAGAAGTGTCAAGTAGATCCGAGTTGCAGCGGTAGCTAGCAACCTAGTAAGAGACGATCACCTCCAATGTTAAGAAATATAAAACCCCCCAACTCCTAAGAAAAGAGTCAGATCAAAACAAAAAGTACACCATTAGAACCGCCTTGTCCGAATCCTTTATAAAGGAAACTTACCGCCCTTTGGCTTGAATAACAAAGAAAATATATTGGCTTGAATATCAAGAAAATAGACTTTTACCACGTTATTCTCCACAAACGGGATATTTTTTTCTTTCCGCTTTTTTTTTCTGCTCAGCTAGCTGGGCACTGGAAAAACATAGAGAGTTGTATAATAGCTCATTTTCAAGGCAATTGCAACATCTTGTCACTTTTGTAATTAAAAATAAAATACTTTTTAAAGTAGAAACAATTTTGTCAAAAAAATTGCATTTTTGATGTATTTTCATACTGCAGTCTTTTCAAAGATATTTGAATTTTGAAGCAATAAAACAGTTCATGGTAATGAACTCTATAGTAATAATAGCTATTTGTCTCAATAGTAACCGAAACTCCTGGAACCAAAATTTTCTTTTTTGGCTTAATCGCTAAAATTATTATGTAAACTGCAAAAATATTTATGATGCCTAATCAGTAATAGTAATTTTTTAATTTAAACAACAAAAATACATGAAAATTCTAAAATTAGTTTTCCTTTTTGTCTCCTGGAAGAAAATTTTTACAATAAAGAACGACACCTAGCCCATGTTAACTGAAACATAAATAGGGATTATGTAATTCCCATCAGTATCATGGCTGTTTACATTAAAAGACGATCTCTTACTATTTCAAAGTACAAATAGAACCACAATAAACTTATATAGGAGACCTAACGTTGGTTCCGGGTTGTATCGGTAGTTATATAAAGGATCGATACTGTAAATTGGATCTACATAAAGGATCGACATAGTTCATCATAAAATGTGTCAGTCAAGAGAATCTCATTTAGTAGTTATTAATAGAAGTTGTGTTAAGACTTTAAAAAGACAAATATATAAAAATCGCCTTCGGCAGGAATTGAACCTGTGACCTTTGGAGCAGAATTCCAACATACTATCCAGTCTTCCGCGTAGGCTTTCAAGGATACAATTTTAAAATAGTTAATGTTTTATATTAAAAGACGATCATTAGAATACCAGACCATTGCATATATTGGACTTAGTTAGCTGCCTGATTCTTTGAGGTTCATCTCATACTATTAAAAAATAAGAAAAAGCCGTAGGAATTTTCCAGTTTGTAATAAGGGTTATTATCAAACAGTTCGTGGTAACTAACTTTATAGTAAGAGTGACTCGTCTTAATAGTAAGCGGAACTCTAAAAACTTATTTTCTACATTTTTATGATGATTTTAAATATGTAATAACCATATATGAACGTAATGAGTAATTACATTAAAATTGAAAAAGTCAATTTTTATTTTATTTTAGATTTAGTATGTGATCGATAAAGTTATAAACTGCAAAAAAAATTATTGTATCTGAGCAATAATTATAATTTTGTAATTCAAACTGGAAAAATATCTGAAAATTGTTAAATTAGTTTTATTTTTTGTTAGGTTTTTGATACTTGATCCGGGTTGCAGCGGTAGCTAGTAACCCAGTAAGAAACAATCACGTCAATGTTAAGAAGATTATAAATAGAGATTACATAAGTTCCATCGGCATCAAGGCTGTAGGAATGGCTGAAACGTATTTGTCAATTAGGTTTTTTTTTAATTTTTTTTTTGGGGGGGGGGGTTTAACAAATCCGGGTTGCAGTGGTAGCTAGCAACCTAGTAAGAGACGATCACGTCCAATGTTAAGAAATATTAAAGTAAAGAATGACTAGAAAAATCCATAAGGAGACTAAAAGTTAGTAATCCGGGTTGCAGCGGTCGCTAGCAACCTAGTAAGAGACGATCACGTACAATGTTAAGAAATATAAAAACCCATAGTTCCTAAAAAAGGAGTCAGATCAAAACAAAAAGTACACCATTAGAACCGCCTCGTCCGAAACCCCTGTATAGGAAACTTTCTGTCCCTTGGCTTGAACAGAAAGGGAAATATATTGGCTTGAAAATCAAGAAAAGTGGCAGCTACTACAACATTCTTCCTAACCGGGATATTTTTTTCTTTTTTTTTCTTTGTTTCCAGAGATAGCTTGGCACTGGAACATCGTAGAGGGTTGTTCAATAGCTCATTTTAAAGGAAATTAATTGGGTTAAAAACCTTTTGTAACTAAAATAAATTATTTCTAAAAGAGAATAAATTTTTCCACCAAAAACTGCATTTTCGATGTCTTTTCACACTGCAGTCTTTCAAACATAATCGTATACCTGCGGTAAGATTTGAACCCACGCCTCCGAAGAGACTGGTGGCTAACACCAGTGCCTTGGACCACTCGGCCAGGTTGCCTCTCATAAATAATATATATGTGAATCCGGGTTGCAGCAGTAGCTAGCAATCTAGTAAGAGACGATCAGTCCAATGCTAAGAAATATAACAAAACTCCTAAAAATAGAGTCAGATCAAAACAAAAGTACATCATTAGAATTACCTTGTCTGAAACCCTACTAGATAAATATTGAATGTCGTCATAGTTTTATATTAGAGCTATGACGTGAATAGAAAAAAACGAAATTATATTGTTATTTCTGAAGACGTCATGAAATAATATCATTGCGCGATGACGTCAATAAAATCATTACGCTGTGACGTCATAATTACTATATAAGAAGCGTCAGAACTGTAAATGTTCACATTCATAATTACATAATGGTTTCAATTAAGCAAGCTGCACGCAAATTGAAAAAACAGTACTACACAAACAACAGAGATAGTATCTTGAAAAGAAAAAAGCAAAGGTATTCAACCGACCAGGCGTATCGAGAAGTAATCAAACAAAACAGCAAGATGTGTTATCACAATGATGAAGATTATAGACATGCAAAAATTGAGACAGCCAAACAAAAGATCAAGGAACGGTATGATAATGATGAATATTACAGAGAAGCAAGAATTGAGCAGGCTAGACAAAAGATCAAGGAGCGTTATCATAATGATAAACTTTATAGAGAAGCAACAATTGAAAAGGCTAGACAAAAGAGCAAGGAACGGTATGATAATGATGAAGATTACCGAAACAAACATAAGAAAAAAGTTGCTACCAGAATAATGGGTAGATACTGGGGTGACAAAAGCTATAATGAAAAAATTAAATTCTCTGCGAGGTTGTACCGAAGAACGCATAAGGACAAAGGGAAAAATTACATTCAGAAATACAAGAAGATGGCAAAAATGCAGGCTGATCTTTGTAAATTGAGAAACATTTTACGCATGTTTTATCGGGATCACGAAAAGTATTCAAAATTACAGATTAAAATTCTCTTTGAAAGAGCGGATGCTGTTGAAAAGTCGGCTAGAAATTCTTTGGCAAAGCTTCATAGTAATATCCAAAAGAAATGTTGTCAGTTTAACGAAAAGCTTCCAAGGTATGGATTGGCAACTGAGGAACAGTTTATAGATGCAATGGAAAATGTTCGACAACACAGTGAATATACGGAGGCGTACTTCTTAGAAAATTCGTATATTAATTTTGGAAGGAGCAATTGCAGTTTATGTAGCAGCAATAAAAATATATATACAAGCATACCTATCAACAGCGAAGGAAAAGCAATGTTTTTCAATTATGGCGAAAACGAGCCTGTTAGGGTTATTAGTAAATGTGTTTGTAAGACTAATGATTTAGAACAAATTCCTGGAGCACCGACTCAAGAAAAAAGCATTTCTAACTGTGTTTTAAATAGTTCGTTTAGTTCTACTGAATATTTGGCAAAAAATTCTCTGTGTAGTAGAACAAACTGTCCTGAAAAGTACGAGACAACTATTGAAAAATGCTCTAGAACTAGATCTGACAAGGAAATTATGATGGCTGAAGTCACCTTTAACAATCTGAGTAAAGATTCAAAACCAAAAATTTGGCAGCAGGTTACTTGGTAATGTCACCCTGATATCTGCAAGCTCTATCCGACGGATATTGAATTATATCAAATTCTTTTTAATATCCTTGAAAATAATATAGCATTAAAATTTTCAACTGACAAAGTGCTTAATTTCTACCTTGGCGGCTTGGATTATTGTGAAATCAATTACAGGGACACAAGAAAGCATGGGCATTCGTTATACTGTAGCCCAAATGAGAGATGTCAGAGCTATTTGCGTTCTCTAAGGGCACTAGCTCCACATTTTCCTGTCTTGAATCCGGGTTGCAGCGGTAGCTAGCAACCTAGTAAGAGACGATCACGTCCAATGTTAAGAAATATAAAAACCCATAGTTCTTAAAAAAAGAGTCAGATCAAAACAAAAAGTACACCATTAGAACCGCCTTGTCCGAAACCCCTGCATAGTAAAATTTCTGTCCCTTGGCTTGAACAGCAAGGGAAATATATTGGCTTGAAAATCAAGAAAAGTGGCAGCTACTACAACATTCTGCCTAAACGGGATATTTTTTTCTTTTTTTTTTTACAGTAAAGAACGATCTCTCCCCCATACTGACTGATATATGGTGGTTCCAGGTGTAGTTACATAAAGGACGAATATAGTTACATTAAAAGACGACACCTAGTAAGAGAAGATAAGGCCCTTTAGTACATAAAGGATCGATAGAGTTCGTTATAAATGGAGACTAGGTAAGTCTCATTGGATATAGCTGAAACCTAGTAAAGAACAAACCACGGCACATAGTAATTAAGAGTCAAGTTCGCACAAGCATCTTCTCTTGCTGTTCCAAATTTGAAAAAACCATAGGCTTTTTGCTGTTTGTAATTCGGGTTGCAGCGGTAGATTGCAACCTAGTAATAGACGATTCATGTCCCGTACTAACAAATACAGTAGCCCATAACATATACTAGTTAATGATATAGTAATGATATGGTTTTATTGATAGCTGAATTACAAATTAAATAAATTAAATTAAAAGACGCTCATTGGAATAAAAAGTTATTGCATGCATTGGACTTAGTTAGCTACTTGATCGTTTGAGGTTCGTCTCTTACTATTTCAAAGAAGAAAAAGCCGTAGGCTTTTTCCTGTTTGTAATATTTTCCTGTTTGTTATCAGGGTTACAGCGGTATCCGGGTTGCATCGGTAGCTAGCAACCTAGTAAGAGACGATCACGTCCAATGTTAAGAAATAAAAAAACCCATAGCTCCTAAAACAGGAGTCAGATCAAAACAAAAAGTACACCATTAGAACCGCCTTGTCCGAAACCCCTGTATAGGAAATTTTCTGTCATTTGGCTTGAACAGCAAGGGATATATATTGGCTTGAAAATCAAGAAAATTGACTTTAACCACGTTATTCTCCACAAACGGCATATTTTTTTTTTGTTTCTTTTCCACAGATAGCTTGGCACTGGAACATCGTAGAGAGTTGTTCAATAGCTAATTTTAAAGGAAATTAATTGGGTTAAAGACCTTAAGTAACTAAAATAAATTATTTCTAAAAGAGAATAAATTTTTCCACCAAAAACTGCATTTTTGATGTCTTTTCATGCTGCAGTCTTTTCAAAGATATTTGATTTTTGTTTTCCGGGTTGCAGCGGTAGCTAGCAACCTAGTAAGAGACGATCCAATGTTAATATGTCCAATGTTAAGAAATATAAAAACCCCTAACTCCTAAAAAAAGAGTCAGATCATTACATATAGGATCAATCCTATATTACAGTTAAGAACAAACTTACAGCCCATAGTACAGCTTTTAGTTAAGTGGCTGATTCTTTGAGACTCGTCTCTTACTACTCCAAGAAAAAAAAGCCGTAGGCTTTTTCCTGTTTGTAATCAGGGTTTTTCTGGGTTGCAGTTTTTCCGGGTTGCAGCGGTAGCTAGCAACCTAGTAAGAGACGATCACGTCCACTGTTAAGAAATATAAAAACCCATAACTCCTAAAAAAAGGAGTCAGATCAGAACAAAAAGTACATCATTAGAACCGCCTTATCCGAAACCCCTATAAATGAAACTTACCGCCCTTTGGTTTGAATAACAAAGAAAATATATTTGCTTGAAAATCAAGAAAATTTACTTCAACCACGTTATTCTCCACAAACGGGATATTTTTTTCTTTCTTTCTTTTGTTTTCAGAGATAGCTTGGCACTGGAACATCGTAGAGAGTTGTTCAATGGCTCATTTTAAAGGAAATCTCTAGATCTAGTTCTATTTGTACTTTATTTTTTTTTAATTAATTTTTTTTTACGAAAAACTTAATTTTTTATATACAATATTGATCAATGACGTCATAGTCGTTGGATGTAGTTAGTATCCGGGTTGCAGTGGTAGCTAGCAACCTATTAAGAGACGTCACGTCCAATGTTAAGAAATATAAAAACCCATAGTTCCTAACAGAGGAGTCAGATCAAATCCGGGTTGCAGCGGTAGCTAGCAACCTAGTAAGAGACAATAACGTCCAATGTTATTATAATAAAGAACGAACCCTCGCTTATACTAACTCAAATCTTTAATATATTCCGGGTTGCAATGGTAGTCACATTAAAAGACAATCGTTGGAATAACAAACAATTGCATACATTGGACTTAGTTAGCTGCCTGATTTTTTAAGAGTCGTCTCTTACTGCTCCAGAGAAGAAAAAGCCGTATGCTTTTTCCTGTTTGTAATCAGGGTTTACATAATCTGATTTATCAATCTCGGTTGCAGCGGTAGTTATAATAACTGAAGTCTTATAAGATACAGTAAAGTCAAATCTGGGTTGCAGCGGTAGCTAGCAACCTAGTTTATAGTAAAGAACGACCTCTAACCCATGTTAATTGATCCGGGTTGCTGTTACATTAAAGGACGATCTTTGAAATAAAATTATTTATCCGGTTTGCAGCGGTAGCTAGCAACCTAGTAAGAGACGATCACCTCCAATGTTGAGAAATATAAAACCCCCCAACTCCTAAAAAAAGAGTCAGATCAAAACAAAAATTACACCATTAGAACCGCCTTGTCCGAATCCTTTATAAAGGAAACTTACCGCCCTTTGGCTTGAATAACAAAGAAAATATATTGGCTTGAAAATCAAGAAAATAGACTTTTACCACGTTATTCTCCACAAACGGGATATTTTTTTCTTTTTTCTTTTTTCTTTTCCACAGATAGCTTGGCACTGGAACATTGTAGAGGGTTGTTCAATAGCTCATTTTAAAGAAAATTAATTGGGTTAAAAATCTATAGTAACTAAAATAAATTATTTCTAAAGGAGAATAAATAAATTTTTCCACCAAAAACTGCATTTTTAATGTCTTTTCACACTGCAGTCTTTCAAACATAATCGTATACCAGCGGTAAGATTTGAACCCACGCCTCCGAAGAGACTGGTGGCTAACACCAGTGTCTTGGACCACTCGGCCAGGCTGCCTCTTATAATTTGGGTTGCAGCAGTAGCTAGCAACCTAGTAAGAGACGATCAGTCCCATGCTAAGAAATATAAAAACCCAAAACTCCTAAAAATAGAGTAAGATCAAAACAAAAGTACATCATTAGAACTACCTTGTCTGAAACCCTACTAGATAAATAATGAATGTCGTCATAGCTTTATATTAGAGCTATGACGTGAATAGAAAAACACGAAATTATATTGTTGTTTCTGATGACGTCATGAAATAATATCATTGCGCCATGACGTCAATAAAATCATTACGCCGTGACGTCATAATTACTACTTAAGAATGACAAAGATGTAAATTCTCTCATTCTTGATTAGAATAATGGTTAGATCGAAGGAAGCTATACGCAATTTGAAAAAACAGTTCTACACAAACAACAGAGATAGTATCTTGAAAAGTTACAGTAAAGAACGATCTCTCGCCCATAGTAACTGATATACGGTGGTTCCAGGGGTATTTTCCGGGTTTTATAGTAAAGAAAGAACTATAGCCTATAGTAGTTGAACTACAAAGCAAACCATTAGACTAATATGAAGGATGGGTCTAGTTAATTATTGATGGGAATTATGGAAGTTTAATCGGTATCGGCTGTAGAGATGGCAGAAACCTAGTAAAGAATAAATCATGGCACATTTTAGATTTAGTTAGCTGCCTGATTCTTTGAAGTTCGTCTCTTACTATTCCAAATAAGAAAAAGCCATAGGCTTTTTCCTGTTTGTAATCATAGTTGCAGCGGTGTACACTATTAGATCCAGATTGCAGCGGTAGCTAGCAACCTAGTAAGAGACAATAACGTCCAATGTTAAAAAATATAATAACCCGTAACTCCCAAAAGTAGAGTCAGATCAAATCCAGGTTGCAGCGGTAGCTAGCAACCAGGTAAGAGACGATCACCTCCAATGTTAAGATATATAAAACCCCCCATCTCCTAAAAAAAGAGTCAGATCAAAACAAAAAGTACACCATTAGAACCACCTTGTCCTGAAGTGTTATAAGGAATCCGGGTTGCAGCAGTAGCTACTCTAAAGATCGAATACTAGTCCCTAGTAATTATTATAATAAAGAACGAACCCTCGCTTATACTAGCTCAAATCTTTAATATATTCCGGGTTGCAATGGTAGTCACATTAAAAGACAATCGTTGGAATAACAAACAATTGCATACATTGGACTTAGTTAGCTGCCTGATTTTTTAAGAGTCGTCTCTTACTGCTCCAGAGAAGAAAAAGCCGTAGGCTTTTTCCTGTTTGTAATCAGGGTTTACATAATCTGATTTATCAATCTCGGTTGCAACGGTAGTTATAATAAAGACCGATCTGTAGTCCATAGTAACTGAAGTCTTATAAGATACAGTAAAGTCAAATCTGGGTTGCAGCGGTAGCTAGCAACCTAGTTTATAGTAAAGAACGACCTCTAACCCATGTTAATAGATCCAGGTTGCTGTTACATTAAAGGACGATCTTTGAAATAACATTATTTATCCGGGTTGCAGCGGTAGCTAGCAACCTAGTAAGAGACGATCACCTCCAATGTCAAGAAATATAAAACCCCCCAACTCCTAAAAAAAAGAGTCAGATCAAAACAAAAAGTACACCATTAGAACCGCCTTGTCCGAATCCTCTATAAAGGAAACTTACCGCCCTTTGGGTTGAATAACAAAGAAAATATATTGGCTTGAAAATCAAGAAAATAGACTTTTACCACGTTATTCTCCACAAACAGGATATTTTTTTCTTTTTTCTTTTTTCTTTTCCACAGATAGCTTGGCACTGGAACATTGTAGAGGGTTGTTCAATAGCTCATTTTAAAGGAAATTAATTGGGTTAAAAATCTATAGTAACTAAAATAAATTATTTCTAAAAGAGAATAAATTTTTCCACCAAAAACTGCATTTTTGATGTCTTTTCACACTGCAGTCTTTCAAACATAATCTTATACCAGCGGTAAGATTTGAACCCACGCCTCCGAAGAGACTGGTGGCTAACACCAGTGTCTTGAACCACTCGGCCAGGCTGCCTCTTATAATTTGGGTTGCAGCAGTAGCTAGCAACCTAGTAAGAGACGATCAGTCCCATGCTAAGAAATATAAAAACCCAAAACTCCTAAAAATAGAGTAAGATCAAAACAAAAGTACATCATTAGAACTACCTTGTCTGAAACCCTACTAGATAAATAATGAATGTCGTCATAGCTTTATATTAGAGCTATGACGTGAATAGAAAAACACGAAATTATATTGTTGTTTCTGATGACGTCATGAAATAATATCATTGCGCCATGACGTCAATAAAATCATTACGCCTTGACGTCATAATTACTACTTAAGAACGACAAAGATGTAAATTCTCTCATTCTTGATTAGAATAATGGTTAGATCGAAGGAAGCTATACGCAATTTGAAAAAACAGTTCTACACAAACAACAGAGATAGTATCTTGAAAAGAGAAAAGCAAAGGTATTCAACCGACCAGGCGTATCGAGAAGTAAAAATTGAGAGAGCAAAACAAAGGTATTCAACTGACCAGGCGTATCGAGAAGTAATAATTGAGAGACCAAAACAAAACAGCAAGATGTGCTATCACAATGATGAAGATTATAGACATGCAAAAATTGAGACAGCCAAACAAAAGATCAAGGAGAGTTATCACAATGATGAAGATTACCGCATCAAATATAAGAAAAACCAAAAGCAAAGGTATTCAACCGTCCAGGTGTATCGACAAGTAAAAATTGAGACAGCCAAACAAAATATCAAGGAGCGTTACTGGGGTGACAAAATCTATAATGAAAAAATTAAATTCTCTGCGAGGTTGTACCGAAGAACGCATAAGGACAAAGGGAAAAATTACATTCAGAAATACAAGAAGATGGCAAAAATGCAGGCTGATCTTTGTAAATTGAGAAACATTTTACGCATGTTTTATCGGGATCACGAAAAGTATTCAAAATTACAGATTAAAATTCTCTTTGAAAGAGCGGATGCTGTTGAAAAGTCGGCTAGAAATTCTTTGGCAAAGCTTCATAGTAATATCCAAAAGAAATGTTGTCAGTTTAACGAAAAGCTTCCAAGGTATGGATTGGCAACTGCGGAACAGTTTATAGATACAATGGAAAATGTTCGACAACACAGTGAATATACGGAGGCGTACTTCTTAGAAAATTCGTATATTAATTTTACATAAAGGATCGATACTATAAATGGGAATACAGTAATTATCATCGGTATCACAGTTTTATAGATAGCTGAATTACAAACTAAAATGAATTGACCCAGGGTGGCCTTGAACCGCCAACCTTTCGACTATTAGCCGCACCTGCTAGCCTGTTGCGCCACGGCGTCATTTATCAGAGATGTAAAATTAACAATATGATGTGTTTAAATAGAATATAAAAGAGGGATAAAACCAAAACTAAAATGACCAAGCAAAATAAACAAAATACTTTGCTTTGTGTACATTAAAAGACAATCATTGGAATAACAAACCATTGCATACATTGGAGTTAGTTTGCTATTTCCGGGTTGCAGCGGTAGCTAGCAACCTAGTAAGAGACGATCACGTCCAATGTTAAGAAATACAACCCCCCGTTTCACCGACATAGGATGGCAAGAATGAAAATTTAAATACCTATCATTGTGCGTTGGTTTTCTGTAAATCGATAAAAGTAAATGGAGATCCCTTTTAATTAATAAAATATCCAGAAAAGGTAATTTATTATTATCCTCAAACTCGACTGTAAATTTAATATTATTATCAAAACTATTTAAATACTTACAAAATAGGTCTAAGGAGTCCAATCCATGTTTCCAAACGCACACCACATCATCCATGAACCTACCCCTGAAGCAAGGAGAGATTCTAAAACTGTGTAGCGGAGGTTTCAATGGCATCTATGAAAAGATTTGCCAATAAAGGAGATTCACAGTATTTAGCTATTGGGGTTTCTCAGTCTTTAGATTTAGATGTATCAAAAAGTTTCATTTCATTACCATATGTACCTGGTTTGGGTGAGAAACTTTCCCGGGTTTTACGTAATTTTGTTATTGATACATGTTTCCAACCGTTGAGGCCAATGGGTAGTTTCTTTAGTTCTGGTAAGGATTTAAACCGGGGAAATTTAGTAAGTGGGGTATATAAAATTCCGTGTTCTTGTGGGAAGTTCTAAATTGGTAGGAATCACCAACAATTTGTTGAAAGGTTTATTGAACACCGAAATTCAATAGAAAAAACCCTACAATTAAGAAAGCCTCCAGAAACTTTTGTTTCAGCTTTAGCATAGCATGTTTGGTTTCAACCAGATCATTTTGTAATATTTGATAAAGCTTTAGCTATATCATGGCTGGCCAGTTCGGCTTAAGATCTTTCAAAAGATAGAAAAAAATCCTAGCCAAACTCCGAATGGGAATTACGAAACTCTACTGGAATTCCCATAGGGAGAATGGTAATTCCTAAACGTCTGAACTTACCCTTACATTCACCAATCAAAAAATAGACGAAAGACACATTTAATTGAGAAAAGCTTAAGATGCTCGTCTAAAAAAAAAAAAAATGGATCTATGTTAATACTAAAACCTTTCATAGATTTTCTGACATTTCCTAACACAACAGTACAGAAAAAGTGAAAAAAAGAGAGGCTACTAGCAAGATTTTCTTAACATTTTTTTTTTATTAAACAGCAGTTAAAAAACCAGCACCATTATGGTTATTTTCGGCTCATTTTGCCAGGTGCTACTCAAACAAAAAAATTTGCTTTCTAGATCCACCTCTTGTGTTGTACAGTACTGCTTCAAAGGTGGAAGTCAAAAGATCAGGGTAGGTGGTTCAATGAAATACCTTAGACAATTAATTAGACGGACAGATTAAATAAATAGTTGCCAAGACTAGTGGCAGCTATTACTTAAGGACAAGCATCTTTAAAAGTGAGGGCATGAAAGCTCCAATAAAAGGGGAACAAAAATGAAAACTGTGTTTCTTCTTACCTTGATTGCATCAGCTTCATGTATCTTTCCCCACAAAAGAGACCTGCTTTGCTTAAAATCCTCTCCAAGATGTCCAATCAAGGCTTTCATGAGGGTGTTAGAGGCTGGACGTCTTCGGGCAATACAAGCCAAGACATCTGAAAAGTTACTGGCAGTAATTCTGGCCTTCCGTAACCTTAACCAAATATGGTTTGATGTCTGGCCAACAGTCTCAATGCTAACCATTGCAAGTTGACCGGAACTTAGCTTTAGGGCAGAAACCAAATCAGGAATGTCACAACCGCCACTTAGCAAGCACAGCTCTGCCAACAATGTTTTCTACTACTAGGTTATTAATCTCATCTATATCTGGGTTTGGTACATTGACTACCCAGTTAAGGGGGGAACTTGAGCAATACTTGCTCAGCAAGGATTTCACTTTGTCAACATAGCTGCCTGTCATGGGTACTTCCAGGAGTGAGTCGTTTAAAACAGGCTTTGGAAGGAACAACACTTCTGTTGGTTTGGACTTCAGTTTGTCTTCATTGTTTTTATTCCTCCAGGAGCAAGGTAGGTCTGTACTCGAAATGCTGTTCTGGGCATGTAACAGAAGTGCAGCCATATGGTGGCACTGGAATTGTCCTCTTGGGCAGTCACATTTTCCAGAATATTCTTCCAATAGCTGAACCTAAAAAATTCACTGACTCAGTAGTTGTTATTGAGTATGAGCCATACTAGCTTTTTATTTTGAGTGTATTTAAAAATTGAAGGTCAATACACTAAATGACCATAGGGGTAATTTACAGTAGTTTTTCATGCTGAAAAAACCAGAAATATTGCAAACACACATATTGCTTTTAGGGACTTCCCCTTATTATTGGCCATGGTATATTAATTTTCATAAAGTGCCCAACATTCTTTGAAGCTAATTGTGCTCTAACCCAATCCTGCAACAGGGGTTCCAAAAACCTCAGCTCTAGCAGCACAAAAGTTTGAGGGTGCAGAAAATCCAATGGTCCACTGCATACCCAAGAGTGTCAGTCATGGTTCGAGACACTAATTTTTGTAGAGAGAACTTTGGTCAATAGCCAAATTCTAGAAAGCTAAAAATCTGTTAAGCAAAGAAAGATAAGGAAAGCTTCTAGAGGCACTCAAATAGAAAGTGGTCCCATTATTACACTACTTTCAGCTTCTAAACTGATACTATAAATTGAAGAAAGTTGGGTGTTTCTATAAATTGGGCGTTTCTAGTGTCTTTCTTTCAAAGTACTCATTAAGGCTGCATACTGTTTGCTCTTGGCTCAACTGCCCTTTACTGTTTGATGTTCTATCTGAATATAAGAATCATTCCTGTTGCAAATTCTAAGTACTATTTTCATGGACAATCCTGCATAGTCTATAAAAATATGGTTTGTGTAGGCTTTGAATTTGAATTAAAGATCTTGGACTCTTAATGGCGTGTGAACAAGGCCAATTGAACAAACAGTGTACTGATGCCTGGGGGCCAAGCTAAAGGGTATGTCCTCTATTTTCATATTTCTGAAAAAGAATTTGCAATGGGAATGATTGTTTTTAGAATAAGTATTGAAAACTAAATAATATTTTATCTTTTCTTTTTAGTCATCTTGAGTATAAGCCTCTCTAGATCACACTTTTCACTAATTTTGTCTGTTGAACATATTGCATGCATATTTTTCTGATTCTTGAACTAATTGCGTGCTGATTTTTTTTTGTTCGTGAAACTTGTTGCATGTTGCTTTTTCTTCTCTTCGCGAAACTTGTATACTGTTTTTTCTCCCCTTGAAACTGACTTTGTTCAAGAAACTTGTAGCTTTCTGATTATTGTTTATGAAACTTGTTGCATGATGGTTTTTTGTTCATGAAACCTGTTGCATGTTGATTTTATCTTCGTGAAACTTGCATATTGATTTTTTTTCTTCTCTTGAAGCCAATTTCGTTTGAAGAACTTGCCCGTGCTGACTTATGTTTTTGGAACTAATTCCTTGCTGATTGTTCTTCTTGGAACTTGTTACATGCTGAATTTTTATCCGTGGAACTTGTTGCATGCTGAATTTTTTCGTCGCGAAACTTAAACAATGATGTTCTTCCTATTAAACTGATTTTGTTTGTGGAACTTGTTGCTTGCTGTTTTTTTATTCCAGAAACTTGTTGCATATTTATTTTTTCTCTTCGTGAAACAAGTACATTGATTTTTTTTTCTACCTAGTGAAACTAATTTTGTTCATGGTACTTATTGCATGCATATTTCTTTGTTCGTGATCAATGTTAAATGTTGATTTTTCTCTTCGTGAAACTTTTACCATGCTTTTCCTTATTGAGAAATCTGGTTTTGTTCATGGAACTTGTTGCACGCTGATTTATGTTCTTGGAACTTGTTGAGTGATGATCTTTTGTTCGTGAAACGTGTTGCAGTGTGATTTTGTTTATTCTTTTCTCGAAACTTGTACATTGATTTTTCGATTCGTGAAACTAATTTTGTTAATAAAAGTTGTTGCATGCTGATTGTTTTTTCTTTGTTTGTGGAACTTGTTGCTTGCTGTTTTTTTTATCCGTGAAACTTGTTGCAGGTTGATTTTTTTCTTCGTGAAACATGTACATTGATTATTTTTCTCCTCCTGAAACAAATTTTGTTCATGGTACATATTGCATGCAGATTTTTTTCATCGTGGATTTTTTTGTGTGCTGACTGTTTTTTTTTTGTTCGTGAAACTTGTTGCATGTTGATTTTTTTTTCTTCACGAAACTCGTACACTGATTTTTCTCCTCGTGAAACTGGTTTTGTTCAAGGAACTTGTAGTTTGTTTGCTGATTATTGTTCATAGAACTTGTTGCATGATGGTTTTTTGTTCATGAAACTTGATTTTTTCTTTCCACCTAGTGAAACTGATTTTGTTCATGGAACTTATTGCATGCATATTCTATGCTCGTGTTTCATGTTACATGTTGATTTTTCTCTTCATGAAGCATCTACAATGATTTTTCTCATTGAGAAAACTGGTTTTGTTCTTGGAAATTGTTGTGTGCTTATTTATGTTCGTGGAACTTGTGGAAGGATGATTTTTTTTGGTTTGCGAAACTTGTTGCAGCCTTTTTTCTCTTCGCAAAACTTGTACATTGATTTTCTTACCTCGTGAAACTGATTTTGTTAATGGAACTTGTTGCATGCTGATTGTTTTTTATTAGTTCGTGGAACTTGTTGCATGCTGTTTTTTATTCGTAAAACTTGATAAATTTTGATTTTTTTCTCTTCGTGAAACATGTACATTGATTTTGTTTCTCCTCCTAAAACTAATTTTGTCCATCGAACATACTGCATGCATATTTCTCTGATTCTGAAACTTGTTGCTTGCTGATTTGTTTTTGTTCATGCAACTTGTTGCATGCTGCTTTTTTTCTCTTCGAGAAATTTGTACACTGATTTTTCTCCTCGTGAAACTGATTTTGTTCAAGGAACTTGTTGCATGAGGGTTTTCTGTTCATGAAAATTGTTGCATGTTGATCTTTCTCTTCGTGAAACTCTCATATTGATTTTTTTCTTCTTCTCTTGAAGCCAATTTTGTTCATGTAACTTGACCATGCTGATTTATGCCTGTGGAACTTGTTGAGTGGTGATTTTTCCTCGTGAAACTTGTTTCATGCTGATTTTTTTTTTCTCCTCGCGAAACTTAACCAATGGTTCTCTCCCTGTTAAACTGATTTTGTTTGGGGAACTTGTTGCGTGCTGATTTTTTTATTCCTGAAACTTGTTGCATGTTTATTTTTTCTCTTAGTGAAACAAGTACATTGATTTTTTCTACCCAGTGAAACTGATTTTGTTCATGGAACTTATTGCATGCATATTTCTTTGTTCGTGATCCATGTTATATGTCGATTTTTCTCATCCTGAAACCTCCATAATAACTTTCCTCCTTGAGAAAACTGGTTTTGTTAATGGAACTTGTTGCAAGCTTATTTATGTTCTTGGAACTTGTTGAGTGATGATCTTTTGTTCGGAAAACGTGTTGCAGTGTGATTTTGTTTATTCTCTTCTCGAAACTTGTACATTGATTTTTCTCTTCGTGAAACTGATTTTATTAATGGAAGTTGTTGCTTGCGTATTGTTTTTGGTTCGTGGAACTTGTTACTTGCTGTTTAACATAGTAAAGAACGAACTCAAGCCCAAAGAAACTGACCCCTGTGGTTCATTCATCTTATCTTCATTATTTTAGTTACAGTAATCATAATGAACAGCTGTGTAATGGATCATTTTAAAAGAAATTGCTGTATATAGAAACCTTTTGCAATTAAAAAAATAATTATTATTATATAATAAATTTTTACGATATGGTAAAGAACTAACTCTAGGCCAAAGTAGCTAATGTAATTTTGAAAAGAAGTGCATAAAGCATCGATTAAGTTCATCATTAATGGTTTTAGTCAAGAAAATCTCAAGTAGTAGTTATCAGTAGTAGTTTTGTTTATTAATAATTAAATAACGAACCGATATAGTTAATCATAAATGGTGCTTGTCAATACGGTTTTTCTTATAAGATTATCCAATATTATGTAAAATGTATGTAAATAAGAGACGACATAAGAGAATCAGGCAGCTAAATAAGTCCAATATATGCAGTTTTTTGTTCTTCTAATGATCGTCTTTTAATATGACTATAATAAAAAAATTAATTTTTTACGTCACGTCACTCATTACGTCACATATGGTTATTAGTACACAGTCGGTGTTATATATTACGTCACCTTACTTATTACGTCATATATGGCTATTAGTTGATGAAAAGACATCAAAAATGCAGTTTTATGTATAGTGATTCAATTTTTAATTCTATTTTCTTTTATTATGTAATTACATAAAGGACCGATATAGTTCATCATAAATGGTGTTTGTCAATATGGTTTTTCTTATACAATTAGCCATTATTATGTAAAATGTATCAGACAGTTCGTGGTAACGAACTGTATAAAAAGAGCGACTCGTCTCAACAGTAACCAAAACTCTAAAAAACATAATTTTAATATCAATAGATACATAAAAAGAATTGTAGTTTTAGGCTGATTTTAAATATTTAAATATAATCAAGTTTACTCATATCATCAAAAGTTACGAGTCTGAGAAATTTTGCCAGATTTTCCGAAAAAGGAAAAAACACCTCTTAAAAAATCATAGAACCTTAATGAAAATCACACCATCAGATTCAGCGTAACAGAGAACCCTACTGTAAAGTCATATCGTTCCCTTGGATACCTTCTTCCTTATAGTTAAAACCAAGCCAGTCTTTTTTCATTTTATGTGAGAAACCGCTCATCAAAACTGAATTTCTGGCGAGTTCTGCCAAGTCTGGCCCATTGAGTTGCCACATTTGAGTGGCAACTGAGTATTCTTCCATTAAAGGTTCTTTCGTCAGATGAAATAGCAGTGGATGATCAATTTAGAGACTTATCTTCAAACCTCTATTCAAAAACTCCTTTAGTGGATTTCTGGAATACTTCAAAAACAGTAGATTGTTTGATATAGGTGACATAGCTATCCCAATTTCACAAAGATATAAGTACTCAAGACTAGGGGTCTTCCTCAGCATAATGCCGTGAGAGATATTTTCTGCTAAAAGAAAACCGACCGCCAAGTGTTTAACTGGCCCAGCTTCTCCGCAATGAGGACGGAACGTAAAAGTATTAAGGCCGCGGTCTTTCCTGAATTGATTTAGCACAAATAAGTTTGCATAAGTATAATATGCGTAATACCAGTAGGGTGGGTCTTCTGTTGAGGTCCACTCTTCTGGTGTAATGATTTCACAGCCAAAATTATCTTGTTCTGGTTTCGATTCATCGTCAACAGAATCGAAACCAACAACATTCTGTAAGAAACGATGTAGTTCTGGGTGAGTTGAGGGATTGTTGGTGACTTCAAACAATGGTCTAAGAAAATTATCTATAATGGATTGGAAGTTAGCAACAGTGTCATTTGATCTCAGAATATCATACACTCTTGGTATTTGCACCAACCAAATTACATTCTTTGAATAGACATCCCATTTGATATACCAACGAGCGACCTTGTCCCATTCTTCAACTGATTTCCCAGCTACAAATATCCGCATCTCAGCGCTCTGATATTGAGATTCTTTAAAGTCATTCATCACTTCCTTTATAATGCTCCCAAAATATTCGCCCTCTATGTAGTTGTCTTTTTTTAGAAAAATTTCTCGTAGCCTGCTATTACCAGCAGGGTTATACTTTTAATTAAATTTGTCGAAACGGTGGAAAGTATTTCTATCACAGTGCATATCCAAGGAATCGACAGTCAAATCTGGGTGTGTTAACTTCAAATCGTCAAGCACTAATTTCAATGTCTTGAGATTACCATCTTCATCGACCTCCACCACCCGATTGCCTTCTTCACGCAATTTCTTTTGTATAAAAGTAAGCAAACGTTTGTGATTCATGCATGCAGCTGCGTGAAAATGTGTATCAACCTTTTCTATGTTATAGAAGTCTCTGCATGGGATAGATTTCCGTTCAGAAACTTCTTGCTGCTCGTTCAGCAATTCATGCATGTGATACATGTGATTCAAGAATTTTAAACGACTGCAGTACATCAAAACTGTAGTTTTTCGTAAAAAAATTTAGTCTATTTTAAAAATAATTAATTTAAGTACAAAATGGTTTTAACCCTATTAATTTCCTTTAAAATCAGCCATTGAACAGCTCTTTACGATGTTCCAGTGCCAAGCTATCTGTAATAAAAAAGAAAAAGAAAAAAAGATGCCGTTTAGGCCGAATGCTGTAGTACCTGCACTTTTCTTAATTTTCAAGCAAATATATTTCCCTTGTTGTTCAAGCCAAGGGACAGAAAGTTTCATATCTAGGGGTTTTGGACAAGGTGGTTTTAATGGCATACTTTTTGTTTTGATCTGACTCTTTTTTTAGGAGTTATGGGTTTTTATATTTCTTACGTGATAGTCTCTTACTAGGTCGCTAGCTACCGCTGCAATCCAGACTAGAAGCAGAAAAACGCCTACAGCGTTTGAGTGATTACGTAATGAGTAAATCAATTTTTATTTTATTTTAGTTTTAGTTCAGAATCGAAATAGTTATAAACTGCATAAATATTTATTTTATCTGAGCAATAATTTTAATCTTGTAGTTTAAACTGGAAAAATACCAGAAATTTTTTTAATTATCTTTATTTTTTGTTAGGTTTTTGATACTTGATGCGTTTACTTAAACACAAATGTGAAAATAAATCTATAGAATTGGAAAATGATACCTATAGATAATCAAGAAGAAAACAAAACATCAGTACTGGAACATTTTTTAATTGTATCTAAAATGAAAAATAGCCCAGAAACAGAAATTTCAGTGAATACTGCCAGCAAAGTCTTCAACTTTTCTCAGAATCTCCTCTCTCTCACGTCTACATCCTCTAAAGAGATTCTTAAAGAATTTTTGCACAGACGCGAATTTGATGATCCTATTGACAGGCATATGATCAGTCGTAATGAAACAACCACCCTCAAATGTAGTGAACCTTTTAGTGTATCAGCAAACCAAAAAAGAAAAAACTGCACCAGTGACCCAAATATCGAACTTGAGCATCCTGGTATCAAAAAAGACGAAGGAGATAAGTCATTTGAAGAGAGAATTGAATTTCGGAAAGTTAAAATTGTTCCTGATGACAAAAGATCAATTTTTGCTGGAGAGTTCAGAGCCTCTTCATGTCTCTTGGCGCAAGCACTAGGTTTGCGGCATCGCTACATGCACATTTCAAATCAGTCGATTCCCAAACTTGCTGGAAGGTTCTTAGATTGTGCTAAAGACAAAAAACTCGCCAAGAAGATAAGTGAAACTCCATACAAAGCGACAAAACTTGACTTATTAAAATGTGCAGCTCGTCAAGAACTAACGAGTGAAGAAGGCTACCCTATTAGTAGCCCTTTAAACTTGAAAGAACATTGCAAAACATCTGACTTTTCATCAGCCAATAGTTCTATTGCTTGTCAAAATGGTGTCTTCCATGTTTACACTAGTGAAAAAGATATAACTGGCAACAGAGCAGTGAGATATGACTATGTTGGCGTTGAAACCTTCAGGAAGGATCTGCAGCTTCTTTATACCATGATTGTTAATGGACCTTTGAAGACCTTCAGCTATCGTCGTTTAAAATTCTTGAATCACAAGTATCACATGCATGAATTGCTGAACGAGCAGCAAGAAGTTTCTGAACAGATATCTATCCCATACAGAGACTTCTATAACATACAAAAGGTTGATACACATATTCACGACGCTGCATGCATGAATCACAAATGTTTGCTTACTTTTATACAAAAGAAATTGCGTGAAGAAGGCAATCGGGTGGTGGAGGTCGATGAAGATGGTAATCTCAAGACATTGAAAGAAGTGTTTGACGATTTGAAGTTAACACACCCGGATTTGACTGTCGATTCCTTGGATATGCACTGTGATAGAAATACTTTCCACCGTTTCGACAAATTTAATAAAAAGTATAACCCCGCTGGTAATAGCAGGCTACGAGAAATTTTTCTAAAAACAGACAACTACATAGAGGGCGAATATTTTGGGAGCATTATAAAGGAAGTGATGAATGACTTTAAAGAATCTCAATATCAGAGCGCTGAGATGCGGATATCTGTAGCTGGGAAATCATTTGAAGAATGGGACAAGGTCGCTCGTTGGTTTATCAAATGGGATGTCTATTCAAAGAATGTAATTTGGTTGGTGCAAATACCAAGAGTGTATGATATTCTGAGATCAAATGACACTGTTGCTAACTTCCAATCCATTATAGATAATTTTTTTAGACCATTGTTTGAAGTCACCAACAATCCCTCAACTCACCCAGAACTACATCGTTTCTTACAGAATGTTGTTGGTTTCGATTCTGTTGACGATGAATCGAAACCAGAACAAGATAATTTTGGCTGTGAAATCATTACTCCAGAAGAGTGGACCTCAACAGAAAACCCACCCTACTGGTACTACGCATACTATACTTATGCAAACTTATGTGTGCTAAATCAATTCAGGAAAGACCGCGGCCTTAATACTTTTACGTTCCGTCCTCATTGCGGAGAAGCTGGGCCAGTTAAACACTTGGCGGTCGGTTTTCTTTTAGCAGAAAATATCTCTCACGGCATTATGCTGAGGAAGACCCCTAGTCTTGAGTACTTATATTATCTTTGTGAAATTGGGATAGCTATGTCACCTATATCAAACAATCTACTGTTTTTGAAGTATTCCAGAAATCCTCTAAAGGAGTTTTTGAATAGAGGTTTGAAGATAAGTCTCTCTACTGATGATCCCCTGCTATTTCATCTGACGAAAGAACCTTTAATGGAAGAATACTCAGTTGCCACTCAAATGTGGCAACTCAATGGGCCAGACTTGGCAGAACTCGCCAGAAATTCAGTTTTGATGAGCGGTTTCTCACATAAAATGAAAAAAGACTGGCTTGGTTTTAACTATAAGGAAGAAGGTATCCAAGGGAACGATATGACTAAAACCAATGTCCCAAATATTCGCATTGCATATCGCTATGAGACGTTATTTGAAGAACTTACGAATATTTTTAGAACTGTTATTGGCGAAGAAAATCTATTTTGAATAATGTCAGTCTCGTCTAAACGCAAAGGGTGCATGGGGAAATCACCGTATCGTTGTTCTCCTGCAATTCTCTGAGAAATGTTCAGGAAACCTAGTTAATGAGGTATAGAACAAATATTTGGGCGGATCCCTGCCAACAAGAGACAGATATGAGGATAAGTCAACTATTCAAGCTATTATGGAGAAGGCTAAAGCCACCTCTATACTGTCTGCTTACAAAGCAAGCGATCAGCTCATCCGGGGGGAGGAGAGGGTTCACAAGATGATCATTTATCTAGAGAACCAATGCTGTTGAGAACCCATTTGTACTTAAATCTTAGGAAATATTCCTTTTATGGCACATTTTCAAGAAGTTTTTAACCTTAAGAGCTGTCGCAGCCAGACATGTAAGCAGAAATGTTTCGATGGGAGGAGGGAAGTGAACAATATTTGAGAATTTGAATAAGCAGTCCGAAACTCAGGGAAATTTAAAGTTTTGGGGGGCTTTTAGCCCCAAGACCATCACCTGCGTACATCCCTGGTCACAACCCTTGTATTTTGCTAAAATAACGCCCCTCTCTATTACCAAAGGAAATATTCTAGTTGTATTGATTGTACATGCAATAACCAATACTATTAATTGATATTTCATCGCTTTGCCACAAATATGGTGAAAAACGTGAAGTCTTTACTGCTAATTAAATATATTTCAAATAAGTTTTTTTCAACTCAAAGCAAGGAGAAACATTGAAACTTAAAGCCAACAGAAATCATCCCGATATAGCCTAAGGGGGGCTATCTCTTCCTCAACCCTCACTCTTTACGGGAAAGTTTGACTTCTTGTGACATTTCTTTAAGAAAGACTGCTAAAAACAAGGGCCGCTGAATTCGGATAAGAAATATTTTTAAAGAACTTTGAGTCTTAAGCGTAAAGAGCGAGGGTAGAGGAAGGGGTAGCCATCCTTATACACAAAACGATTTTTGTACGTTTTAAGATTTAATATTGCTCCCTACTTTAAGTTGGAAAAACTTGTTTATTTATATTACTTTTGACTGTTTTAACTCATCCCAGGAAATCCTCTTCGCTCTTCCCGTGTAAAATTCTCCAAGGAAACTATCGTCCCCGGGGAAAATTCGCCCCGTGAAAAATCTCCTTCGCCCACCGGAAACCTTCCCCCACCAGAAAAGAGTTCCATACATTTTTCTAATAACACACAGGCCTACTATATGTGAACAACGGACAAACTGCGCTACTTATAGCCCTTTCCTAAGGGGCTAAGGGGGACTTGTCGTCTCCAAAGGCATAGTTATTGGACCTTTAAACGATACTGAACTAAATGACTTTCTCAAAATTTGATTGGATGCCTTTGAGGAAAAGGGGTAGTGGGAGGGGGACTAGTTGCCTTCCAATATTTTTGCTCACTAAAAAAGAGCACTGGAAATTATGATTTTCGTTTGAATGACCCCTCTCCCAATTTTCTAGGACCATTGGGTGGGTACAATCACCTCTGAAAAATAAAACATACACAATTCAATATTCTTACGAATAGGATCTTGAAACCTACACAGTAAGGTTCTCTAATATGCTGAATCTGATGGTGGGAATTTCATAAAGATCCTTTAGATTTTGATTTATTACTCCTTTTTCAGAAATCAGGCAAATTTTTTCAGGCTGCTATGTTTTCATGGGTAAAATTAAACTTAATGGATTTTATACATTTGGAATCAGCGTAAAATGCCAATTCTTTGTATGTATAAATTATAATGAAAATTCGGTTTCTTAGAGTGTCGATTACTATTGGGCCGAGCCGCTCTTTACTGACAGTTCGTACAAGAACTATTTAAATCTGTCAACCTTGATATTATTTAACGTTAGTAACGTGATAATCTCTGAGTGTAAGGGCGCGTTTCAACGTAGTCATGGAGCCTTGCGACAGTTTGTTTCTATATAATATTTTTTTACAGTAAAGAACGAACTCAATCCCATAGTAATTACTAATAATAAAAAAGGGATTATGAAAGTTTCGCCAGTATCATGGCTGTAGAGATGGCTGAAACCTAGACAAGAACAAACCATGGCACATATTGGACTAAGTTAGCCTGATTCTCTGAAGTTCGTCTCTTACTATACCAAATAAGATAAACCCATAGGCTTTTCCCTTTTTATAGCATACATAATAGATCGGTATAGTTAATTATCCGGGTTGCAGGGGTAGCTAGTAACCTAGTAATTTCCCTTATAGGGCTGTTATATCATCGCTTAAAATATATAGGACTTTATCAATTTCGATTTTATGCATTTCCCCAACACTAACAATGCTTTTCAATAGGCTTTATTGTGTCATTTTTTGCATAGGACTGTTGTATCATCGCTTAAAATATATACGACTTTATTAATTTCGACTTAATGAATAACCTAATACTAAGCAATACTCTTCAAAAGGCTTTATTGTATCATTTTCCTCATAGGGCTTTCGTATCATCGCTTAAAATATTAATACTTCATATTAAACTTTACATTCACTTAATGTAGGATTTCATTAAAAATGTAAACCGGTTTCATTCAACCCAGATAAAAATTTATTCATATAACTGTCAATGGATTTACCTCGTTAATCATGTCCAGACAGGAATATGTAAATGAGATTCCAACTGGACTATTCTAATGATGTATCTCTCTTGTAGTATGATTATGTAAGTAGGTCAATGACCCAAATATAGGCAATCTTAAGAGCCTCAGGGGTCTTAGCTCTGGACATATGTAAGCAACACTACTCACTGTATGGCGAACTTATGTGCAAAGGCCTTAAAAGGCATGCAGACATGCACACATATTTGGGAGGGATTGGGGGTAACACCACTGTTGTCCGTAGTAGTTATTGATGTTGATGTTTACTTTTTAGTTGTTTTAATTTCTGTTTATTCTATAGGTTTCATCTATTCATCAAAAGCACTGTATGTTATTTGCATGTTTGGTGTAATTATTCATGTAATTTATTTTTTTTTGTGTAATTTATTAGGCTAGCATCATTAAATGATTAATTTCTACTTGTTTTATATTTTAATATGGCTGTTTGCTTTTCTTGGAAACAAATGTTCAAAATTAGTTCAACTAAAACTTATCTTTGAACAATTGGTAATTTACATAATCTAAAGCCATTGATTGTGGGACTTGTCAACCACAGATGCAATTCAGGTTATGGATAAAGTCGAGTCTCAGCTATGGAATAGTTTGTCATCTTGCATCGAAACATTAAAACAGAAGAACTGTCCAAAACAACATGCCAATAACTTGCATAGGGAAAATGAACCTTAAGAGGGTTGTGAAAACTACATGCAAGCTCTGTTTCAAACATTGTGCACCAAAAAAGTTCACAGCACTGTGACTGTTATAAATAGACTAATTGGCACAAATTTATTTTTTGAAGTACAGTAAAATAGACCATTTTTTAGTTTGAAATGGAGAATAAAACATAGCGATTAACTTATTTTTTTGTCTGGTTTATAATGAAAACTCCAATAGCAAAAAAAAGGGTTTCAACTTGGCTGTTTCCTTCTTTCTAGGAGAGGTGTTCAGAAAACACACAGAAGTTTTTACTTTGTTTTCTATTATGATGAGTATATTACATGGTCAATGTACTTATCTAGGCAATGGTTCCAGTTGCGTAATTTCATCAAAACCCTAAGGGGGGCGGGGGCAAAGTTGGGGTCAATTTTCCCAAATAAAGTGAAAATGATAGTGAAAACTGAAAAATTTGTCATATACAATAAAGACAAAAATATACCAAAGAAAACTGACCTGTTTATCTGAATACTTGAATTACACAAGCTTATCTTAATTTTGACAAGATTTTTTGCAGAAACTAAGTTTCAGCTGGAGGGAAGGGCTACTGATGTCTGTGGGAGAGGGGCAAACATGATTCTGGAGGGGGCCTCCTCCCTTCTCCATAGCAAATTACACTCCTGAATGGTTCCATTCTTAACAAACCTTCAAACCCCTAATGAGCAGGGGTGTAGATCCAGCCTTTTTGTTGGGGGAGGTGAGGGCAAGAGGGGCCTTCATTTGGAGAGTCAAGGGCAAGGGCTATATAATATTTTTTCTCCAAATTATTCCTCCACCCCAAAAACAACACCACTGCTAATGATCCATATTTTGTGTGTGTATTTTGCTTTATCACTGCTATCAAAATGGATGCCTTTCAATTGTTCTTTGGGTTCTTAGAATAGATTAAAGTCCCAAGGACTAGATCCGGGCTAGAACATGTATGCAGCAGCAAATTGAACTTAAATTCTCTCAAACCTTCTTTGTAATTAACTAAAAACAAAAACTTTCCGAAAAAGAAGAGTAAAGTAAAGGCCATTTTAAACTTAAAATCAACAGATACAAATGCCTGTTAAAATTTAAACTCAAAACAACCAGAAATTACTATTAAAGATTAAATGAAACCCAAAGCAAACAGAAAATAAATTAAAAAATCATAGCAGAAAAAAAACACAACAAGTGATAAAATCAAGCGAGTAATGCTTGAATTGAATATGCAAATCAAGCTTAAAACAAAAAAATTATTTTGCTATTGAAGTATAAATGAAACCCAAAACGAACAGAAATAAAATAAATAATCAATGCAAACCAACATACAATAGGTAATAATATAAATGACTAAAAAAATGTTAAAACCAGTGAAACTTAAATTGAATACACAAATCAAGCTTTAAAGGAACAAAAATCACTACAAACAAGAGTTTGGGTATTGCCTCCTTCTCTCACTGCAAAATTCTAAAACCTTATGCGTCATTGGTACTTTACTGAAAACTGTATGTGTCTTGAACAGTCTTGGAAAGTATAAACAAAATCAAATTGAATATTTAATATATAATGATATTAATCGTTGAAAGATTCATCAGTTCAATATTTTACTTCAGTGTATTTTTGTTTTTCATTTTCAATGCTGTAAGAACTGGAAAAAAAATATTTGTAATATAATTCGTTTTCAGTGGAGCTGGCGCAGTGTGTGGAGCCAATCACACAGTAGGCTTTAGGTTTTTAAAGTTAAGGAAGGGGGCAGTATCCAAGCTCTTGTTTGTAGTGAAACTATATAGTTCTGTAACAATTTTAGAAAGAACTAATAAATTAAACTGAATATTTGATGTATAATAATATTAATTGCTGAAACCTCATCAATTCAAAATTTTACTGTAACTTTAATGTTTATATTCAATATTAAGTACAAAAGAAAACATTTGTAATATAATTTTTTTTCTCAGTAAAGCGCCAATGACGCAGTAGGTTTAAGACTTTTACAGTGAGAGAAGGAAGCGATACCAAAACTCTTGTTTGTAGCCAAGAGACTTCCGTTTGTTTCAAGCTTGATTTTCATATTCAATTTAAGATTCACTCGTTTTAAGATTTATTTATTTTTTTATATTAATAACTATTGTATATTATTTTGCATTGATTGTTTATTTAATTTCTGTTTGTTTTGGGTTTCATTTATACTTCTATACCAAAATATTTTTTTTTGTTTTAAGCTTGGTTTGCATATTCAATTTAAGCATTACTCTCGTTAAGATGTATTTATTCCTTTTTATTATTACTTGTTTTATGTTTTTTGCTATTACATTAAAAGAAGATCATTGGAATAGCAAACCACTGCATACATTGGACTTAATTAGCTACTTGATTGCTTGAGGTTCGTCTCTTACTATTTCAAAGAAGAAAAAGCCGTAGTCTTTTGCTGTTTGTAATAATAAACAAAACCCAAGTTGTAACTGATTATTCCTGGTTGCCGTGGTAAAGAACGAACTCTTGCCCATAGTTACAAATGTCTTGACAAATTAGCTAATTAATTTCATCTTATTTTGTTTTAAAAATGATTCCCACATCGGGATTCGAACCCAATTATCCGGGTTGCAGCGGTAGCTAGCAACCTAGTAAGAGACGATCACGTCCAATGTTAAGAAATATAAAAACCCATAGTTCCTAACAAAAGAGTCAGATCAAAACAAAAAGTGCACTATTAGAACCGCCTTGTCCGAAACCCCTGTATAGTAAACTTTCTGTCTCTTGGCTTGAACAGCAAGGGATATATATTGGCTTGAAAATCAAGAAAAGTGACTTTAACCACGTTATTCTCCCCAAACGGGATATGTTTTTCTCTTTTCTTTTTTCTTTTCCACAGATAGCTTGGCACTGGAACATCGTAGAGGGTTGTTCAATAGCTCATTTTAAAGGAAATTAATTGGGTTAAAAATCTATAGTAACTAAAATAAATTATTTCTAAAAGAGAATAAATTTTTTAACCAAAAACTGCATTTTTGATGTCTTTTCACACTGCAGTCTTTCAAACATAATCGTATACCAGCGGTAAGATTTGAACCCACGCCACCGAAGAGACTGGTGGCTAACAACAGTGTCTTGGACCACTCGGCCAGGCTGCCTCTTATAATTTGGGTTGCAGCAGTAGCTAGCAACCTAGTAAGAGACGATCAGTCCCATGCTAAGAAATATAAAAACCCAAAACTCCTAAAAATAGAGTAAGATCAAAACAAAAGTCTCATTCTTGATTAGAATAATGGTTAGATCGAAGCAAGCTATACGCAATTTGAAGAAAGAGTACTACACAAACACCAGAGATAGTATCTTGAAAAGAGAAAAGAAAAGGTATTCAACCGACCAGGCGTATCGAGAAGTAATAATTGAGAGAGCAAAACAAAGGTATTCAACCAACCAGGCGTATCGAGAAGTAATAATTGAGAGAGCAAAACAAAACAGCAAGATGTGTTATCACAATGATGAAGATTATAGACATGCAAAAATTGAGACAGCCAAACAAATGTTCAAGGAGATCCCGGTTGCAGCGGTAGCTAGCAACCTAGTAAGAGACGATCACGTCCAATGTTAAGAAATATAAAAACCCATAGTTCTTAAAAAAAGAGTCAGATCAAAACAAAAAGTACACCATTAGAACCGCCTTGTCTGAAACCCCTGCATAGTAAAATTTCTGTCCCTTGGCTTGAACAGCAAGGGAAATATATTGGCTTGAAAATCAAGAAAAGTGGCAGCTACTACAACATTCTGCCTAAACGGGATATTTTTTCTTTTTTTTCTTTTTTTTTTCTTTTGTATCCAGAGATAGCTTGGCACTGGAACATCGTAGAGGGTTGTTCAATAGCTCATTTTAAAGGAAATTAATTGGGTTAAAAATCTATAGTAACTAAAATAAATTATTTCTAAAAGAGTTACATTAAAGAACGATCATTGAAATAACATTATCCGGGTTGGAGCTTATAATAAAGATCGAACTCTTCCCTATACTAACTTGCAATCGCAACTTCACTATAGTTAAGATTACAGTATTTATATTTTTACATTAAAAGACGACCACTGAAATAACAAACCATTCCATACATTGGACTTAGTTAGCTACTTGATTGTTTGAGTTTCGTCTCTTACTATTTAAAAGAAGAAAAAGCCGTAAGCTTTTTCCTGTTTGTATTTATATAATAAAGAACGAACTCTCGCCTATATTAACATGTATAGGCAATTATAGAAAGGATCAGTCTAGTAGATCATAAAAAGGGATTACATAAGTTTCATCGGTATCAAGGCTTTGGGGATGGCTGAAACCTAGTAAAGAAAAAGACATGGCACGTATCGGATTTAGTTAGCTTTCTGATTCTCTGAAATTTGTCTCTTACTATTCGAAATAAGAAAAAGCCATAGGCTTTTTCCTGTTTGTTATTTTTATAGTAATGAAGGAACTATAGCCAATCGAATTGTTACATAAAGGATACCACTACAGGCCCTTGTTTTGATGATGATTATGCACAAATCTAGGTTGCAGCGGTAGCTAGCAATTCGGGTTGCAGTGGTAGCTAGCAACCTAGTCAGAGACGACCTCGCCCCTTAGTAAAAAATAAAATAGCCCATAACTCCTAAAACTAGAATCAAATCAAAAACGAAGCACACTGTTAGAACCGCCTTGTCTGGAACCCCCTATATAGGAAACTTACCGTCCCTTGACTTTTACAATCGTAAGATGTAGCCTGGTCGTCTCTTACTATTCCAATTAAGAAAAAGCCAATGGCTTTTATCTGTTTTGTGATCTTAATTCACGCATGCGTTCAGTAATTTCGGAAGGAATAGCAGCTTTTCGTAAAAATCTGAGTATAAACAAAATCGACAAGGGTGGGATTCGAACCCAGGTTCAGGTTCAGGTTCTTTTATTTATAAACTAAATACAACTACAATATGGGTATGCCCGGCTGAGAGTCTATAAAAACAACAAAAACATAATATGTAACTGCATTTGTACATAATCACACTCTTTTGTAAATAGATAAAAAAGAAAGAAAAATGTAAGACTTGCCAAGCATCACCCCAAGCCAGCAGCCAAATGGAGAACAAACTAAAACAAAACACCAAAAACAGTGAAGTGAAGCCGTGGGGAAACCCTACCAATAGAATGTGCCAGCGGGAAGACCATAACTGAATTAAAAAAAAAATTAAAAAAAAAATCCGGGTTGCAGCGGTAGCTAGCAACCTAGTAAGAGACGATCACCTCCAATGTCAAGAAATATAAAACCCCCCAACTCCTAAAAAAAGAGTCAGATCAAAACAAAAAGTACACCATTAGAACCGCCTTGTCCGAATCCTCTATAAAGGAAACTTACCTCCCTTTGGCTTGAATAACAAAGAAAATATATTGGCTTGAAAATCAAGAAAATTGACTTTTACCACGTTATTCTCCACAAACGGGATATTTTTTTCTTTCCGCTTTTTCTTTCTGCTCAGCTAGCTGGGCACTGGAAAATCATAGAGAGCTGTATAATAGCTCATTTTAAAGGAAATTGCAACATCTAGTCACTTTTGTATTTAAAAATAAAATACTTTTTAAAGTAGAATCAATTTTGTCAAAAAAATTGCATTTTTGATGTATTTTCATACTGCAGTCTTTTCAAAGATATTTGAATTTTGAAGCAATAAAACAGTCCATGTAATGAACTCTATAGTAATAATAGCTACTTGTCTCAATAGTAACCGAAACTCCTGGAACCAAAATTTTCTTTTTTGGCTTAATCGCTAAAATTATTATGTAAACTGCAAAAATATTTATGATGCCTAATCAGTAATAGTAATTTTTTAATTTAAACAACAAAAATACATGAAAATTCTAAAATTAGTTTTGCTTTTTGTCTCCTGGAAGAAATTTTTTTTTCATCTCAGTTCAAATTTATTATTGTATCCTGTAACCCGTAAAGTACATATCTCCATATTATTGTCTCATAATTGCAATTATTTTAGTTTTCAGTCCAGAATCACTAAACTTATTATTTAAACTGCAAAAATATTTATGGTGTCTAACCAATAATACTAATTTTGTAATTCAAACAAGATAAATACCTGAAAATTTTAAAATTAGTTTTGTTTTATGCTAGGTTTTAGATACTCGACACGGGATTTTGTGTGCTTAATAATTTTAAATCTTGAAAAAATATGGTCTCACGCGAGTGGAAAAAAAGAAAGAATAACCAAAAACAATATCAAAATAGAACAATCCAAATTTCTACTAATAGAAAACTTTACTACACAAAAAATAAAGCTAACATCCTGAAATATAAGAAAAGTTTATTTAAAAGAGATAAAAATGCCACCAAACGCAATAAAGCTCGAGCACGCGTAAGGATTGCTACTAAGATGTCTTGTGATCCAGGATTTAAGAAAATGAAATATGACAGAGCAAAACAGAGGTATCTTACGGATCAGGGGTATCGAGAAGGGAAAATTGAGACAGCGAAACAAAAGAGCAAGGAACGGTATGATAACGATATAGATTACCGAAACAAACATAAGAAAAAAGTTGCTACCAGAATAATGGGTAGATACTGGGGTGACAAAAGCTATAATGAAAAAATTAAATTCTCTGCGAGGTTGTACCGAAGAACGCATAAGGACAAAGGGAAAAATTACATTCAGAAATACAAGAAGATGGCAAAAATGCAGGCTGATCTTTGTAAATTGAGAAACATTTTACGCATGTTTTATCGGGATCACGAATCCGGGTTGCAGCGGTAGCTAGCAACATAGTAAGAGACGATCACCTCCAATGTCAAGAAATATAAAACCCCCCAACTCCTAAAAAAAGAGTCAGATCAAAACAAAAAGTACACCATTAGAACCGCCTTGTCCGAATCCTCTATAAAGGAAACTTACCTCCCTTTGGCTTGAATAACAAAGAAAATATATTGGCTTGAAAATCAAGAAAATTGACTTTTACCACGTTATTCTCCACAAACGGGATATTTTTTTCTTTCCGCTTTTTCTTTCTGCTCAGCTAGCTGGGCACTGGAAAATCATAGAGAGCTGTATAATAGCTCATTTTAAAGGAAATTGCAACATCTAGTCACTTTTGTATTTAAAAATAAAATACTTTTTAAAGTAGAATCAATTTTGTCAAAAAAATTGCATTTTTGATGTATTTTCATACTGCAGTCTTTTCAAAGATATTTGAATTTTGAAGCAATAAAACAGTCCATGTAATGAACTCTATAGTAATAATAGCTACTTGTCTCAAAAATAGTAACCGAAACTCCTGGAACCAAAATTTTCTTTTTTGGCTTAATCGCTAAAATTATTATGTAAACTGCAAAAATATTTATGATGCCTAATCAGTAATAGTAATTTTTTAATTTAAACAACAAAAATACATGAAAATTCTAAAATTAGTTTTGCTTTTTGTCTCCTGGAAGAAATTTTTTTTTCATCTCAGTTCAAATTTATTATTGTATCCTGTAACCCGTAAAGTACATATCTCCATATTATTGTCTCATAATTGCAATTATTTTAGTTTTCAGTCCAGAATCACTAAACTTATTATTTAAACTGCAAAAATATTTATGGTGTCTAACCAATAATACTAATTTTGTAATTCAAACAAGATAAATACCTGAAAATTTTAAAATTAGTTTTGTTTTATGCTAGGTTTTAGATACTCGACACGGGATTTTGTGTGCTTAATAATTTTAAATCTTGAAAAAATATGGTCTCACGCGAGTGGAAAAAAAGAAAGAATAACCAAAAACAATATCAAAATAGAACAATCCAAATTTCTACTAATAGAAAACTTTACTACACAAAAAATAAAGCTAACATCCTGAAATATAAGAAAAGTTTATTTAAAAGAGATAAAAATGCCACCAAACGCAATAAAGCTCGAGCACGCGTAAGGATTGCTACTAAGATGTCTTGTGATCCAGGATTTAAGAAAATGAAATATGACAGAGCAAAACAGAGGTATCTTACGGATCAGGGGTATCGAGAAGGGAAAATTGAGACATCGAAACAAAAGAGCAAGTAACGGTATGATAAAGATATAGATTACCGAAACAAACATAAGAAAAAAGTTGCTACCAGAATAATGGGTAGTCCGGGTTGCAGCGGTAGCTAGCAACCTAGTAAGAGACGATCACCTCCAATGTCAAGAAATATAAAACCCCCCAACTCCTAAAAAAAGAGTCAGATCAAAACAAAAAGTACACCATTAGAACCGCCTTGTCCGAATCCTCTATAAAGGAAACTTACCTCCCTTTGGCTTGAATAACAAAGAAAATATATTGGCTTGAAAATCAAGAAAATTGACTTTTACCACGTTATTCTCCACAAACGGGATATTTTTTTCTTTCCGCTTTTTCTTTCTGCTCAGCTAGCTGGGCACTGGAAAATCATAGAGAGCTGTATAATAGCTCATTTTAAAGGAAATTGCAACATCTAGTCACTTTTGTATTTAAAAATAAAATACTTTTTAAAGTAGAATCAATTTTGTCAAAAAAATTGCATTTTTGATGTATTTTCATACTGCAGTCTTTTCAAAGATATTTGAATTTTGAAGCAATAAAACAGTCCATGTAATGAACTCTATAGTAATAATAGCTACTTGTCTCAATAGTAACCGAAACTCCTGGAACCAAAATTTTCTTTTTTGGCTTAATCGCTAAAATTATTATGTAAACTGCAAAAATATTTATGATGCCTAATCAGTAATAGTAATTTTTTAATTTAAACAACAAAAATACATGAAAATTCTAAAATTAGTTTTGCTTTTTGTCTCCTGGAAGAAATTTTTTTTTCATCTCAGTTCAAATTTATTATTGTATCCTGTAACCCGTAAAGTACATATCTCCATATTATTGTCTCATAATTGCAATTATTTTAGTTTTCAGTCCAGAATCACTAAACTTATTATTTAAACTGCAAAAATATTTATGGTGTCTAACCAATAATACTAATTTTGTAATTCAAACAAGATAAATACCTGAAAATTTTAAAATTAGTTTTGTTTTATGCTAGGTTTTAGATACTCGACACGGGATTTTGTGTGCTTAATAATTTTAAATCTTGAAAAAATATGGTCTCACGCGAGTGGAAAAAAAGAAAGAATAACCAAAAACAATATCAAAATAGAACAATCCAAATTTCTACTAATAGAAAACTTTACTACACAAAAAATAAAGCTAACATCCTGAAATATAAGAAAAGTTTATTTAAAAGAGATAAAAATGCCACCAAACGCAATAAAGCTCGAGCACGCGTAAGGATTGCTACTAAGATGTCTTGTGATCCAGGATTTAAGAAAATGAAATATGACAGAGCAAAACAGAGGTATCTTACGGATCAGGGGTATCGAGAAGGGAAAATTGAGACAGCGAAACAAAAGAGCAAGGAACGGTATGATAACGATATAGATTACCGAAACAAACATAAGAAAAAAGTTGCTACCAGAATAATGGGTAGATACTGGGGTGACAAAAGCTATAATGAAAAAATTAAATTCTCTGCGAGGTTGTACCGAAGAACGCATAAGGACAAAGGGAAAAATTACATTCAGAAATACAAGAAGATGGCAAAAATGCAGGCTGATCTTTGTAAATTGAGAAACATTTTACGCATGTTTTATCGGGATCACGAATTACAGTAAAGAACGAACTTCAGCCCATAGTAAATAAAATCCGGGTTGCAGCGGTTGTTGCAGCGGTAGCTAGCAACCTAGTAAGAGACGATCACGTCCAATGTTAAGAAATATAAAAACCCATAGTTCCTAACAAAGGAGTCAGATCAAAACAAAAAGTACACCATTAGAACCGCCTTGTCCGAAACCCCTGTATAGTAAACTTTCTGTCCCTTGGCTTGTGTAATAAAGATCAAACTCTTCCCTATACTAACTTGCATACGCAACTTCACTATAGTTAAGATTACAGTATTTATATTTTTAGATTAAAAGACGATCACTGAAATAACAAACCATTCCATACATTGGATTTAGTTAGCTACTTGATTGTTTGAGTTTCGTCTCTTACTATTTAAAAGAAGAAAAAGCCGTAGGCTTTTTCCTGTTTGTATTTATAGTTAAAAAACAAACTCAAGTCAAAAGAAACTGAACATTGTGGTTCATTCATATTATCTTCATTAGTTTTCAGTCCAGAATCACTAAACTTATTATTTAAACTGCAAAAATATTTATGGTGTCTAACCAATAATACTAATTTTGTAATTCAAACAAGATAAATACCTGAAAATTTTAAAATTAGTTTTGTTTTATGCTAGGTTTTAGATACTCGACACGGGATTTTGTGTGCTTAATAATTTTAAATCTTGAAAAAATATGGTCTCACGCGAGTGGAAAAAAAGAAAGAATAACCAAAAACAATATCAAAATAGAACAATCCAAATTTCTACTAATAGAAAACTTTACTACACAAAAAATAAAGCTAACATCCTGAAATATAAGAAAAGTTTATTTAAAAGAGATAAAAATGCCACCAAACGCAATAAAGCTCGAGCACGCGTAAGGATTGCTACTAAGATGTCTTGTGATCCAGGATTTAAGAAAATGAAATATGACAGAGCAAAACAGAGGTATCTTACGGATCAGGGGTATCGAGAAGGGAAAATTGAGACAGCGAAACAAAAGAGCAAGGAACGGTATGATAACGATATAGATTACCGAAACAAACATAAGAAAAAAGTTGCTACCAGAATAATGGGTAGATACTGGGGTGACAAAAGCTATAATGAAAAAATTAAATTCTCTGCGAGGTTGTACCGAAGAACGCATAAGGACAAAGGGAAAAATTACATTCAGAAATACAAGAAGATGGCAAAAATGCAGGCTGATCTTTGTAAATTGAGAAACATTTTACGCATGTTTTATCGGGATCACGAATCCGGGTTGCAGCGGTAGCTAGCAACATAGTAAGAGACGATCACCTCCAATGTCAAGAAATATAAAACCCCCAAACTCCTAAAAAAAGAGTCAGATCAAAACAAAAAGTACACCATTAGAACCGCCTTGTCCGAATCCTTTATAAAGGAAACTTACCTCCCTTTGGCTTGAATAACAAAGAAAATATATTGGCTTGAAAATCAAGAAAATTGACTTTTACCACGTTATTCTCCACAAACGGGATATTTTTTTCTTTCCGCTTTTTCTTTCTGCTCAGCTAGCTGGGCACTGGAAAATCATAGAGAGCTGTATAATAGCTCATTTTAAAGGAAATTGCAACATCTAGTCACTTTTGTATTTAAAAATAAAATACTTTTTAAAGTAGAATCAATTTTGTCAAAAAAATTGCATTTTTGATGTATTTTCATACTGCAGTCTTTTCAAAGATATTTGAATTTTGAAGCAATAAAACAGTCCATGTAATGAACTCTATAGTAATAATAGCTACTTGTCTCAATAGTAACCGAAACTCCTGGAACCAAAATTTTCTTTTTTGGCTTAATCGCTAAAATTATTATGTAAACTGCAAAAATATTTATGATGCCTAATCAGTAATAGTAATTTTTTAATTTAAACAACAAAAATACATGAAAATTCTAAAATTAGTTTTGCTTTTTGTCTCCTGGAAGAAATTTTTTTTTCATCTCAGTTCAAATTTATTATTGTATCCTGTAACCCGTAAAGTACATATCTCCATATTATTGTCTCATAATTGCAATTATTTTAGTTTTCAGTCCAGAATCACTAAACTTATTATTTAAACTGCAAAAATATTTATGGTGTCTAACCAATAATACTAATTTTGTAATTCAAACAAGATAAATACCTGAAAATTTTAAAATTAGTTTTGTTTTATGCTAGGTTTTAGATACTCGACACGGGATTTTGTGTGCTTAATAATTTTAAATCTTGAAAAAATATGGTCTCACGCGAGTGGAAAAAAAGAAAGAATAACCAAAAACAATATCAAAATAGAACAATCCAAATTTCTACTAATAGAAAACTTTACTACACAAAAAATAAAGCTAACATCCTGAAATATAAGAAAAGTTTATTTAAAAGAGATAAAAATGCCACCAAACGCAATAAAGCTCGAGCACGCGTAAGGATTGCTACTAAGATTACAATAAAGAACGACCTCTTGCCTATACTAAATTTTATACGCCACTTAATTGTAGTATAGGTTAGTAATTCAACAGATAGCTTGACACTGGAACATCATAGAGAGCTGCTCAATGGCTCATTTTAAAGGAAATTAATGGGATTAAAAGCATTTTGTAAAATTATTTTTATTACATTAAGAAATTTTTATTGTGTTCCTTAAGAAATCATCATAAATAAAAATTTCTAATACGGAAATTGAACTCAAGCCAACTGGGCGAGAGCTATACCAACCTCTAGACCATATAGGATATATTAAAATACCCGATTATTAAAGTTTATGTTAAAGAAAGAATTATAAACCTAGTTAGTTGTGTGATTATTTGAGGATCGTCTCTTTATATTCCAAAGAAGAAAAAGCCATAGGCTTTTTCCTGTTTGTAATTTATGATCTTGGTTTAAGCGGTATTACAGTAAAGAACGAATTATAGCATACAGAAATATAATAAAGATCAAACTCTTCCCTATACTAACTTGCATACGCAACTTCACTATAGTTAAGATTACAGTATTTATATTTTTACATTAAAATCCGGGTTGCAGCGGTAGCTAGCAACCTAGTAAGAGACGATCACGTCCAATGTTAAGAAATATAAAAACCCATAGTTCCTAACAAAGGAGTCAGATCAAAACAAAAAGTACACCATTAGAACCGCCTTGTCCGAAACCCCTGTATAGGAAACTTCATTATAAATTATAAAAGGTTCAAATGTTCGAAGATTATAGAGTTAAAAATTTTCCCACCCCGGGAATCGAACCCGAGCCTGTTAAGTGAAAGTTAACTATCCTAGCCACTAGACCATATTAAACCATAAAGAAGTATGATTTAAGAGCCATATGCGTATTATTATTTCACCATACCAATTATAATAAGGCCAAAACAAAATATAGTAAAGAACGACAATATTAACTGACATAATCTATTGACAAGATGACTTGAAGCAAATGTCTTTTGAAAGTTGCTTGTCTACGGTATGTTATACAAATTATCAGTCTAGTTAATCATAAATGAGGACTATCCAGAGCTATTATTAGTCAATCCAGAGAATATCATGTAGTTGTTATTAATAGAAGTTTTGTTATAACCTTTAACATGAAATAAATGCAAAATTTTTTTAACCCCGTTAATTTCTCTTAAAATGAGCCATTGAACAACTCTCTAAGATGTTCCAGTGCCAAACTATCTGAGGAAGAAAAAAAAAGAAAAAAAGATGCTGTTTAGGCAGAATGCTCTAGTAGCTGCCACTTTTCTTGATTTTCAAGTCAAAATATTTCCTTTGCTGTTCACGCCAAGGAACAGAAAGTTTTGTATATAGGGGTTTTGGACAAGGCGGTTCTAATGGTGTACTTTTTGTTTTGATCTGACCTTTTTTTAGGAGCTACAGGTTTTTATATTTCTTAACATTGGACGTGGTCATCTCTTACTCGGGTGCGAGCTACCGATTCAACCCGGATAAAAAAAAGAAAAAAGCCTATGGCGTTTTCTTCTTTTGAATAGTAAGAGACGATCCTCAGAGAATCAGGCAGCTAACTAAGTCTATAACTTGTTCTTTATCATAAATTAAATAAATTCAAATGTTCTTTATCATAAATAAAGAAAAACCAAACTAATTTTATAATTTTCAGGTATTTTTCTGGTTCGAATTAAAAATTTCAAATTATTGCTCGGATATCATAAATATTTTTGCAATTTGCAGTTAAATATAACTATTATATTTAAAATTTTCAGGAATTATTCTAGTTTCAGTTAACAAATAATAATGGATTTTACATAACAATAAAATAAAAGTTCAAATTAGGGATAAAATCCTTTTTAATATACAGTGTTTAATAAATTTCACAAAAAATACCACATATTTCGGTCACATATACAGTGACCGTCATCAGTAGTAAAATTAAACTACTGATTAGTTTTACTACTGATGACGGTCACTGTATATGTGTCCGAAATATCTGGTATTTTTGTGAAATTTATTATACACTGTCTATTAAAAAGGATTTTATCCGTATTTTGAACTTTTATTTTATCGCCATGGAAAGGCAGTGTGGTCTCCGAAATTATATACGTCGGATTTTACATAATAATGAATAATTAAAGTAAAAAAAGACTAATTGACAAATACTAATCATGATGAACTATATCAGTCCTTTGTGTAATTTGCAGTTAAATAAAATAGTTATATTTAAAATTTTCAGGGATTATTCTAGTTTCAGTTAACAAATAAATTTTTTGTTTTTACATTAAAAGACGATCATTGGAATAACAAATCGTTGTATACATTCAATTTAGATATCTACTTGATTGTTTGAAGTTCGTCTCTTTCTATTTCAAAGAAGAAAAATCCTTAGGCTTTTTCCTGTTTTACAATAAAGAACGACACCTTGCCCATGTTAACTAAAACATAAATAGGGATTATATAATTTCCATCAGTATCATGGCTGTAGAGATGGCTGAAACCTAGTTACAATAAAAGACGATCATTGGAATATCAAACAATTGCATACATTGGAATTAGCTAGCTACTTGATTGCTTGAGACTCGTCTCTTACTATTTCAAAGAAGAAAAAGCCGTAGGCTTTTTCCTGTGGGTAATCAGTTTATTATCAGAGACAGCGCGCTAGCACTGCCTGAGTAAAGAACGATGTAGGCACAATGTGTTTTTTTTTCTTCAGTCAGGCACTCCATATCGAAGGAGTCATCGTATCCGGTTTGCAGCGATTTACAATAAGGAACGAACTGTAACCCCTAGTAACTGAAGTATTAAATTAAACAGCTCGTGGTCATAATAAAAAACTGTGTAATGGCTCATTTTAAAATAAACTGCTGTAGAAACCTTATATAGAAACATATAGAAACCTTTTGTAATTAACTAAAATAGTTATTATTATAAAATAAATTGTTACGATATGGTAAAGAACTAACTCTAGGCCATAGTAACAAATTTAATTTTGAAAAGGAAGAATTACGGCAGAAACTTAAATGGTAGTATAAGTAAGCTACATTTCATAAAATCTGTCCACCGGGATTTGAACTCGGATTGCTTGTTTCAAAGTCCTAAGTGCTAACCACAACACAAATAAATGTTCATATATATAAGAATTTTAACAGTATATGATATTATAACTTAAAGACCAAACTCTAACCATCATCTGGGTTGCAGCGGTAGCTAGCATCATCTGGGTTGCAGTGGTAGCTAGCAACCTAGTAAGAGACGATCACGTCCAATGTTAAGAAATATAAAAACCCATAACTCCAAAAAAAAAAGTCAGATCAAAACAAAAAGTACACCATTAGAACCTCCTTGTCCGAAATCCCTGTATAGTAAACTTTCTGTTATTTGGCTTGAACAGCAAGGGAAATATATTGGCTTGAAAATCAAGAAAAGTGGCGGTTACTACAACATTCTGCCTAAACGGCATATTTTTTTTCTTTATTCTTTCTCTTCCACAGATAGCTTGGCACTGGAACATCGTAGAGAGTTGTTCAACGGCTCATTTTAAAGGAAATCTCTAGATCTAGTGCCATTTCTACTTTTTTTTTTAAATCAATTATTTTTTACAAAAAACTTAATTTTTTATATGCAATATTGATCAATGACGTCATAGTCGTTGGATGTAGTTAGTACATAAAGGCTCGATCATCGAATTTAAGCTGAAACTAATTATGTTAAAAGACAATCAAATCATTGCATATATTGGACTTAGTTAGCTGCCTGGTTCTTTGAGTTTCTTCTTTAGGGGCGGGAGGGGGGAGGGGCAGTATACCCAAGGTTGCAAGATTCATTCACGTGCATCAAAAACTTTTTGATTAAGCGACTTTAATTTTACTAAAATTCCAGAAATAGCAAGAACAACAAGCCTGGGAATAAAAGCACCCTGGTAGACAATCTATACCGACTTAGAATACCTTAGTGAATCTGCAATATATGAATTCTGCGTACCTTAACTCGATTTCTATATGCAGATTTGGCCTCCTCCAACTTTGCCATGTTTTGTTTGACAACTGATAGTCCTTTTTCTGATAATTCAAAACCGTTCATTTTTTATAATAAAGAACGACCTCTTGCCTATACTAAATTTTAGGCCATTTAACTATAGTATAGGCTAGTACAGATATATTTAATTCCGGGTCGCAGCGGTAGCTAGCAACCTAGTAAGAGACGATCATGTCCAATGTTAAGAAATATAAAAACCCATAGCTCCTAAAAAAAAGAGTCAAATCAAAACAAAAATACACCATTAGAACCGCCTTGTCCAAAACCCCTGCATAGGAAACTTTCTGTCCTTTGGCTTGAACAGCAAAGGAAATATATTGGCTTGAAAATCAAGAAAAGTGGCAGCTACTAAAACATTCTGCATAAACGGCATATTTTTTTTATTTCTTTTCCACAGATAACTTGGCGCTGGAACATCGCAGAGAGTTGTTCAATGGCTCATTTTAAAGGAAATTAATTGGGTTAAAAATCTTCTGTAACTAAAATAATTTATTTCTAAAAGAGAATAAATTTTTCCGCTAAAAACTGTATTTTTGATGTATTTTCATACTGTAGTCTTTTCAAAGATATTTGATTTTTGTACCAAAATCATAATCGTATACCAGCTATAAGATTTGAACCCACGCCTCCGAAGAGACTAGTGGCTAACACCAGCGCCTTGGACCTCTCGGCCACGCTGCCTCTCATAACTATATATGTGAATCTGGGTTGCAGCAGTAGCTAGTAACCTAGTAAGAGACGATCTTTCCAATGCTAAGAAATATAAAAACCTAGAACTCCTGAAAACTGATTAAAACAAATTATAATAAAGATCGAACTCTTCCCTATACTAACTTGCATACGCAACTTCACTATAGTTAATATAGTTAAGATTACAGTATTTATATTATACATCATTATAAATTATAAAAGGTTCAAATATTCGAAGATTATAGAGTTAAAAATTTTTATAGTAAAGATCAAACTCTTCCCTATACTAACTTGCATACGCAACTTCACTTTAGTTAAGATTACAGTATTTATATTTTTATTTACACTAAAAGACGGTCACTGAAATAACAAACCATTCCATACATTGGACTTAGTTAGCTACTTGATTGTTTGAGTTTCGTCTCTTACTATTTAAAAGAAGAAAAAGCCTTAGGCTTTTTCCTGTTTGTATTTATAGTTAAAAAACGAACTCAAGTCCAAAGAAACTGAACACTGTGGTTCATTCATATTATCTTCATTATTTTAGCTAGAATGTAAATAAAAAAGTTTCTTTTTTAAATTTTAAATTGAAAAGATAGTGCTTTTAATTCAACATATTAAAAGTTCTTCCCGACGGGGAATCGAACCCCCTTCTCCCAAGAAAAAAGTGGGCACACTTACCATTAGACTATCGATGACTCATAAAATAAAAGTAACATATAAGATATGATAATAATTTTTTAGTCCGGGTTACATAAAGTCTCGATCATCAAATCCGGGTTGCAGCGGTAGCTAGCAATCCGGGTTGCAGCGGTAGCTAGCAACCTAGTAAGAGACGATCACCTCCAATGTAAAGAAATATAAAACCCCTAACTCCTAAAGAAAGAGTCAGATCAAAACAAAAAGTATACCATTAGAACCAACTTGTCCGAAACCCCTATTAAGGAAACTTACCGCCCTTTGGCTTGAATAACAAAGAAAATATATTGGCTTGAAAATCAAGAAAATTGACTTTTACCACGTTATTCTCCACAAACGGGATATTTTTTCTTTCCGCTTGATCCGGGTTGCAGCGGTAGCTAGCAACCTAGTAAGAGACGATCACCTCCAATGTTAAGAAATATAAAACCCCCCCACTCCTAAAAAAAGAGTCAGATCAAAACAAAAAGTACACCATTAGAACCGCCTTGTCCGAATCCTCTATAAAGGAAACTTACCGCCCTTTGGCTTGAATAACAAAGAAAATATATTGGCTTGAAAATCAAGAAAATAGACTTTTACCACGTTATTCTCCACAAACGGGATATTTTTTTCTTTCCGCTTTTTTTTCTGCTCAGCTAGCTGGGCACTGGAAAATCATAGAGAGTTGTATAATAGCTCATTTTAAAGGTAATTGCAACATCTAGTCACTTTTGTAATTAAAAATAAAATACTTTTTAAAGTAGAATCAATTTTGTCAAAAAAATTGCCTTTTTGATGTATTTTCATACTGCAGTCTTTTCAAAGATATTTGAATTTTGAAGCAATAAAACAGTTCATGGTAATGAACTCTATAGTAATAATAGTTATAATAAAAATCGAACTCTTCCCTATACTAACTTGCATACGCAACTTCACTATAGTTAAGATTACAGTATTTATATTATACATCATTATAGATTATAAATTACAGTAAAGAACGAACTTCAGCCCATAGTAAATAAAATCCGGGTTGCAGCGGTTGTTGCAGCGGTAGCTAGCAACCTAGTAAGAGACGATCACGTCCAATGTTAAGAAATATAAAAACCCATAGTTCCTAACAAAGGAGTCAGATCAAAACAAAAAGTACACCATTAGAACCGCCTTGTCCGAAACCCCTGTATAGTAAACTTTCTGTCCCTTGGCTTGTGTAATAAAGATCAAACTCTTCCCTATACTAACTTGCATACGCAACTTCACTATAGTTAAGATTACAGTATTTATATTTTTAGATTAAAAGACGATCACTGAAATAACAAACCATTCCATACATTGGATTTAGTTAGCTACTTGATTGTTTGAGTTTCGTCTCTTACTATTTAAAAGAAGAAAAAGCCGTAGGCTTTTTCCTGTTTGTATTTATAGTTAAAAAACGAACTCAAGTCCAAAGAATCTGAACACTGTGGTTCATTCATATTATCTTCATTATTTTAGCTAGAATGTAAATAAACAAGTTTCTTTTTTAAATTTTAAATTGAAATATAATAAAGATCGAACTCTTCCCTATACTAACTTGCATACACAACTTAACTATAGTTAAGATTACAGTATTTATATTATACATCATTATAAATTATAAAAGGTTCAAATTGAAGATTATAGAGTTAAAAATTTTCCCACACCGGGAATCCGGGTTGCAGCGGTAGCTAGCAACCTAGTAAGAGACGATCACCTCCAATGTCAAGAAATATAAAACCCCCCAACTCCTAAAAAAAGAGTCAGATCAAAACAAAAAGTACACCATTAGAACCGCCTTGTCCGAATCCTCTATAAAGGAAACTTACCTCCCTTTGGCTTGAATAACAAAGAAAATATATTGGCTTGAAAATCAAGAAAATTGACTTTTACCACGTTATTCTCCACAAACGGGATATTTTTTTCTTTCCGCTTTTTCTTTCTGCTCAGCTAGCCGGGCACTGGAAAATCATAGAGAGCTGTATAATAGCTCATTTTAAAGGAAATTGCAACATCTAGTCACTTTTGTATTTAAAAATAAAATACTTTTTAAAGTAGAATCAATTTTGTCAAAAAAATTGCATTTTTGATGTATTTTCATACTGCAGTCTTTTCAAAGATATTTGAATTTTGAAGCAATAAAACAGTCCATGTAATGAACTCTATAGTAATAATAGCTACTTGTCTCAATAGTAACCGAAACTCCTGGAACCAAAATTTTCTTTTTTGGCTTAATCGCTAAAATTATTATGTAAACTGCAAAAATATTTATGATGCCTAATCAGTAATAGTAATTTTTTAATTTAAACAACAAAAATACATGAAAATTCTAAAATTAGTTTTGCTTTTTGTCTCCTGGAAGAAATTTTTTTTTCATCTCAGTTCAAATTTATTATTGTATCCTGTAACCCGTAAAGTACATATCTCCATATTATTGTCTCATAATTGCAATTATTTTAGTTTTCAGTCCAGAATCACTAAACTTATTATTTAAACTGCAAAAATATTTATGGTGTCTAACCAATAATACTAATTTTGTAATTCAAACAAGATAAATACCTGAAAATTTTAAAATTAGTTTTGTTTTATGCTAGGTTTTAGATACTCGACACGGGATTTTGTGTGCTTAATAATTTTAAATCTTGAAAAAATATGGTCTCACGCGAGTGGAAAAAAAGAAAGAATAACCAAAAACAATATCAAAATAGAACAATCCAAATTTCTACTAATAGAAAACTTTACTACACAAAAAATAAAGCTAACATCCTGAAATATAAGAAAAGTTTATTTAAAAGAGATAAAAATGCCACCAAACGCAATAAAGCTCGAGCACGCGTAAGGATTGCTACTAAGATGTCTTGTGATCCAGGATTTAAGAAAATGAAATATGACAGAGCAAAACAGAGGTATCTTACGGATCAGGGGTATCGAGAAGGGAAAATTGAGACAGCGAAACAAAAGAGCAAGGAACGGTATGATAACGATATAGATTACCGAAACAAACATAAGAAAAAAGTTGCTACCAGAATAATGGGTAGATACTGGGGTGACAAAAGCTATAATGAAAAAATTAAATTCTCTGCGAGGTTGTACCGAAGAACGCATAAGGACAAAGGGAAAAATTACATTCAGAAATACAAGAAGATGGCAAAAATGCAGGCTGATCTTTGTAAATTGAGAAACATTTTACGCATGTTTTATCGGGATCACGAATTACAGTAAAGAACGAACTTCAGCCCATAGTAAATAAAATCCGGGTTGCAGCGGTTGTTGCAGCGGTAGCTAGCAACCTAGTAAGAGACGATCACGTCCAATGTTAAGAAATATAAAAACCCATAGTTCCTAACAAAGGAGTCAGATCAAAACAAAAAGTACACCATTAGAACCGCCTTGTCCGAAACCCCTGTATAGTAAACTTTCTGTCCCTTGGCTTGTGTAATAAAGATCAAACTCTTCCCTATACTAACTTGCATACGCAACTTCACTATAGTTAAGATTACAGTATTTATATTTTTAGATTAAAAGACGATCACTGAAATAACAAACCATTCCATACATTGGATTTAGTTAGCTACTTGATTGTTTGAGTTTCGTCTCTTACTATTTAAAAGAAGAAAAAGCCGTAGGCTTTTTCCTGTTTGTATTTATAGTTAAAAAACAAACTCAAGTCAAAAGAAACTGAACATTGTGGTTCATTCATATTATCTTCATTAGTTTTCAGTCCAGAATCACTAAACTTATTATTTAAACTGCAAAAATATTTATGGTGTCTAACCAATAATACTAATTTTGTAATTCAAACAAGATAAATACCTGAAAATTTTAAAATTAGTTTTGTTTTATGCTAGGTTTTAGATACTCGACACGGGATTTTGTGTGCTTAATAATTTTAAATCTTGAAAAAATATGGTCTCACGCGAGTGGAAAAAAAGAAAGAATAACCAAAAACAATATCAAAATAGAACAATCCAAATTTCTACTAATAGAAAACTTTACTACACAAAAAATAAAGCTAACATCCTGAAATATAAGAAAAGTTTATTTAAAAGAGATAAAAATGCCACCAAACGCAATAAAGCTCGAGCACGCGTAAGGATTGCTACTAAGATGTCTTGTGATCCAGGATTTAAGAAAATGAAATATGACAGAGCAAAACAGAGGTATCTTACGGATCAGGGGTATCGAGAAGGGAAAATTGAGACAGCGAAACAAAAGAGCAAGGAACGGTATGATAACGATATAGATTACCGAAACAAACATAAGAAAAAAGTTGCTACCAGAATAATGGGTAGATACTGGGGTGACAAAAGCTATAATGAAAAAATTAAATTCTCTGCGAGGTTGTACCGAAGAACGCATAAGGACAAAGGGAAAAATTACATTCAGAAATACAAGAAGATGGCAAAAATGCAGGCTGATCTTTGTAAATTGAGAAACATTTTACGCATGTTTTATCGGGATCACGAATCCGGGTTGCAGCGGTAGCTAGCAACATAGTAAGAGACGATCACCTCCAATGTCAAGAAATATAAAACCCCCCAACTCCTAAAAAAAGAGTCAGATCAAAACAAAAAGTACACCATTAGAACCGCCTTGTCCGAATCCTCTATAAAGGAAACTTACCTCCCTTTGGCTTGAATAACAAAGAAAATATATTGGCTTGAAAATCAAGAAAATTGACTTTTACCACGTTATTCTCCACAAACGGGATATTTTTTTCTTTCCGCTTTTTCTTTCTGCTCAGCTAGCTGGGCACTGGAAAATCATAGAGAGCTGTATAATAGCTCATTTTAAAGGAAATTGCAACATCTAGTCACTTTTGTATTTAAAAATAAAATACTTTTTAAAGTAGAATCAATTTTGTCAAAAAAATTGCATTTTTGATGTATTTTCATACTGCAGTCTTTTCAAAGATATTTGAATTTTGAAGCAATAAAACAGTCCATGTAATGAACTCTATAGTAATAATAGCTACTTGTCTCAATAGTAACCGAAACTCCTGGAACCAAAATTTTCTTTTTTGGCTTAATCGCTAAAATTATTATGTAAACTGCAAAAATATTTATGATGCCTAATCAGTAATAGTAATTTTTTAATTTAAACAACAAAAATACATGAAAATTCTAAAATTAGTTTTGCTTTTTGTCTCCTGGAAGAAATTTTTTTTTCATCTCAGTTCAAATTTATTATTGTATCCTGTAACCCGTAAAGTACATATCTCCATATTATTGTCTCATAATTGCAATTATTTTAGTTTTCAGTCCAGAATCACTAAACTTATTATTTAAACTGCAAAAATATTTATGGTGTCTAACCAATAATACTAATTTTGTAATTCAAACAAGATAAATACCTGAAAATTTTAAAATTAGTTTTGTTTTATGCTAGGTTTTAGATACTCGACACGGGATTTTGTGTGCTTAATAATTTTAAATCTTGAAAAAATATGGTCTCACGCGAGTGGAAAAAAAGAAAGAATAACCAAAAACAATATCAAAATAGAACAATCCAAATTTCTACTAATAGAAAACTTTACTACACAAAAAATAAAGCTAACATCCTGAAATATAAGAAAAGTTTATTTAAAAGAGATAAAAATGCCACCAAACGCAATAAAGCTCGAGCACGCGTAAGGATTGCTACTAAGATTACAATAAAGAACGACCTCTTGCCTATACTAAATTTTATACGCCACTTAATTGTAGTATAGGTTAGTAATTCAACAGATAGCTTGACACTGGAACATCAGAGAGAGTTGCTCAATGGCTCATTTTAAAGGAAATTAATGGGATTAAAAGCATTTTGTAAAATTATTTTTATTACATTAAGAAATTTTTATTGTGTTCCTTAAGAAATCATCATAAATAAAAATTTCTAATACGGAAATTGAACTCAAGCCAACTGGGCGAGAGCTATACCAACCTCTAGACCATATAGGATATATTAAAATACCCGATTATTAAAGTTTATGTTAAAGAAAGAATTATAAACCTAGTTAGTTGTGTGATTATTTGAGGATCGTCTCTTTATATTCCAAAGAAGAAAAAGCCATAGGCTTTTTCCTGTTTGTAATTTATGATCTTGGTTTAAGCGGTATTACAGTAAAGAACGAATTATAGCATACAGAAATATAATAAAGATCAAACTCTTCCCTATACTAACTTGCATACGCAACTTCACTATAGTTAAGATTACAGTATTTATATTTTTACATTAAAATCCGGGTTGCAGCGGTAGCTAGCAACCTAGTAAGAGACGATCACGTCCAATGTTAAGAAATATAAAAACCCATAGTTCCTAACAAAGGAGTCAGATCAAAACAAAAAGTACACCATTAGAACCGCCTTGTCCGAAACCCCTGTATAGGAAACTTCATTATAAATTATAAAAGGTTCAAATGTTCGAAGATTATAGAGTTAAAAATTTTCCCACCCCGGGAATCGAACCCGAGCCTGTTAAGTGAAAGTTAACTATCCTAGCCACTAGACCATATTAAACCATAAAGAAGTATGATTTAAGAGCCATATGCGTATTATTATTTCACCATACCAATTATAATAAGGCCAAAACAAAATATAGTAAAGAACGACAATATTAACTGACATAATCTATTGACAAGATGACTTGAAGCAAAAGTATTTTGAAAATTGTTTGTCTACGGTATGTTATACAAATGATCAGTCTAGTTAATCATAAATGAGGACTATCCAGAGCTATTATTAGTCAATCCAGAGAATATCATGTAGTTGTTATTAATAGAAGTTTTGTTATAACCTTTAACATGAAATAAATACAAAATTTTCTTAACCCCGTTAATTTCTCTTAAAATGAGCCATTGAACAACTCTCTAAGATGTTCCAGTGCCAAACTATCTGAGGAAGAAAAAAAAAGAAAAAAAGATGCTGTTTAGGCAGAATGCTCTAGTAGCTGCCACTTTTCTTGATTTTCAAGTCAAAATATTTCCTTTGCTGTTCACGCCAAGGAACAGAAAGTTTTGTATATAGGGGTTTTGGACAAGGCGGTTCTAATGGTGTACTTTTTGTTTTGATCTGACCTTTTTTTAGGAGCTACAGGTTTTTATATTTCTTAACATTGGACGTGGTCGTCTCTTACTAGGTTGCTAGCTACCGCTGCAACCCGGATAAAAAAAGAAAAAAGCCTACGGCGTTTTCTTCTTTGGAATAGTAAGAGACGATCCTCAGAGAATCAGGCAGCTAACTAAGTCTATAACTTGTTCTTTATCATAAATTAAATAAATTCAACTGTTCTTTATCATAAATAAAGAAAAACCAAACTAATTTTATAATTTTCAGGTATTTTTCTGGTTCGAATTAAAAATTTCAAATTATTGCTCGGATATCATAAATATTTTTGCAATTTGCAGTTAAATATAACTATTATATTTAAAATTTTCAGGAATTATTCTAGTTTCAGTTAACAAATAATAATGGATTTTACATAACGATAAAATAAAAGTTCAAAATAGGGATAAAATCCTTTTTAATATACAGTGTTTAATAAATTTCACAAAAAATACCACATATTTCGGTCACATGTACAGTGACCGTCATCAGTGGTAAAACTAAACTACTGAATAGTTTTACTACTGATGACGGTCACTGTATATGTGCCCGAAATATCTGGTATTTTTGTGAAATTTATTATACACTGTCTATTAAAAAGGATTTTATCCGTATTTTGAACTTTTATTTTATCGCCATGGAAAGGCAGTGTGGTCTCCGAAATTATATACGTCGGATTTTACATAATAATGAATAATTAAAGTAAAAAAAGACTAATTGACAAATACTAATCATGATGAACTATATCAGTCCTTTGTGTAATTTGCAGTTAAATAAAATTGTTATATTTAAAATTTTCAGGGATTATTCTAGTTTCAGTTAACAAATAAATTTTTTGTTTTTACATTAAAAGACGATCATTGGAATAACAAATCGTTGTATACATTCAATTTAGATATCTACTTGATTGTTTGAAGTTCGTCTCTTTCTATTTCAAAGAAGAAAAATCCTTAGGCTTTTTCCTGTTTTACAATAAAGAACGACACCTTGCCCATGTTAACTAAAACATAAATAGGGATTATATAATTTCCATCAGTATCATGGCTGTAGAGATGGCTGAAACCTAGTTACAATAAAAGACGATCATTGGAATATCAAACAATTGCATACATTGGAATTAGCTAGCTACTTGATTGCTTGAGACTCGTCTCTTACTATTTCAAAGAAGAAAAAGCCGTAGGCTTTTTCCTGTGGGTAATCAGTTTATTATCAGAGACAGCGCGCTAGCACTGCCTGAGTAAAGAACGATGTGGGCACAATGTGTTTTTTTTTCTTCAGTCAGGCACTCCATATCGAAGGAGTCATCGTATCCGGTTTGCAGCGATTTACAATAAGGAATGAACTGTAACCCATAGTAACTGAAGTATTAAATTAAACAGCTCGTGGTCATAATAAAAAACTGTGTAATGGCTCATTTTAAAATAAACTGCTGTAGAAACCTTATATAGAAACATATAGAAACCTTTTGTAATTAACTAAAATAGTTATTATTATAAAATAAATTGTTACGATATGGTAAAGAACTAACTCTAGGCCATAGTAACAAATTTAATTTTGAAAAGGAAGAATTACGGCAGAAACTTAAATGGTAGTATAAGTAAGCTACATTTCATAAAATCTGTCCACCGGGATTTGAACTCGGATTGCTTGTTTCAAAGTCCTAAGTGCTAACCACAACACAAATAAACGTTCATATATATAAGAATTTTAACAGTATATGATATTATAACTTAAAGACCAAACTCTAACCATCATCTGGGTTGCAGCGGTAGCTAGCATCATCTGGGTTGCAGTGGTAGCTAGCAACCTAGTAAGAGACTATCACGTCCAATGTTAAGAAATATAAAAACCCATAACTCCAAAAAAAAAAGTCAGATCAAAACAAAAATTACACCATTAGAACCTTCTTGTTCGAAATCCCTGTATAGTAAACTTTCTGTTATTTGGCTTGAACAGCAAGGGAAATATATTGGCTTGAAAATCAAGAAAAGTGGCGGTTACTACAACATTCTGCCTAAACGGCATATTTTTTTTCTTTATTCTTTCTCTTCCACAGATAGCTTGGCACTGGAACATCGTAGAGAGTTGTTCAACGGCTCATTTTAAAGGAAATCTCTAGATCTAGTGCCATTTATACTTTTTTTTTTAAATCAATTATTTTTTACAAAAAACTTAATTTTTTATATGCAATATTGATCAATGACGTCATAGTCGTTGGATGTAGTTAGTACATAAAGGCTCGATCATCGAATTTAAGCTGAAACTAATTATGTTAAAAGACAATCAAATCATTGCATATATTGGACTTAGTTAGCTGCCTGGTTCTTTGAGTTTCTTCTTTAGGGGCGGGAGGGGGGAGGGGCAGTATACCCAATGTTGCAAGATTCATTCACGGGCCTCAAAAACTTTTTGATTAAGCGACTTTAATTTTACTAAAATTCCAGAAATAGCAAGAACAACAAGCCTGGGAATAAAAGCACCCTGGTAGACAATCTATACCGACTTAGAATACCTTAGTGAATCTGCAAAATACGAATTCTGCGTACCTTAACTCGATTTCTATATGCAGATTTGGCCTCCTCCAACTTTGCCATGTTTTGTTTGACAACTGATAGTCCTTTTTCTGATAATTCAAAACCGTTCATTTTTTATAATAAAGAACGACCTCTTGCCTATACTAAATTTTAGGCCATTTAACTATAGTATAGGCTAGTACAGATATATTTAATTCCGGGTCGCAGCGGTAGCTAGCAACCTAGTAAGAGACGATCATGTCCAATGTTAAGAAATATAAAAACCCATAGCTCCTAAAAAAAAGAGTCAAATCAAAACAAAAATACACCATTAGAACCGCCTTGTCCAAAACCCCTGCATAGGAAACTTTCTGTCCTTTGGCTTGAACAGCAAAGGAAATATATTGGCTTGAAAATCAAGAAAAGTGGCAGCTACTAAAACATTCTGCATAAACGGCATATTTTTTTTTATTTCTTTTCCACAGATAACTTGGCGCTGGAACATCGCAGAGAGTTGTTCAATGGCTCATTTTAAAGGAAATTAATTGGGTTAAAAATCTTCTGTAACTAAAATAATTTATTTCTAAAAGAGAATAAATTTTTCCGCTAAAAACTGTATTTTTGATGTATTTTCATACTGTAGTCTTTTCAAAGATATTTGATTTTTGTACCAAAATCATAATCGTATACCAGCTATAAGATTTGAACCCACGCCTCCGAAGAGACTAGTGGCTAACACCAGCGCCTTGGACCACTCGGCCACGCTGCCTCTCATAACTATATATGTGAATCTGGGTTGCAGCAGTAGCTAGTAACCTAGTAAGAGACGATCTTTCCAATGCTAAGAAATATAAAAACCTAGAACTCCTGAAAACTGATTAAAACAAAAGGACATCATTAGAACCACCTTGTCTGAAACCCTACTAGATAAATAATGAATCTCGTCGTAGTTTAAAAAAAACACAACATTATGTTTTTATTTCTGAAGCCGTCATGAAATAGTATCATTACGCCATGACGTCGTGAAATAAAATCATTACGCCATGACGTCATGATTACTATCCGGGTTGCAGCGGTAGCTAGCAACCTAGTAAGAGACGATCATGCCCCATAGTAAAAACCAATGTAACCCATAAATCCTGAAAAAAGATTCAGATCAAAACAAAAAGTATACTATTAGAACCACCTTGTCCAAAACTTCTGTAAAGCAAACTTACCGTCCTTTGGCTTGAATAAAAAAGAAAATATATTGGCTTGAAAATCAAGAAAATTGACTTTAACGACGATATTCTCCACAAACGGCGTCTTCCTTACTTTCCGCTTTTTCTTCCTCCTACGCTAGCTGGGTACTGGAAAATAATAGAGAGCTGTATAATGGCTCATTTTAAAGGAAATTGCTACTTCTAGTCGCTTTTGTAATTAAAAATAAAACAGTTTTAAGTACAATCAGTTTTGTAAAAAAACTGCATTTTTGATGTATTTTCATACTGCAGTCTTTTCAAAGATATTTGAATTTTGAAGCAATCAAACAGTTAATGGTAATGAACTCTATAGTAATAATAACTAATTGTCTTAATAGTAACCGAAGCAATAAAGAACGAAATTTTGATACCAATAGATACATCAAAGCAAACAGTTCATGATAACGATGTGTATCCGGGTTACAGCGGTAGCTAGTAACCTAGTAAGAGACGATCACGCCCCATAGTAAAAATTAATTTAACCCATAACTCCTGAAAAAAGATTCAAATCAAAACAAAAAGTACAATATTAGAACCACCTTGTCCGAAACTTCTGTAAAGCAAACTTGCCGTCCTTTGGCTTGAATAACAAAGAAAATATATTGGATTGAAATCAAGAAAATTGACTTTAAAAACGATATTCTCCACAAACTGCATCTTTTTTTTATTTCCCCTTTTTTTACTCCTCAGCTAGTTCGGCACTGAAAAATCATATAGAGCTGTATAATGGCTCATTTTAAAGGAAATTGCTACATCTAGTCACTTTGTAATTAAAAATAATATAGTTTTTAATTAGAATCAGTTTTATCAAAAAACAGCATTTTTGATGTATTTTCATACTGAAGTCTTTTCAAAGATATTTGAATTTTGAAGCAATCCAACAGTTCATGGTAATGAACTCCAGAGCAATAGCTACTTAATTCAATAGTAACCGAAACTTTGAAGAACGAAATTTTGATACCAATAGATACATCAAAGCAAACAGTTTGTGATTAAGAACATACCATTGCATATATTGGACTTACTTAGCTGCTCGATTCCTTGAAAAAAAATCTTATTTGTCAACTGAAAATCATTTTAGTTCAAAGTTATTATTGTATCCTGGAACCAAACTTTTTTGGCTTAACAGGTAAAGTACGTATCTCTATCATATTCCCAATGAGAAATATTCAAATTTTTTTTTTTAGTTTTTAGTTCAGAGTCGCGTAAGTTATTATGTAAACTGCAAAAAAATTTATTATGTCTAACCAATATCCGGGTTGCAGCGGTAGCTAGCAATCCGGGTTGCAGCGGTAGATAGCAACCTAGTAAGAGACGATCACGTCCAATGTTAATAAATATAAAAACCCATAGCTTCTAAAATAAAGTCAGATCAAAACAAAAAGTACACCATTAGAACCGCCTTGTCCGAAACCCCTATATAGGAATCTTTCTGTCTCTTGGCTTGAACAGCAAGAGAAATATATTGGCTTGAAAATCAAGAAAAGTGGCAGCTGCTACAACATTCTGCCTAAACGGGTTATTTTTTTTTTCTTTCTTCTTTCTTTTCCATAGATAGCTAGGCACTTAAACATCGTAGAGAGTTGTTCAATGGCTCATTTTAAAGGAAATTTGATCTAAAAATCGTTTGTAACTAAAAAAAATTATTTCTAAGAGAGAATAAATTGTTCCACTAAAAACTGAATTTTTGGAGTACTTTCGTCCTGCAGTCTTTTCAAAAATATTTGATTTTTCTACATATATCATAATCGTATACCAGCGGTAAGATTTGAACCCACGCCTCCGAAGAGACTGGTGGCTAACACCAGCACCTTGGACCACTTGGCCACGCTGCTTCTCATAACTATATATGTGAATCTGGGTTGCAGCAGTAGTTAGCAACCTAGTAAAAGACGATCAGTCCAATGCGAAGAAATATAAAAACCCAGAGCTCCTAAAAATAGAGTCAGATTAAAACAAGAGTACATCATTAGAACCACCTGGTCTGAAACTCAACTAGATAAATAATGAATGTCGCCATAGTTTTATTCGAGCTATGACGTGAATAGAAAAACACGACATTATTTTGTTATTTCTGAAGACGTCATGAAATAATATCATTACGCCATGACGTCATGATTACTATATAAAAAGTGACAAAGATGTACATGGTCTCATTCATGATTACATAATGGTTAACTCAAAGCAAGCTACACCCAAGTTAAAAAAAACAGTACTACACAAAAAACAGAGATAGCATCTTGAAAAGAGAAAAGCAAAGGTATTCAACCGACCAGGCGTATCGAGAAGCAAAAATTGAGAGTGCAAAACAAAACAGCAAGGAGTGTTATCACAATGATGACGATTATAGACATGCAAAACTTGATAGTGCTAAACAGCGTAATTATAATGATGTACTTTATTGACATGCAAAAATTTTGACAGCCGAACAAAAGAGCAAGGAAAGGCATGATAATGATAAAGATTACAGAGAATCAACAATTGAGCAGGCTAGACAAAAGATCAAGGAGCGTTATCACAATGAAGAAGATTACAGAAAAATATATATGAAAAAAGATGCTGTTTACTGTTTACTGTTTATTTGATTAATTCAACATAACAAAAAAAATATACCCCCAACAGAGAGCAAATATCTTAAAATTTGGTAAAAAACAAAAAAAACAAAACAAAAAAAAAACATTTTCTCATCATAACAAAAAATAGAAAGAAAAAAAAACCTGGTTAAAGAAAAAAAACAAAAAACATAACAAACATAAAGAAAACAAACGCTGGATAAGTGGGGCACCGAAGGCTATCCCAACATGGGTAACAAATATAAACAAAAAAAAAAAATAATAATAATAAAAAAATTTCTATTCCACCATCACAGGTCAATACATAATTTTAATATTTTCTTCCTTAGAACTAATATTTGCCGAAATGATGCCTCAATTTGAATTCTATCTTTCAGCCTATATTTATTTGAAATAAATGGTATTTGGTATCTAATTGAAAATCTAGATCTTTCACAATTAACAAAGGGAATTCGATATGTTCCAGAACACCTAAGAGCCGAAGGAGGGGGCAGAATCAACAGAGATTTTTCATAAAAATAACTACTAGGATCTTGTATTTTAAAATGCCATATTGATATATTAAGTTCTCTTATATGTTTCAGATCTAATAAATTCAAGAAAAGAAATAATGTTTCATTTTCCGATGCATCTCTAAGTTTTGATGGACGATGTAAAAAATTTCCAAGTATTCTCACTGCTTTATTTTGAAGGATCTGTAGGGGTTTTATATGCGTCCAAAAAGTATTTAAATAAATAATTGTGCAATAATTTAAATAAGGAGCAATCAAAGAATGATAAATTATTTTTTAAATTGAAAATGGAAAAACATGTTGCAAACGATACATAGACCCAATATTTTGCGAAAGTTTCACCCTTAAATGATCAATATGAGTTTGAAATGACAAAAGGGGATCAATAAAAACTCCTAAATAACGATACGATTGAACTCTACGTATTTTATGCTCACCAACTTGAAGCTCCTGACATGAAATTTTTTTAGTAGCACGTTTTGAATGACCAAAAACCATAAATTCAGTCTTCTTAAAATTCGGTACTAAATAATTAGAAACAAACCATCGATTAACTGAACTAATAGTGTTAAACAAATTTTGAATCAATGTAGATGAATCCTTCGCTTTAACAGAAACAGCTGTGTCATCTGCAAATAAAATTGCAAGACCATTATTTCCCTGCAAACATCGTGTAAGATCATTAATATACATCAAAAATAAAAGCGGACCTAATACCGATCCTTGTGGGACACCAATATCTTCAAGATCATTTAAACTAGACAAATGTCCATCAACATCTACCACGATTTTACGTCCATAAAGGTATGATCTTATTATTTCTAGTCCTTTCCGTCTTATACCGGAATTTTCCATTTTATCAAAAAGAATTTCATGGTTTAAAGTGTCAAATGCTTTTTTAACATCATAAAAAACAGTAGATACATGATAATTACTATCTAAGCAGTCATTTATTTCTAATACAAGAGCTGCAACTGCTTGTTCCGTCGAATGGCCTGCCCTAAATCCAAACTGATATTTGGTAAAAAAATTTATTTTATCTAGATAATTAGTAATCCTTCCTTTTAAAATTTTTTCCAATACTTTAGACAATGGTGATAAAATTGCAATAGGACGATAATTATTTGTATCAGATTTATCTCCTTTTTTATGCAATGGTATTACACGTGCAATTTTCCATCTTTTAGGAAATGTACCTGAGAAAATACATAAATTTAAAATATGAAGCAATGGTTCAAAAATTACACCTGCAATATTTCTTAGCAAATTAGTTGAAAGTTCATCATATCCCAATGAATTACCATTTTTTAAATTCTTAATGACCTTTTGAAATTCTGCAAAAGTAACCGGGGCCATAAATATGCTCGTATCTTCAGTGGGCGGTAGATATTTTTTATATCTTTAGCAAAATATTCACTAAACTTCTTAGCAACAGCTTGTGGTCCTCTAAATTCTTTACCATTAATATCAAATAACACTTCAGGGTGTAACAACTTTTTATTTCTTCCAATTTTATCATTATTCAAACTCCAAGTTTTTCTAGGGGAATCTGAATTTCGAAAAGATTTTTCATAATAAAGTCTTTCACTTACTCTAAGGATCCTTACCAGCATATTCTTATAATTTTTAAAACGCGTTATATTTATTTCCGTGGGATATTTTATTCTAATTTTATATAAACGATTTTTCTCATTAATAGATCTCAAAAGTGATTCATTTATCCAAGTTTTTTTTGGGGTAAGTTTCTTTCCTCTCGGGCTCTTATATGGGCAAAAAAGATCAAGCTTTTCATTCATAATATAATAAAATTTATCTAATGATTGGTTCGGATCCTTCTCATCAATTACAGGACTCCAATCAACATCACCAAGCCCTTCTTTTAACCTTAACACATTTTTATGTGAAAAATCTCTACGCTTGGTTTGATTTTTTTTATTATGCGGAAAATTTATAAGAAAATCAGACATAATTATACAGTGGTCAGATGAATCATCAGGAATAATAAATGTATTAACAGCACTATAAGGTGAAAAAATATTATCAATAAGTGAAAATGATGTATCAGCTATTCTAGAGGGCACAAAACATACGGGGTTTAGTCCATAAGATAGTGGGCCCTCCAAAAACTGCAAAATATTTCTATCTATTCTATTCTGATCTGCAGATAGGAGTTTCATTAAATCAATATTAAAATCACCCATAACTAAATAAGGAGTATTAAGACTAGCTAATTTATCCAACATACTTTCAAAATGATTTTTAAATTCTATCTGGCTGGATGACGGAGTACGGTAAATAACTGCAATTAAAAACTTCCGATTATTTGGAAAAGAGCATTCAACTACACAAGATTCAAAAATCATTTCAATATTCATTTGCAAAAAAATCAATCCTTATACGTGCTGGTATGCAATTTTTAATCAAAACACCTAGACCCCCTTGTTTTTGTCTTTTCCGACCGATGTGAAAAAATTGGTAATCTTTTACATGTATATTTTTAATTGAAAAATCATCTAAAAAAGTTTCACATAGGCCTAATATATCTGTATCTGAATCCGACAAAAAAATTTCAATCACATCCTGCGCAGTCCTCCAACCCCGGCAATTCCAAAACGACATCCTACTTGTATTTACATTTTTTCTTACCAGCTCATTCATAAATATATATTGATTTTTTGGGATATCAAAATTACTAGAAGTATCTTCATCATCACCAGCTACAATAGTTTGAAAAATTGACTGAAATGAAAGAGAATTCCGCTCAAATTCTTTTAACCTTGATGATGGAATTTCACGATTATCTCTATCCATTATCAAATATTAATCCCACGTTAAGAGCAACCACACCATGCCCCAAAAGACCAGCAAACCATAATAAAAAATAACAATTTAAAAAACAAAAAAAAATAATCTCCATTCCAAGTCGTTTTCCCTCAGTACGAATAATCTGCGCAACTTTTAATTTAACCTCTATGTGGATCTAAACAAAAAAAAAAGGAAAGAAAAAAAAAAATAATAATAATAATAATAATACACCTTATATAAACTAAACATAAAAAAAACACTTTCAATTTAAATGTTTTCATTCATATTACTTGGGCACATGAACTATTACTGCAACCCACGACATTACGACATTTGAACATCGACAGGGAGAGTATAACAGGCACTTCCCTTCGGGTGATGGAAAAATTTTTATGAAAATCGTCAATCTCCGGTATGGCATCGTTGAATGTGTATTTGGTAATCGAGCCGTCTGGTCTTTTCACTAGCAGATTCGGCTGAAACCCCTTCGATATCCAGGCATCACATCCATGATCTTTTCGTAATTTGTCACGTTTCACTAGAAGCAGCTTTCGCACTTTACGGATTTCAGTTGGGACATCATCGCTGATGAACAGGTTGCTGTTGTTTCCAGGGAATGTCTTATCCTTAAGCTTGCTAGCGTTCTTCAATATGGCAAACTTGTCGTCTTTTTTATTCAGTGTCACCTTCAAAAATTTACGGTTGCTATCATAATGAGTAACTGTGAAATTTACTTCGGGCATTTCCAGCCCGTGACGAACTACCTCTGTGAATAGAACTTGAGCGTGGTTATTATCCTTACAAGCTGCGTTCCATATGATGACATTATTTTCTAGCTTTGCAGCTTCCATTCTCACAACCCGAAACATATAATCTTCATTTTTCCTTCTTAATTCCATTATTTCATCCGTGCAAGTTTTTATTTGCATTTTGAGGCTAGAGGTTTCATTCTCAATCCTTCCAATTTTCAATTCAGTATTGTTTATCTTATTCGTTTGTAGCGATTGTTCTTTTTCCAATTTATCCACCCTTGCGGTAAGAGTTCCTAATTGATTGTTGATATTGTCCAACTTATTTCCATTTTCTTTCACAACATCAAGAATTTGCTTAAAATCCGCAGCTAGTATCGATATTTCCGGTTTTGAGCTAGAACTGAGTCCTGAGGTGTCAAATGAACTGTCCATGCCTTCTTGCTTAGCATTTTTCCTTTTACGTCCCATCTAATCACAAATATATCAATAATCCTTGATATAATATTGTCACATAAATTCACTCCACACACAGGTCTTAACTACATCTTATTCTGACGAGAGCATTGAATGATGAATAATAATCCTTATTATTGCCAAACTGGAATACCTCACTTGGATATCTTATGAAATTAACTCAATTTAAGAAAGCCAAAAGTTCAATTAATGCATTGGTCAGAAACTCCAGTCAATTCAATTTATCCAGTGACGTCACACATTCCACTAGGTTACAGATACTGAATAAATGTTTAAATAGTTTATGAGACGTAAAAGTGTTCTCACTATTTCATAACTACTGAAAGAATTCAGTGTCTAATTAAATCAGAATAAAATCCTTTACCGACAACTAGTTCAAAACTGGGATTAATCCTTTTTAAAAGAATAGATAGATCTTAACTGTTCAAAGACTGAATCAATACTGTATACAATGCTACCAGAATAATGGGTAGATACTGGGGTGAAAAAATTTATAATGAAAAATTAAATTCTCTGCGAGATTTACCAAAGAACGCATAAGGACAAAGGGAAAAATTACATTCAGAAATACAAGAAGATGGCAAAAATGAAGGCTGATCTTCGTAAATTGAGAAACATTTTACGTATGTTTAACCAGGATTACGAAAAGTATTCAAAATTACAAATTAAAATTCGCTTTGAAAGAGTAGATGCTGTTGAAAAGTCGGCTAGAACTGCTCTGGCAAAACTTAATAGTAATATCCAAAGGAAAAGTTGTCAGTTTAATGAAAAGCTTCCAAGGTATGGATTGGCAACTGCGGAACAGTTTATAGATGCAATGGAAAATATTTGACAACACAGTGAATAAACGGAGGCGTGCTTCTTATAAAATTCGTATATTAATTTTGGAAGGAGCAATTGCAGTTTATGTAGCAGTAATAGAAATATATATACAAGCATAGCTACCAACAGCGAAGGAAAAGCAATGTTTTTCAATTATGGCGAAAACGACACTGTTAGGGTTATTAATATATGTCTTTGTAAGACTAATAATTTAGAACAAATTCATGGAACACTCTTCCAAGAAAAAAGTATTTCTAACTGTGTTTAAAACAGTTCTTTTATTTCTACTGAATATTTGGAAAAAAATACTCTGTGTTGTAGAGCAAGCTGTCCTGAAAAGTACAAGACAACTATTGAAAAATGCTCTGAAACTAGATCTGACAAGGAAATTATGATGGCTGAAGTCACCTATAACAATCTGAGTAAACATTCAAAAACAAAAATTGGGCAGCAGGTTACATGGCAATGTCATCCTGATATCTGCAAGCTCAATCCGATGGATATTGAATTGTGTCAAATTCTTTTTGAAATCCTTGAAAATAATATACCATTAAAATTTTCAACTGACAAAATGGTTAATTTCTACCTTGGCGGCTTGGATTATTGTAAAATCAATTACAGGGACACAAGAAAGCATGGGCATTCGTTGTACTGCCCAAATGAGGGATGTCAGAGCTATTTGCGTTCTCTAAGGGCACTAGCTCCAAATTTTCCTGTCTTTACCTGTTTCATTAATAGCGTATATAAGGCAGTATCAAAACCTAAGGCTATACAACACATTAATCTACTAAAAGTCAAGGGTTTGTACAAGGAACTAAGTCATTATTTAGAAGAAGTGTCAAGTAGACTCTATTGTAATAGTCAAGACGTTATCTACGGTGATAGCAATATTAGAGTTTCTGTGGATAAAAATACAATAATAAAGTTATTTGGGGAGAGCCTTGATAAGGTAGCTAACATCAGGGATGTATACCCCACAATGCATTGTGACAGTTGCGAGCAGATAAAGACAAAATGCCAATTGAAGAGTTTAAGATCCCTTTCAAATAGGAAAGGTTTTGATGTAATGTTGGCCATGATTTTAGGACACCTCCAACAGGACATACCCAAAGATGACAGAGAACAGCTGATTCATTGTACAGGTTGGAAAGAGGATGTCATAGATTCATTCTCTGTCTGTGATTACTGTGCTAGAAAAAATTTTGAAAAGTCAGAAGAATCCGATCAGTATTAAATAACCTTCATATCGACTGTACACCGGAATGTATAAGGTGTCTAAATAATTTTGAAATGACAATGATTCGATTTGTAATGCCTTGTCTTACGATCGTCAGAATATGGATAGTAACAGCGTTGAAAATACATAGAATAGAACGTGTTGACGCTCTTTAAAGGTAGAATAGTAAATCTACCTGTTGATTTGTAAGCAAATGCAGACATTCAGCCTGAAAAACTTTTTAACATTGATATTTTCTAATCATTGTCAATGGTCAGCCTACTTATAACAAGAATGTTTGGACTGCACTAATAGATTTGAGAAAAGTCCATGAAGCACTGTTGTGGTTAAGAGAGAACAACAGTCTCTATAAAACAATACTTGCATTCACCCTAGAAGATTTAAATAAAATACTTGAAACTCGTCTTGCTGAAAAAGCGGTTGGTGTTGATAATTTACCTGAAATACCGGAAGCTGCAATCCTTCAGAAACTGACATAAAACGCAAAATCTACTTTGGTTGAACATTTTTCTGCCCAGCAGCTCAATTCAGCGGTTCCAAAAGACTTCATAGAAGATTTTAAGCAAATGAAAGCTCTTGGTACTGACCAATTTCAAATCAAGAAACTAAAAGGTGAAAGCGAAGACTTATTTCAGGAAGAGCTTGATCTAATATAATTCTAAAAGCTTGTCTTCGATTTGCTTGTACCCAGCTTTTTGCTCTACCCAGGGTTTTTGTTCATTGCTTCCTTTTTTAAAAAACGATTTTTCTTGCAACCACATAGTGCACATATACCTTTAATCATTGGCACATCATTTCTTTTTGAAACTGCTTGAGTCATAGAAGTAGTAGCAGTAACCTTTTTACATCGCGTACAATAAATCGTACTTTGTAAATTCATTTTCATTTATAAGAGACTGAAATTATTAGATAAATTTTTTAAATAATAAAAAAAAATGTTCTTAAAAAAAATATTCTATTAAATGGGTTTGATTATTATTAAAGGTAATAAAAGTGAAATTGAACAATCTTATACAAGTAACCCAATTAGATTAGATCGTAATTATGATTATGAAATCGCCTTAACGCAGTGTACTTTATGGTATTCATGGCATAATATTAGTGATAAATTTAAAAACAATACATTTGAGTTTAGAAAAGATAAAGATGAACCATGGCTAATGTTGTGATACCCAATGGTATGTATAATGAAGAGTGTTTCAATTATTTTCTAGGTCATTATTTTAATGCTTCTAGAGAAAATTGTTCAATAACTGTTTCATCAAATTCTACAACAATGAGATTCGTTATATTATTTAAAGATAATTATGAATTTAAATTTAATAGTGATTTAATAATTATTTTAGGATTTGAAAATGATGTTAAATTATCAGAGAAAATTAATGAAGGTACAAAAGCTCCAAATATTACAAGAAATGAAGATAAAATGCAAGTCCATTATTCATTAGTGTATAGTTCAATCGTTAATGGAGCTAGATCTGATGTCATTTGGACATTTGCACCTAATACTGAACAAGGTTGTTTAATTGTAGAAATTCCTAAAGAAAGACAATATCTCTTAATAAATCGAAAAGAGTTTATTAATACTTTGAAAATGAAAATTACAGATTAATTAGGTAGATTTATCGATTTTAATGGTGAGAATGTTGGTTATGTATTGGATTTGAAAAAAAGTTTAATGAAATTAAAAAAGTTTTAGTTTATGATTTTCTCTTATAAAATTTTACTATAATAAATGTTGATTAATAAAAAACAATTGCTATACACAAGACGATACGGTAGTGGTATTGGCAGTTTCTTTAAGAATATAGCTAACTTGGAATTATTCAAGACTTCCCTGAAAAATATAAAAGATGGAGCTGTATCAGTGTATAATAATATGATTAAACCTCGATTAGAGTTAGTAGAAAATAGAGGTATTGAATATGGTAAAGAATTCATCGTTTTAAATAGAAAAGAATTGGATGATGTGTTTAAAAATAAAAAATCGATTAAAGAAGATATTGGAAATAATAAAAGGTATATAGATAGAAGAGGTCAAGATCTCTTAAATACGTTGATTACAGGTAAGGGATTAAAAATTTTAAAATGAAAAATTATTTAATAAATATCTTCTCTATATAAATGCAGGTTGTTAATGAAGTTGTTGCTCCTTATTGGAAAATATTTGAAAATCCTATTGTTGATGATCCAACAACGAAATATGAAATTAAAGAAATTAGAGAAACAAATGTTAATGTTTCAAAATTAGATAATTTTGAATTCACAATAAAAGATTTAGAATCTTGGATCCTTCCTAGTGATAGCTATCTTCATGCATAAATAAAAATATCGCGAGAAGATAGAAAGAATATGAATGTTGTAGATAAGGCTACTTTAACAAATAATGGGTTTAATCTGTTTAAAAATGCGAATATATCATTAATGGTAAAACAATTGAATCTATTGATTATGGTAAAACAATTGAATTATTGATAATCTATTGATTATCGACAACCGTTAAAAATCTATTAGAATTTTCTGATGATTATTTGAGAAGCGCAGCAACAAATAGGTTTTGGTATAAAGATAAAACGCAAACAAATGATTCTTTTACAGAAGAAAGTGAGTTTGTAAGTACTTCTACAACTGCAAAAGCAGGTGAAAGTCCAACGATTAAAACAAAGAAAAATGATAAATTTAATAGCGGTTTATAAAAAAGATATAATAAAACAAAAGAAAGTCATGCAGTTAGTAGGTATTTACCATTATCAAGATTATTTGGATGTTGTCAAGACATTAATCGTGTATTTAGAGTTGTTACACATAAAATTGCGTTGAAAAGGAATAGTAACAATAATATGATTATAAAAAAGGATTCTCAAAATTTTAAAGTAGATATAAAGTATTCATCTTGGATTCTACCAGCATTAAATCCTAGTTTATTCATTAGAAATGAGTTGGAAGGTAAATTAGTTAAAAAGAGTTCATTTGAATAAAGATGAGAAGCGTGTAATACTTATAAGAGTGTTAATAGAAATGACAAAGAATTGACATGGAGAATCGTCAGTTAAAGATGCAATAAAACTAAAATTGTTGTAGTATTACAGAAAACATAAAAAAATAGTAATGCTTTAAAAAAAAAATATGGTATTTGATCATATGAATATTGAAAAAATTGAAGTGAGAGTGAAGGGCTATAAATATCCCCAAGAAGAATTAAAATGTGATTTTAGGAATGATAAAGAGGATTATTCTAATGCTTATCAAAGATTTTTACATTTAGGATAAAAACATCGAAACGTTGATAGTGGAACTATTGTTAGCTATAATGACTTTAAAACAGTATATCCATTATTTTGTTTTGACGTTTCAAAACATGAACCTAATATTTATGCATCTGGATCAAATGCTGATATAGAAATTAAACTTTTGTTAGATCAAGAGCCTACTGATTCATACAACATTTACTGCGTTATATTTTCAGAAAGAAAAGCAAACATGGATGTCATTGATCATAAATTATATGTTAATCTATAAATTATTTTCGATTCAGAAAATTTGTTTAATAAAATAATTTCTAGATTAATGGAGAAACTCTTAAGAGAAATGAAAATGGAAAATAAATACAATCGAACCGTTAAGAAAGAAGACTTAGACATTGGAATAGAATACACAATGAAAGAAATTAAAAACGTATTAAATATATATGGTAATTAACTTGTTTTTATTATTAATTTTGATGATGAAGTGGTTGATATATTTGCATCAAGACGATTTGATTCTAAAGCAGCTGGTTTTGAAAAGAAATTATAAAATTTCGGAAAAAATAAAGGTATGATTTTAAAGGTTATTGAAAGAAAAGGGAAAGATAATAATAATTATCTAGATATTGATATTGAATTTAATTAGTAGTATATCGAACTATCTAATAAATATTAAATTATTACATTTTATCAGTAGTATAAGAAGAATGGAATATTTTTTCAAATTACTTCAAAAATTCGTATTTCAGAAGACCTTTTTTGATGTTAAAGCTCATGATGTAAAATTGTTAAAATGTTGCAAATTTTCATTTAAAATGGGGTGAATTCAATTGAAAAGGGGATAAATTGAAGGGGGGAGATAGGTGGGGAAGCTCCTGCATTTCTTATGCTACTCAAAACCAATTATCGTCATAATTTAGGGACAATACTGCGTCATACATTAGAAAATCGTCCTTGATGACATCAAAATTTTTCAATACCAGATAGCCACTAGGAGGAATCGGAAAAACTCTTGGATTTCTATTATTATTTTCATACCGTATGAGAGCATAAATAGTATCACCTTCAATCATGTTTCTGTCGAGAATATTTTTATTCCATTGCCCTGGAGGTAGGCCTATAATAGCAGCTCGGACAATATTTGCGAGTACCATGGCAAAATATTGGCTGCCTGCGTATCTATATAGAAATATATTAGCTTCTGCTTGATTTCAGTCAGCATGTATCATTCTTGATACCTTTCTATTATTATCAAGAGTAACATATGCACTTGCTGGTGCATTTGAATTATTATCATTTTTGTGTTGTTCTTGACAATCTTGGGCTGGTGGAATGACACGAAATATATCACTGTGATCAAATCTTGCATTAATATTGATTTTTTTTCTCTTTTGTTGACACCACCGGTCCGACACTAGTCATACTTTTCTTTTTTTTTGGGATAAATTTCTATTAATAAGGGTTCTTCACCTGAAGGGCTTCTCATTCTTTTTCTGGGACCTCCAACAATGGAACACTTTTTTTTCCTTGATTCTGTTGTCCTTTAGAATTAGCTTCATTTGTTATACATAATTTTTTATGTATAACATAAGGTTAGGTTAGATTAGATTATGTTAGGTTAGGTTAATTAACGGCAGCCTCTTTTGGAGAGCCTTCCTCCTGGAAGGCCCAGAGAAAGCTGTAGATAAGTACCAGCAGGCCACAGTTGACTCTGTTAAAAAGCATATCCCTTCAAAGAGGATCCAGGTGTCTAGTAAGGACAAACCTCGGTTCAACGCCTGGTGTAAGAAGACAATCCGATCAAAGCAAAAGGCACACAACCGATGGCTACTTTTGAAGAGCAAAGAGGACAGAATTGCATTCATAAATGCGCGCAAAGATGCAGTTCGAGCGATTCGGCAGTCCCGGGTTCAGTATAAGGAGAAATTTGCCACCAAACTTCAACTTGCTTTGGCAAAGAGTTGGTGGAAAATTGTCAAGGAAGCTTAACCGTCGTCCAAAGGGACAGCAATTTCGTCTCTCCAGAGTGACAGGACAGCGGTAAAAGATCCACAGGCAAATACTGAAGCTCCTGCTGAGGCTTTTGCCAATTTCTCGAATCTAGACGATTACGGTAGAGAAGTGCCAAAATTCTCCGACCGAACCGACACTGTCCTGGAACGCGTGAATTTTTCTGCTCCCAAGATCCTTTGCATTCTGCAACATCTGGATGTGACCAAAGCCACGGGTCCTGACAACATACCAAATGTTGTCCTCAAATCCTGCAGTGCCGAACTAGCTGGACCCTTGTCATTGCTTTTCCGGCTGTGCTTTTGCTCCGGAACCTTCCCACAAACATGTAAGTTTGCCCATTTTATACGTAATCTACAGCCAGAAGGTGATCCAAGAACTTTGTCCTCCTACAAGCTTACGAGCCTTCTCTTTCGTCCTGGCGTAGTCTCCAATAGCGTCTCCAGTAAAAAACTTCATCAGTGTCAGGAATCACCGGATATCTTCTGTGATTACCAAGCCAGGGTCCCCTGGAACCGCTCAGCATTAGAGTATCCAGTGATCAAGTATCAGGAGTGGATAGAACTAGTGGCAATTGGATACAACATCAGGCTACTATCTTTCGACATTGCGAAAGCTTTTGACAGAGTATGGCACCGTGGCCTGCTAAAGAAACTGTATGTGTATGGTGTTCGTGAATGTCTGTTAAAAGTGATTGAGAGCTTTCTTTCCGATCGTTTACTGTGGTTTGTTTTTGACGGGTTCATTTCCCGCGGATATTCGGTGAAAGCAGGAGTACCCCTGGGCTATTTCTTGGGACCTGAGCCCTTTCATATCTACATAAACGACATGGGAGACAACCTCGCAAACCCTCTGCATCACTTTGCCGACGATACCACGACACACTCAGCCGTCCCTAAACACGAAGACCCAACACAAGCCTCCTTATCCCTACAGATGGATCTTTTGAAAATTGAAAAGTGGTCTGATGCATGGAAGATTAACTTAAATGCATCGAAAACAAAGGAGCTTCTAATTATCTGATCAATGATACCACGTGAACATCCCAGTTTCATCTTCAAAAATAAAGCTATAAACAGAGTCGACGAGCTTTGTCTACTGGGGATTCATTTCTCCACCGATCTCTCTTAGAACAACCACTTTGATCGGGTGAGAACCTCCTGCGCAAGAAAGCTGGGAGTTACTCTTCATTGCAAAAACCTTCTTCCATCAAGCTCGATCATCCCACTCTACAAGTCTTGCATCAGACCCATAGCTGAATATGGATACCCGCTATTTGCTGGTGCTCCAAAAACGCTGTTGGCACCACTTCAAAAGATCCAGAATAGGGCAAATAGGGTGGACTGCACCTCTACACAAAAATTGCCCCAGCCTCTAAATGAAAGATTTGATGTAGCGTCGGTGGCTGTTTTCAACAATTACATGAATTCGCCTCCCTCAGACGAGCTCTCTCGAACTGTGCCCCCCTTTGTCCAGCCGACAAGGCAGACACGAAAGTACACAGCTCGGTCCAATTATCTAAAGGAGGATACGCCGAAAACTGAGTACATGAGAAACAGCTTCATCCGGCGTTGCACTTCTATCTGGAACGATCTTCCTGGGGATATTATCCCTGCAAATCCCTCTGTTGACACCTTCAAAAGAAGGTTCAATACACATTTAAAACCTCGAGGCCATTGAAAGAGGTAAATGAATAGCGGCATATCAGATACTTTGAAGTACCTGGCACCGTGAATATTGGAATAAAACAAAAGGAAAATCTAGGGTTATCAGTGTCGTGAGAAGCTTACTTTGCAACAAGTTCAAGAATGAAGATTGTTCCGTTGTAGTTATGGCACCTACTGGTATTGCTGCACATAGCATAAATGGTTTAACAATACATAGTTGTTTAAGTTTAGCTATTGATCAGGACAACACCACAAAATACACACCTCTCTCCACTGAAAAACTTTTTACTTTGAGAAAGACACTTAAGGAGACACAACTTTTTATTATTGATGAAATGAGTATGGTTTCGTCTCTTTTTTTATTCTACATTCACTTAAGACTATCAGAAATAATGGCAGTTGATTTGCAAATGGGTAATGCTAACTGCGTATTTTTGGGAGATTTTCTTCAATTAAGACCAGTAAGTGGTAATCCTCCTTATATACCTCTGACACGACTAGAAGTAAAAAAGAGAATCGGATCAGTCGGTACTTTCAACCTCTGGCATCTATTTGAGTATGAAGAACTAAGCATAAATGTGAGACAAAAGATGGATAAGAGTTATGCTCATACACTTGCTGAAATTAGACAGGGGTTTTGCACTGGTGAAAGTTTGAATAGTTTTCACAAGAGAAAAATTAGGAACTCCTACAGAGCTTCAAATGACGAAATTGCAGATCTTTACTCAAAATTGTATGTAGAGGGAAATAGACCAGTCATTCTTATGCCCACCAATAAAAATTGTATGGTAGTTAACGAGTTGCTTATTAAAAAAAAGCTGCTCAGACTACGTTAAACTTTCTGCAGTTGATCAGCTCTCTTCAGTTGTTGACAACAAACGAATCGAGCAGAAAGCAGCAAACACTGTTTTAAACTTTGGCAACGACAAAAAAAAAAGAACAGCCGGAAGTGCCTTCATGAGCTTGTTACTTGCAGTAAATGCACGTGTAATGCTCCAAAGAAATATTTGTGTTGCTAAGGGGCTAATAAATGGATCAATGGGTACAGTAACAAGTTCCGAGTTGTTACCAAACGGAGAAATAATTGGAGTTTTTGTAAAATTTGACGGACTGGAACTTCCGGTTGAAATTAGTAGAGAAACCGTGCGCTTTAAAGTTTTGAAGCAAGTCTTTTAAATGCGAAGACAGTTTCCGCTTCAACTGGCCTTCGCCATTACAATACACAAGTCCCAAGGACTAAGTTTACAGTGTGCAATTGTTGACGCAGGTAATCGTTGCTTTGGTCCAGATATGATGTACGTTGCATTTTCGCGTGTCACCACTAGTGCAGGTTTGCATCTTGTAGAATTTGATCAGACAAAGATTTACTGCGATCTTGATGCTTTAATTGAGTACAACCGTTTGAAAAAAAAAACTATAGAACAGATCTTCCATTGTTTGAGTTCCCAGAAAGGCAACTCAGAGGTACACAAAATCAAGTACCCTTATTAACCGAAATTTCTCCAAAAGAAAAGAAAAGGGAGAGTAGTGTTGTACATGCAGTCATAGCAAAAGAGAACAAAAGGAAGGTAACAATAGAAGATAAAGAAAAAGACGCCGATTTGTATGTTATACATAAAAAATTATGTATAACAAATGAAGCTAATTCTAAAGGACAAGAGACTCAAGGAAAAAAAAGTGTTCCATTGTTGGAGGTCCCAGAAAAAGAATGAGAAGCCCTTCAGTTGAAGAACCCTTATTAATAGAAATTTATCCCAAAAAAAAGAAAAGTATGACTAGTGTTGGACCGGTGGTGTCAACAAAAGAGAAAAAAATAAATATTAATGCAAGATTTGATCACAGTGATATATTTCGTGTCATTCCACCAGCCCAAGATTGTCAAGAACAACACAAAAATGATAATAATTCAAATGCACCAGCAAGTGCATATGTTACTCTTGATAATAATAGAAAGGTATCAAGAATTATACATGCTGACTGAAATCCAGCAGAAGCTAATATATTTCTATATAGATACGCAGGCAGCCAATGTTTTGCCATGGTACTCGCAAATATTGTCCGAGCTGCTATTATAGGCCTACCTCCAGGGCAATGGAATAAAAATATTCTCGACAGAAACATGATTGAAGGTGATACTATTTATGCTCTCATACGGTATGAAAATAATAATAGAAATCCAAGAGTTTTTCCGATTCCCCCTAGTGGCTATCTGGTATTGAAAAATTTTGATGTCATCAAGGACGATTTTCTAATGTTTGACGCAGTATTGTCCCTAAATTATGACGATAATTGGTTTTGAGTAGCATAAGAAATGCAGGAGCTTCCCCACCTATCTCCCCCCTTCAATTTACCCCCTTTTCAATTGAATTCACCCCATTTTAAATGAAAATTCCCAACATTTTAACAATTTTCCATCATGAGCTTTAACATCAAAAAAGGTCTTCTGAAATATGAATTTTTAATGTAATTTGAAAAAATATTCCATTCTTCTTATACTACTGATAAAATGTAATAATTTAATATTTATTAGATAGTTCGATATACTACTAATTAAATTCAATATCAATATCTAGATAGTTATTATTATCTTTCCCTTTTCTTTCAATAACCTTTAGAATGATACTTTCATCTTTTTCGAAATTTTTAAATTTCTTTTCAAAGCGAACTGCTTTAAAATCAAACAGTTTAGATTCAAAGATATAAACTACTTCATACTCGAAAATAGTAATAAAAAAAAGTTTAGTACAATATACATTTAATACGTTTTTCATTGCTTTCATTGTGTATTCTATTCCAATGTCTAAGTCTTCTTTCTTAACGGTTCGATTGTATTTATTTTCCATTTTCATTTCTCTTAAGAGTTTCTCCATTAATCTAGAAATTATTTTATTAAACAAATTTTCTGAATCGGAAATAATTTAAAGATTAACATGTAATTTATGATCAATGACATCAATGTCTGCTTTTCTTTCTGAAAATACAACGCAGTAAGTATTGTATGAATTATTAGGTCTATCATCTAACAAAAGTTTAGTTTTATATCAGCAGTTGATACAGATGCATAAATATTAGGTTCATGTTTTGAAACATCAAAACAAAATAATGGATATACTGTTTTAAAGTCATTATAGCTAACAATAGTTCCACTATCAACGTTTCGATGTTTGTATCCTAAATGTAAAAATCTTTGATAAGCATTAGAATAATCCTCTTTATCATTCCTAAAATCACATTTTAATTCTTCTTGGGGATATTTATAGCCCTTCACTCTCACTTCAATTTTTTCAATATTCATATGATCAAATACCATATTTTTTTTTTAAAGCATTAATATTTTTTTATGTTTTCTGTAATACTACAACAATTTTAGTTGTATTGCATCTTTCACTGACGATTCTCCATGTCAATTCTTTGTCATTTCTATTAACACTCTTATAAGTATTACACGCTTCTCATCTTTATTCAAATGAACACTTTTTAACTAATTTACCTTCCAACTCATTTCTAATGAATAAACTAGGATTTAATGCTGGTAGAATCCAAGATAAATACTTTATATCTACTTTAAAATTTTGAGAATCCCTTTTTATGATCATATTATTTTTACTATTCCTTTTCAACGCAATTTTATGTGTAACAACTCTAATTACACGATTAATGTCTTGACAAAATCCAAATAATCTTGATAATGGTAAATACCTACTAACTGCATGACTTTCTTTTGTTTTATTATATCTTTTTTATAAACCGCTATTAAATTTATCATTTTTCTTTGTTTTAATCGTTGGACTTTCACCTGCTTTTGCAGTTATAGAAGTACTTACAAACTCACTTTCTTCTTTAAATGAATCATTTGTTTGCGTTTTATCTTTATACCAAAACCTATTTGTTGCTGCGCTTCTCAAATAATCATCAGAAAATTCTAATAGATTTTTAACGGTTGTCGATAATCAATAGATTATCAATAATTCAATTGTTTTACCATAATCAATAGATTCAATTGTTTTACCATTAATGATATATTCGCATTTTTAAACAGATTAAACCCATTATTTGTTAAAGTAGCCTTATCTACAACATTCATATTCTTTCTATCTTCTCGCGATATTTTTATTTATGCATGAAGATAGCTATCACTAGGAAGGATCCAAGATTCTAAATCTTTTATTGTAAATTCAAAATTATTTAATTTTGAAACATTAACATTTGTTTCTCTAATCTCTTTAATTTCATATTTTGTTGTCAAATCATCAACAATAGGCTTTCCAAATATTTTCTAATAAGGAGCAACAACTTCATTAACAACCTCCATTTATATAGAGAAGAAATTTATTGAATGATTTTTCATTTTAAAATTTTTAATCCCTTACCTGTAATCAACGTATTTAAGAGATCTTGACCTCTTCTATCTATATACCTTTTATTATTTCCAATAGCTTCTTTAATCGATTTTTTATTTTTAAACACATCATCTAATTCTTTTCTATTTAACTCGATGAATTCTTTACCATATTCAATACCTCTATTTTCTACTAACTCTAATCGAGGTTTAATGGCCCTTGATAGATGTAACATACATCTATCTATTTATGTTAGTTTAATGGTATCGTGTGCTTTATTATGTTTTTGTAATGTTTTGTAATTTTGCGTTGTTATTGTTATGTAGGCTACCATACTTTGCTATAAGTGTTATAATCATGTTATTATTTTGTGTGATTTTCCTTTTTTTGCCATGGCCCAAACTGGCTTTTATTGCAATAAATATCTATCTATCTATCTATCTATCATATTATTATACACTGATACAGCTCCATCTTTTATATTTTACAGGGAAGTCTTGAATAATTCCAAGTTAGCTATATTCTTAAAGAAAGTGCCAATACCACTACCGTATCGTCTTGTGTATAGCAATTGTTTTTTATTAATCAACATTTATTATAGTAAAATTTTATAAGAGAAAATCATAAACTAAAACTTATTTAATTTCATTAAACTTTTTTTCAAATCCAATACATAACCAACAGTATCACCATTCAAATCGATAAATCTACCTAATTGATCCGTAATTGACATTTTCAAAGAATTAATAAACTTTTTTCGATTTATTAAGAGATATTGTCTTTCTTTAGGAATTTCTACAATTAAACAACCTTGTTCAGTATTAGGTGCAAATGTCCAAATGACATCAGATCTAGCTCCATTAACGATTGAACTATACACTAATGAATAATGGACTTGCATTTTATCAACATTTCTTGTAATATTTGGAGCTTTTGTACCTTCATTAATTTTATCTGATAATTTAACATCATTTTCAAATCCTAAAATAATTATTAAATCACTATTAAATTTAAATTCATAATTATCTTTAAATAATATAACGAATCTCATTGTTGCAGAATTTGATGAAACAGTTATTGAACAATTTTCTCTAGAAGCATTAAAATAATGACCTAGAAAATAATTGAAACACTCTTCATTATACATACCATTGGGTATCACAACATTAGCCATGGTTCATCTTTATCTTTTCTAAACTCAAATGTATTGTTTTTAAATTTATCACTAATATTATGCCATGAATACCATAAAGTACACTGCGTTAAGGCGATTTCATAATCATAAAAAAGGAAGCAATGAACAAAAACCCTGGGTAGAGCAAAAAGCTGGGTACAAGCAAATCGAAGACAAGCTTTTAGAATTATATTACGCTAATATTTCAGGGATTGATGATTTACATAGAAAATTAAGAAAACGGTTATACTGTTTCAAAAGCTAAAATAAAAGAAATATTGCAAAAACAAAATATTTATTCCTTACACCATCCCTCTTATTACACATTTGAAAGAAGGCGAGTTTATATACATAGTATTGATGAACACTGGCAAGCTGATTTAGTTGATATGCAACAGTATAAAAAGAAAAATAATAATTTTAATTACATTGTTACAGTGATTAATTGTTTTAGTAGATATGCTTGGTGTATCCCTTTAAAAAATAAAATGGGTAAGGAAATTATTAATGCTTTCACGGATTTAATTAAAAATAGAAAACCTAAAAAGTTACAAACTGATAAAGGTAAAGAATTTGTTATGAAAAACGTTCAAGTATTTTTAAAAAGTCATGAAATTCATTGGTTTTCATCTCAAAGTGAATTGAAAGCTCAAATAGTGGAACGATTTAATAGAACTATTAAAGATAAATTATGTAAACATTTAACTTACAACAATACTAAACGTTGGATAGATGTATTACCGTCATTAGTTGAGAATTATAATAAGTTATATCATAGATCAATCAAAATGAAACCAATAGAAGCTAGTAGAAAATAAAATAAAAACAGGGCGCATAAAAATCTGTTTACAGACATAGATTCTCAAACAACAAAACATAAATTTAATTTGTATGATTTGATTATAATCAATACAAAAAAGATTATTGTTAATAAAGGCTCTTTTCCAAATTATATAACGTAAATATTTAAAAGTCCTACAGTTAAACAAACAACTTTTATAAAGTATGAATTGTCCAATAAATTGGGTGAATTAATTGTCGGTTGTTCTTATGAAAAAGAATTATGAAAAATTATTGATTTATAATAATAATTTTCTATATATATAATTTAATCTATATAAATGGATGTTAAAGAATTCAAAAATTTGTTAACAAATATAGTTAACAACAGGTAAATACTAAGACAAACGGTTAGACAGAATGTGTTAATACAAGAAGGATTTCATGAATATGCTGAAGAGCTGAATGCTCCAGTTGTTGAAAAATTAAAAGAAAATGATGATAATTTGGAACGGCGATTTCTAAGATTAGATCGAAATTTAAGAAACGCTTTACCAGTACCGTCACAATTTCAAGGTATTGAATTATTACCAGCACCATCATTGTTACTTCAAGGTATTGAACCATTAGAAATAACAAAAACAAAAGCTCCTGATAAATTACCGAAGGTGTATGATCTAAGTTTGAATATTAGCACTAAATTGCTGAAACGGTTAAAGGAAGACGATAAAAAAAATTATCCTCAAGAACAAAGTTCTTTTTAATTGCCTATTTATTACATAAATAATCCGGAATTCCTCCAAGACGCAATAAAGAAATCGGGTGAATTGAATCAAAAATATGGTGGAAAAAAAAACATGGAATACCTTGATGTGAAGAAATAGTTGATTTTTTAAAGCTTTATAGGTACAGATTGTTAAAGGTTGCTGAAATCTATAAAATGGACATAGAAATACCACAAGTAGGAACTGGATTGTTTCTGAATGCAAATGAAATGATTGAACGATTATACAGTCTAATAGGTAGCAGAGCTGCTGGAAATGCATCAGATGAAGTTAGAAATGAAGCTGAAACTTTGTTAAATTCCTTATTAAAAAATAAAATATTAAAGAAAAATGAATATAATACAATGTAACAAAATTATCTTAAAATTTAATTAAACATGATTTTTTATTTTAAAACGAATATAATTAAACATACAAAACAAATATAAATTAAAAAAAAAATAATCAAATTCCTCAGGATTGAAAATTTTTAAGATTTGGAAAAATGTTTAATAAAATAATTTCTAAATAAATGGAGAGTATTGCAGAAGTGATTAAAAGTTGTTTACAACGAAAATCAAAATTCATCAAAATAAAAAATAAATTATCGCGTTACACAATTCATGAATTACGCGCATCAGCTAAATTATTTGATATAAAAGCTGTTGGTAGAAAAGATGAACTATTCGATAAAATAAATATTCATCTTAATAATAAAATAATACTTGAAGATAATCTGATTAAGTTAGAGCGTAATGCAAAGCGTCGAGATGATAAAAAACCCTGCAGATTTAATATTATTCCAGAGTTAAAAAAAGGTTAGAAAATGAAATAAAAGAAAAGAATGAAATTATTTCAGATTTACAAAATCAATTTAACACTATAAGAAATAAAGATATTATTGAACTTAAAAAATTCTTAAAATCAAAACAGATTTCAACTGCTAGAAATTATAACGAAGTGAAGAATAAAGTAAAAAATTATTTCAATAAACAAGTTGAGATTAATAAAAAAGTGAATGACGAAACTCAAAAACTCATTAGAGACTTAAGTGCTAGAAATAGGGTCAAAAAAGATCGCAATACTGACATTTCTAATTTATTTATAAATAAGAAAAAAACAAGAGAAGTTCCAGATATTCCTCAGTATATGTTTAGAGAAGAAAAAGAACACGATAATAACCCAAGTATTCAATGGATTAGAGAAATTTCCCTTACAGTTAATATTTCAATGAATTCAAATGGAGCTGATTTTGGAATACTGTTTGACTTTGTTGTTGGGGATGTTACAAATAGAATGAATGAAAGAGATAGTTACAGAGTTCAATTCACAACTCGGGTAATATTTAATTCTCAGAAGGATAATGATGAACTCGAACCTATCCATTATCATAGCTATTCCTGTATTTTTAATAAAAATAGTGATGTCGATCAAAGTCATCTAAATAATAATCACAGGAATATACACACATTAGTCATAGAGAATACACCAAGATCAGGCTTACAATTTTAAAGAGTCGATGGAATTGATTATCGAATGACAAAATTACCAAATTATGAGGGAGGTACTTATAAAGAATTGCCTGAATTTGTAAAAAATAAAAAATCTTGCATTAATATAAAAATAATGATAATAAATGCTTTCTTTGGTCAATCTTAGCTGATCTTCACACAGCGAATGATCGACATGTTGATAGACTTTCAAAATATAAACCCTATGAAAATGAATTTGACTTCAAAGGAATTACTAATTTTCCTTTGGATGTTCAAGATATTCATAAATTTTAAAATAAATATAGTATTAAAGTTTGTTTATTTGAAATAAGTGAAAATAAAGTGATTAGAACTCCTATTCCTAAAACTAAGATCAACGAAAAAAATGCTACATATGTGATTAATTTACTCTATTTTAATAATCATTATGTTTTAATTAAAGATTTAAATAAACTACTTGCCTCCCAAATATCAAAAACTAAATGGAAAATTCATCTATGTACATTCTGTGGAAGACACTTTAATGAACAAGAAAAATTTGAATAGCATGATAAAAAAGAAAACTGTGAAGATCCTGACATCATTATGCCAAAACCAGGATCTAAAATCGAACTTAAAAATAAAGCCAAACAAATGAAATACCTTACTGTATTATAGCTGATTTTGAATCCTATAATGAAGAATTTAATCAAAAGAAAGGTAAAAAGACAATTAAAGTAGCAGAGTAAAGCTATTTACTTATGAATTCCAAGCATTGTGTTAGTTCGATACTGCGCAAGATAAATATTACAAATACTTTGGTGAGAATGCTATGAGGCATTTTATAACTACAATAACAGAAGTTGTCACAGAACTAGTTATTTCGTAATATAATAGGCAACACGAACATGGTTATACACAAGAAGAAGTAAGGGAAAAATGGAATAATACAACTAATAAAAGCTGCCATATTTTTGAAAAGGAAATAATAGATAATAATTTCCATTTAGATCATGACCATATGACTGGTAATATACGTCGATATACACATGCTGAATTTAATAAAAACTTTAGAATTCCCCAACATATCCCTATTGTAATGCATAATCTCTCAAAATATGATTCTCATTTATTTTCTTAGAGAATTAGTACCTGATAACGGTATTTTTGATTTAGCGGAGAGTTTTATATCATTTTATAAAAAAATAACTGTTAATGAAACCCAATATGAAATGCACTCCATAGATTCACTCCGTTTTATTGCTTCATCATTAGATAAATGATTTGAAAATTTAGCAAAATGTGATTGTAAATTAAATCGCAACTGTTTGAAAAATAATTTCAAGTATACTTTTGCTGTATTTCAAAATATTGCAGGATTCGAGGAAATGATAAAGAAATGGTTTTATCCCTATGAATATTTCGATAGCTATGAAAAAATAAATGATTCAAAATTAGCTTCAATAGACAAGTTTTATTCTAGATTAACATGAAAAATATTTCTGAAGAAGATTAGAAAAGAGCAAAATCTATTTGGAAATTATTTAAATGTAAAACGCTATTAGATTATACCAAATCCTACCTAAAAAGTTATGTTTTAATTCTATCAGATGTCGTTGAAAATTTTAGAAATGCATGTTTAAATAATTATAAACAAGATCCCTTACACTTTTTTTCTGCACCGGGATTAACATGGGAAGCTTTTCTCAAACATTCTAAAGCTGAAATTCCCTTATTTTCTGATGAAGATATGTATAGATTTAGTGAGAAAGGTATAAGAGGTGGCGTATCTCAGTGCATGAAAAGATATGCTAAAGCAGATAATAAATATATGAAAAACTTTGATAAAACAAAACCTTCTAATTATTTAATGTATTTAAACGCTAATAATTTATATGGTTGGGCAATGTCCCAGCAATTACCAGAAAAATATTTTACTTTTATTAATATAACGGAAAATTTAAAAGAAAATAATTCTTTAGATTACTACCAACAACTAAAACAACATATCCATTCAGAAATGAATAAGGATAATGTTGGAGCCATTTATGAAGTTGATTTAGAATATCCAAGAGAGTTACACAATTTACACCAAGATTTACCACTAGCTCCTGAACATTTTGTATATAAATTAAGTACAACTTTAAATAATAAAATTAACTATGTTGTTCATTATAAGAATTTAGATATTTTATTTAAAACATTGTTTAGTATTGAAAAAATTACATAGAATACTAGCATTTACGGAAGCACCCTATTTAAAAGAATATATATCGTAAATCATAATACTAAATTATGAAAAAAGGAAAAGAATGATTTCGAGAAAGATTTCTTTAAATTAATCAATAATACTTGTTTTGGGAAAACCATGGAAAATGTTAGAAAAGGAGCTAGTATTGAAATAATCACTTGTGATGAACAAAGACAAAAAAAATAATTAAAAAACATAACTTTAGATCGGAAATAATCTTTAGCAAGAATTTCTCGGTAGCCAGAATGGCCAAGTCAAAAATAAATCTGGATAAATCTATTTATATCGGATTCGCTGTATTAGAATTATCCAAGCTATTAATGTATGAATTTCATTATGAATACATGAAACCTAAATATGGTGAAAACATTGACTTATGTTATATGGATACGGATAGTTTTATTTATGATATTCGAATTAAGGATTTTTATGAAGACATTAAAGCTGACCTCCAAGAAAAATTCGATACTTCAGATTATAAAAAAGATAATCCTTATAACTAACCTGCAGTCAATAAAAAAGTGATAGGTATGATGAAGGATGAATTATCTGGAACAATAATGTCTGAGTTTGTAAGCTTAAGATCAAAAGTATACACTTATTTAAAAGAGGGTGATGATGAAACTAAAGCAAAGAAAAAATTAAAAGGTATTAAAACTAATATCGTCAAAGATAAAATAACATTACAGAATTATAAAGATGTATTATTCGGAAAAGTAGAAAGTCTATCAAAACCCCAGTATACTTTAAGAGCAAATAAACACAGAATGTTCTTAGAAAAACAAAATAAAAAAGCTCCCGACCCTAATGACACAAAAAAAGTGTTAGAAATAAAGTTAACACAGTTCTGTGGAGATTTAACCCATAGTTATGCAGTTACTTAGTTAGTTAGGTAGTCAAGTTAGTTAGGTAGGTAGTTAAGTTAGTTAAGTTAGTTAGTTAGGTAGTTAAGTTAGTTGGATAGTTAGGTAGTTAAGTTAGTTAATTAGGTAGTTAAGTTAGGTAGTTAGTTAGTTAGTTAGTTAGTTAGGTAGTAAAGTTAGTTAGTTAGGTAGGTAGTTAAGTTAGTTAGGTAGATAGTTAAGTTAGTTAGGTAGGTAGTTAAGTTAGGTAGGTAGGTATACTACATTGTATACTGCTAGTACTTTATCTATTAAAATTTTATGCTAAGTAAATGAATCAAAAAGCACCAATTAAAGTATATGATTTTAAACACTCGAATAGTAAATAGCATAATAAACACCCATTAGCACCTCAATGGCCTTTTCGATTATTAATTTGCGGAAATTTGGGTAGTGGTAAAACCAATTTACTTTTAAATTTAATATATGATTTTGTATATTTCAATAAAATTTATTTATATGATAAAGATCTTGAAGAAGACAAATATCAAGGCTTAATTCAAAGCATAAATTGTTTAGAAGAAAAAAGTGGGCAGGATATATTGTTTGCAAGTAATGATAAAAACAATATGGTAGAAGTAGATGACTTAAACCCTAATTATATGAATTTAGTTATCTTTGACGATTTTGTAACAGAAAAGGATCAGAAAAAAATTGAAGATTTATTCGTAAGAGGTAGAAAACAAAATTCCTCAATAGTATATCTTTCTCAAAGCTATTTTAATACCCCTAAAATTATACGATTAAATTGTAATTATTTTGCATTTTTCAAATGCTGTAATCGAAGCGAAATCGGTAGAATTGGGCAAAATCATGCATCTGACTTAAAAGAAGATAAATTTCTCAATTACTTTAATCGTGCTACAAAGAATCATGGATTTTTACTTATTGATCTGAAAACAAATAAAGAATCTCTAACATATAGAAAGAACTTTGACATAACATTACGAAAAAAAATCACTGGTTTGTCTTATATGCTTCTATGCTACTCATCGAACAAAATTTGTTAATAAGTTTATTTGTATAATAAATGAATAAGTTTGGAAGTTTAGGAAGTAAATCCATTAAAGATAACAATGAAAGTAGATTACTCGATGATAATGGTAATCTTGATTTACAGGGTAAGCGCTTAATTAATTTAGGTGATGCAAAATCAGACAATGATGCTATTACTTTACAAAATGAGACAATTATTTTAAGAGATTTCAAGGGTGAAGTGGTTAACCGACAAATCCTTAAAAAACAGTATTTAAATGAAAATATGAATAGATTAACTGAAATTTATCAATCATCTGATAATATGTTGACTAGAGTAGATAACAAAGGATTATTCGTAAAAAATACCTTAAAAGTAACACAAGAAGATATAAATCTTGAAAGTAGAAGAATTAGAAATGTTGCAAACCCAAAAAATGTTGCAGATGCAGTTAATCTTTCAACGTTATTGGTAAACTCGAAAGAGATTATGCATTTATCTGAACGTTTAGACAATTTAGAAAATGTTATAGTAAATACACTAGAAAAAGATCCTGATGAAGCATTTCAAAAGAGAATGAAAGGAAGGTTGAAGCGAAATAAATAATATTAGATTTTTATTACATAAAATAATTCACTAATAAATTTTCAAGTTTTATTGAGTATAAAATTTATCTATCCCCTTTTCAAAAAAGAAAAATTAAAAAAATCTATAAGGCAAAACAAAAATGTCAAATTCATGTAAATCATAGAAGAAAAAATGATAGAGAACCCATTCAATTTCTTTTAAACCAAAGGCAAGTGAATACAATAGAAAAATTTAAAAAAGGAAATAAAGGATGTGATATTGATGTTTTTTTTATTCGTTTGGTATTCCGTGAGGAAATGAAATATTAAATATTTAAAGACTTCAAATAAACCAATTGCTTATCACTCTATCCCAACACAAAATTTAAGTGATGTCAATTGTGGACATTTATGTGTAGAGTATATAAAAAAAGATTCAAGAGAGTGGATTCACAAAATTTTATTTAGATTTTATTTCTTAATATAAATGAATGTTTTCAATTCGGAGAAATTAAGAACAGCAAAAGAATGGTTAAAATATTTAGGTTATTTGCTTATTATTTCATAATTAATTTATGAATTAGTTTTATTGACAAAAACCCAAAACGTAGATAATGGAAATAGTATAAGTAATTTATCTTTAATAGAAGAAAAAATTAAAAAAACAAATGAATTATTAGATATGGTTAAAAAACATTTCTTTTATTAAATGATCAAAATCATTTTTTCAATGGATAAATTAATAGAATATATACTGATAAAAATGAGGTAAAAATAAAATTTTTAAAATTTTTGCAAAACCCCTCCCCCAAGCTGTTATCCATTTTTGTTTTTATTTTTATTTTATTGTTGCTGATCTCACATCAGCCTGGGTTCTGGGGCAAACCCCGCAGGTTTTTTTGTTTGGAAGGAAGCTTGCTGCTTCTTACTCCTGTATCTGAAGCCAAATCATCAACTGCTACACGGGGTAACGGTGAGAGTCGAACTGTTGGAATCGTAACCGATGATCAGTCAGCCGCTTTACCAACTCGGCCATAGTGGCCTGTAAGAAGAGTTTCCACAATCTTTTTGTGTTTCATTTGACATATAATTACTATAAAAATTAGCTGGTTACTGGGCTTGAACCCACAATCTTCGGTTCCTGGTTCAAGCGCTTTAACCATTTGCGCCATCGGAGACTCTTATAGATTTATATGCTAATAGGATGGTAATAAAAAAAATACGGTTCAGAAAATTTGTTTAATAAAATAATTTATCAATAAATGGAGAAACTATTAAGAGAAATGAAAGTGGAAAATAAATACAGTCGAACCGTTAAGAAAGAAGACTTAGACATTGGAATAGAATACACAGTTAAAGCAATGAAAAAAGTAGTAACTAAATATGGTAATAAACTTGTTATTATTATTAATTTTGAGGGTGAAATGGTTGCACCAAAACGATTTGATTCTAAAGCAGCTGATGTGGAAAAGAAATTTAAAAAATAGAAAAAGATAAAGGTATCATTTTAAAGGTTATTGAAAGAAAAGGGAAAGATAATAGTAATTATCTAGATATTGATATTGAATTAATTAGTAGTATATCGAACTATATGATAAATATTAAATTATTACATTTTATCAGTAGTATAAGAAGAATGGAATATTTTTTCAAATTACATCGAAAATTCTTATTTCAGAAGATCTTTTTTGATGTTAAAGGTCATGGTGGGAAATTGATAAAATTTTGCAGATTTTCGTTTAAAATGGAGTGAATTCAATTGAAAAGGGGGTACATTGAAGGGGTGAGATATGTGGGGCAGCTTCTGTATTTCTTATACTACTGTTATGCAGCGGAAGATTGTTTGATTCTATAAATAATGGAGAATTAGAAATTACATTATTTGCTGCTTTAAAAAAATTATTTAGAGAACCTAATGCTGTAATAATAGTTGCATACTCTATTATAGTAAAGAACGACATCTAGCCCATGTTAACTGAAATATTAATAGGAATTATGTAATTTTCATCGGTATCTTGGCTGTAGAGATGGCTGAAACCTAGTAAAGAATGATCCATGGCACATATTAGACTAAGTTAGCTGACTGACTCTCTAGAGTTCGTCTCTTACTATTCCAAACAAGAGAAAGCCATAGGCTTTTTCCTTTTTGTTACATTATATCCGGCTTGATATGGTAGCTAGCAACTTAGTAAGAGACGATAAAAACTAAAGTAACCCATAACTTCTGAAAAAACATTCAGATCAAAATACAATAAGGAACGAACTGTAACCCATAGTAACTGAAGTATTAAATCAAACAGTTCTTGGTAATGGCTCATTTGAAAGGAAATTGCTGTATATAGAAATGTATAATAAAGAACCACCTCCTGCCTATATTAATTTATATTGAAGTTATTATATTTGGGTAAGAGGTAGCTAAACTGAGTATCTTTTTAATCCGGGTTGCAGCGGTACCTAGGAACCTAGTAAGAGACGATCATGCCCCACAGTAAAAACTAATATAACCCATAATTACATTAAAAGACGATCATTGGAGTAACAATGCATTGCAAACCTTGGACTTAGTTAGCTGCTTGATTGTTTGAGGTTCGTCTCTTACTATTTCAAAGAAGAAAAAGCTCTAGGCTTTTTCCTGTTTGTAATCATCCGGGTTGCAGCGGTAGCTAGCAACCTAGTAAGAGACGATCACGTCCAATGTTAAGAAATATAAAAACCCGTAACTCCTAAAAAAAATGTCAGACCAAAACAAAAAGTATACCATTAGAAATGGCTTGTCCAAAATCCCTAAATAGGAAACTTTCTGTCATTTGACTTTAACAGCAAGGGTTATATATTGGGTGAAAATCAAGAAAAATTACAGCTACTACAGCATTCTGCCCAAACGGCATCTTTTTTCTTTTTTATATATAAAGAACGAAGTTACGTAGTATTAAAATTTTAAATATTAGTTCCACGCTCAAGTTATATTAGAAGTTACTACAATACAGTGGAGTTCAACATATTCTGTTGGAACCAACGCAAGCACTTCCTAAATTTATGAGACTAACAGAATCCCTGTACAAATGTAATGTCCAGGTATTCATTTTCCGGATTGCAGCAGTAGCTAGCAACCTAATAAGAGACGATCATGTCCCATAGTAAAAAAAATAAAATAGCCCATAAATCCTTAAAATAGAGTCATATCAAAAACAAACACACTATTGGAACCGCATTGTCCAAAACTGCTATATAGGAAACTTACAGTCTCTTTGCTTGAACAACAAAGAAAATATGTCGGCTTGAAAAACAGGAAAAGTGCCTCAAACTGCAATATTCTGCATCGACGGCATATTGTTTTCGTTTTTTTTCTCCTCAGCTATCTCGGCACTGGAAAATCATAGAGAGATGCTTAATGGCTAGTTTAAAAGGAAATTGCTGTATTTAAAAACCTTTCATAATTAACAAAAATAATTTCAAAAACAAAATCATTTCTTTACGAATAACTACATTTTTCTACAGCTCTGTAGTAGCAAATGTTAATAGCATCTACTTGCCTCCTGGAAACAAACCTTTTTTTGGCTCGACTCCTAAAGTGCGAATTTCTATAAAGTTGTGTTTTATGTCTGTAGAAAAAATTTTTTTTATTTATTTTAGTTTTCAGCTATAATAAAGAGCGAACTCTTGCCTATACTTACATGTACAGGCAACTTAACTATAGTATAGGCTTGAACAATTATATATAAAGTCAATATATTAAAATTCCCTCCAAGGTGGAATAAAACCCCGGTCAACCGCGTGACAATTGGCCATGCTTACCATTTTACCATCGAATTCTTATGAAAAACAAGTTACATGCAAAATATAATAACAAATTCGCGAATACTCTAAAAAAGATTATATAAGGAATCGGCCTCGTTAATTATAAATGGGGACTAATGGGGACTGTAAGTTTCATCGGTATCATGGCTGTAGAGATCGCTGAAACCTAGTAAAGAGCAAACCATGGCACATATTGGGTTTAGTTTGATGCCTTATTCTCTTAAGTTTGTCTCTTACAGTTCCAAATAAGAAAAAGCCATAGCTTTTTTCTGATTGTAATTTTATATTAAATCACAGCATAGAACAGTCAAAGTAAATCACAGTAAAGTTATAAGAAAGTTTGCAGTAATCCAGGTTGCATCGACAGCTAGCAACCTAGTAAGAAACGATCACACCCTACACTAAAAATGAAATAGCCCATAACTCCTAAAAGTAGAACCAGATCAAAAAACAAAGTACAATATTAAAACCGCCTTGTCCGAAACCCCTACACAGGAAACTTGCAGTCCCTTTGCTTGAGAAACAAGGAAAATATATTGGCTTGAAAATCCAGAAAATTAGCCGAAACCATGATACTCTGATATACGGCATCTTTTGTCTTTTTTCTTCTTCTTTCCTTTTCTCTTCAGATAGCTTGCCACTGGAACATCGTAGATAGTTGTTTAATGGCTCATATTAAAGGAAATTTATTTGGTTTAACAAATTTTTGAAATTAAAAAGGAATAATTTTTTAAATAAAATAATTCTTTTCTGAAAATTCATTAGTAAGGAAAGTGAAGTAGTGAAGAATTGAATGCTAGTTAAGACGAATGCTCCAACTATGAGAAAATCACTAATGGAGCTACTATAGGGAACGAGTGTATGTATTTTCATGAAAGTGTTAGAGTAAATTCCTTTGAAACCCTGAATAAATTCAACTCTTGTCAGGGTCTATATGCCACTATTTCTTCTGTAGTGCTGATTTTTTACCTTGACGAAATACTAAAACCTTGACGAAATACTAAATGTGACTGACTGTACAAAGTAATGTAAAATATTTATTTTCTATTAGTATATCGTCATAAATAGTGTCGTCATAATAGCCAAAATTATAATATAACACTTATTGTTTATGAATATATGGGTCTGACCTATGGTTACGACGGCATTCATTATCTAGCATATGAAATGCAGTTTTCTTATAGTAATATTGGTTTTATTTTAAATACTTGTTTTTATTTCAAAGGGCACTTGATGTGGCAATTTCTTTGAAAATGAATCATCAAACATATGTCCATTTTTGCTTTTGCCCAAATAGTCTGGGAGAAGATCACGGCAGAAATAAAAAAAATGCTGTCTTTGCAAAATTTCGTGATTCTAGCCACTTTCCTTGTTGTTCCAGTCAATAGATTTTTCTTGCTGTGATTGGCAAGAGACTGTAATTGTCCTTTATAGAGGTTTTGGATAATCTCATCTGATACCACTCTTAGGAATCATGAACTGTATTTTTCAAAAGTATGGGACATCATTATCTCTTAATACGTTGCCACTACCGCTAAAACCCTGCCCTATGATAACCTTTTAAAAGATGAGTTTGTTATATTTATCTTGTCAATAGATAAGTGCGTTGCATCAGCATACACATTTTTTTTTTTTTATTTGCTATGGGCTACGGTTTGCCTTTGACTAGGTTGCAGCTATAGCTGTAACCATGATAAATTTTCAAAAGATGCTTGTTTTACATTATCTTGTTAAAAGACAAGTGTGTTGCGTCATCACACATATTTATTTTAATATTTTATTCACTAGGGGCTAGAAATTTTTCTTTATTGTAACTATATCATGTATTATCTAAATATCTTAAATATTTACCTTACTGAAGCGATGTGGATAAGGCCATGACCTGGAGCCATGGGGATTGTGGTTGAATCCCTCGTGTCACAAGGTGAAGTACTGTTGACTCGCTCACATGTTTGGTGTCGCAAGTATTTTAACCGCGTTTGTCTTTACTCTTCATTTTCATTTTGACTTGTTCACATGCTCGGTGTTGCATGTCTTCTAACCACGTGTGTCTTTGCTCTTCATTTATACAATCTTCTAACACGGTTAGAAGATACGCGAAAACGACAAGTAGGTCGTTTCAAAATGAAACTGAAGAGCAAAGACACACGGTGTTAGAAGACATGCGACTCCGAGCAAGTGAGCGAGACAAAACTGAATATAAAGAGCAGAGACACGCGCAGTTAGAAGAAATTTGGCGGCGGCATGTCAAAAATGAAAATGAAGAGCAAAGACACTTGCTGTTAGAAGACATGTGATACCGAGCATGTGAGCGTTTCAAAAATGAAAATTAAGAGCAAATACACACATGTTGGAAGAAAGGCGTCGGCGTGTCAAAAATGAAAATCAAAAGCAAAGACACACGCAGTTAGAAGACATGCGACATCAAGCATGTGAGTAGTATAGCATTAATTACTCCCATGCTAAGTTCACTTGCACAACCGTATTAGCACAAAATTTGCATAATCAGTTTATTTAGCAACCAGATCCGGTCATGGATCTTCCCTAGCAACCAGAATGACTATACTACAGAGGGTACAGCTCTTTTCATACTTCCATGAAAATCTCATTTGCATACATACATGAGGCCTTAGTATGATTAACAGAACAAAGTAAACCGCTTCATTTGATTTCAAATTGGACTAATAAAATTAATTATATAGTATTAAACTTTACTTGACAGCATATATTAACATAGACATAGTATAGCCGCTTGTATCATCATATTCATGGGAATGAGCGCTTATGTTAAACTCATTTTTAGAGGAAAGCCCCTTGGAGGTTGGACATGGATGACCATCATCAATGTCCAACCTCCAAGGGGCCCAATACTTACGCCCAACTTTAAAACACATCTAAAATAAAAAATTACAAAAATAAAAACAAATTTTAAAAAATAACGAAAGATAAAAACAAGTTAAAAATGAAAAAAAACAAAAATAAAAACAAACTTAAAAATGAAAAAATAAGGAAAAATAAAACAAATGCAAAATTTTATATAAGCACTTTTGACTACAATAAACGCAGGTAGTTGATGAATTCCGAGTATTTTGGCTGCTTGCTGAGTACCCAAGAAAATAATAAAAGCCCTTTTTTTAATCTCTCTAATTCTCAGTGTCGCTTGTCTTCTAACCAAGTGTGTCTTTGCTCTTCATTTTCATTTTGACACGTTTTAATTCTAGTTTTCATATATCTTCTAACCGCCCGTGCCTTTGCTCTTCATTTTTGTTTTTGACTCGCTCAGATTCTTGGTGTCGCTTTTCTTCTAGCCGCGTGTGTCCTTGCTCTTCATTTTCATGTTTGGTACGTGTTTTGATAATCGCCATTGCATATCTTCTAACTGCACTTGTCTTTTTTCTTCATTTTGGATTTTGGTTACTTCAGACAATTTAGCATTGCCCTTTGCTTTAGCTACCCGCATTGGTCTTGCCTCATTTGATGGTCCAGGTTGTTGATTTTCACCCATTGTAGAATTAATTTGTTTGGGCCGTTATCTCGGTCCTGCCACGTCTGATACTTCAGGTTGTTTAAAGAATCATCGTTTGTAATAATTGCTAATTTTCACTTTTTGGGCCTTCCTACTGACATTATACAGTTGTGTTCACTGGTTGCGTTCCACGTAGCAAGTTGATTTTATCTAACAAAAAAAACCTAATTTTAAGATTTTCATGTATTTTTCATGTTTGAATTAAAACATTAAAATTATTGCTCAGGCACCATAAATTTTTTTGGCAGTTTACATAATAACTTTAGCGATTCTGAAGTGAACTTGAAAATTTTTTCAACTTTATTCATTTCTTATAAAGACATTATTGATTCAAGTCTGAGTTCTAACAATGACTTCTACTAAGCTTCAAACTTTTGGTTTTCTTTTTTATGGTTTCTGAATTGTTGTAATCCCTTGTCAAAAAATATGCAAATATTTTTGTAATTACCAGTGTTTTGTTCCTTAAGCAATTTAATGTAAACTTTTCCGTTCAAGAAAATCTTCAATTTTTTGACATAAGCGTGACAAGTGTGACAACGAGTTTGCAATACTGATGTATATAAAAATGACGTCACTCACGTATTTTTTTCCAAAATTAAGGCTTTAAATGAATTTTCTCAAACTTTTGATTTATATATATCGTTTTTTAGGCCAGAATATCTGAGGAAGCCAATTTTCACGTTTTGAGAAAAACTAAATACATGAATAAATGCATACACAATTATTGCTCACTTATAAAGATAGTATAAGTGCATCTCGGTTGTCAAAAGAGCATATCAGCAATATCTCAAGAACGGTTAATGACATTTAGTTGAAACTGTCAGGGAATACTGTCGTGCTAAATAAAAAAAAAACTATATATATCCATTTTGTTAAAATTGTGTGCACAATATGTGAAATATTTAAGGAACAGTTAAGGTCATTAAGTTGAAACTTTCAGAGAATATTGAAATGAACATAGCACTCGACTAAAAGACAATATTTGCATCCTAATTGTCAAAAAAGCGTATCTGTAATATCTCAGGAATGGCTAATGCCGCTTAGTTGATACTTTCGGGGAACGAAGAGACTATGTTGAAATAAATTAAAAGACACTAATTAGAACTAATAAATCAGACTCAACTATTTTAATTCTTAAGTCATAGACGTGAAAACTGGAGAAATATTCATTAAATTAACCAATAACAAAATTTGGCCATTAAAAACGAACAGAAATAAATTTAAGAAAATCTTCCAAAACAAAGTTTTGTAAAGCCATATCAAATTTAAGACCAGCAGAAATAAAGTTCTTCAATACTTCAAACTCAAAAGGACAATTAAAGAACAAATGAAAACCAAAACGAACAGAAATTAAAATAAATGATCACATTAACATGAAGATTGCAGATACTGATATAGATGGATAGATAAATCTTAAAACGAGTGAAAAATAAATTGGATTGTCGAGTCAATCTTTAAACAAACTCAAATTCCTTCAAGCAGGAGTTTAGCTGCTGCCCCCTTCCCTCTTTTCTAACTGTAAAAGTTCTAAGGCATATAGCGTCAACTGCACTTTGCTTAAAACAGATTACATTTTACATATTTTCTTATATTTTGAATTTTGAAAAAAAAAAGCAAGAAAAAATCCTGAATTTCCGAGTTTCCAGGGATTAATATCATTATACATTAAATATTTAGTTTATTTGCATCAGTTCTTTACAGTCATCGGTATTACTATAATGATTTTTTTTTTTTTTTTAGTAGATGTTTTGAAAAAAAAAGCACACTTTTCAAAATACAAATATTTTTTAACAAAACAAATATTACGAATAAGCACTAGAACTTTTACGGTTAGAGGTCAGAATAAAACGCAATTGACATAATAAGCCTTAGAACTTTCACGCTTTTACGCATCGGTGTGCTATTTTAGCCAGTCGATTCTTCGGATTGTCCTTAAACGTCTGGGATAAAAATGTGGATTTATCCTATATCCTTTGCATGGCTCTGGCAGGAGCAATTAACGATTATTGGCTCATAAGCGAGTATAGGCAAGGAGTGGGGCTGTTGGGGATTTGAAACCTCTGTGAAAGAGTAAAACTGCACGATACATTATAATTTTAAGTTTTGTGTGATAAATTTTGCTTCCTAATTCCCTCTCCCTTTGGAAATTATTATACCTGCTCAGCACCCCAGTTAATATACTGTGCATGAGCCTTTGTCGGCTACTGCAGTACTGAAAGAGAACAATTATTTATTCCACGATTCTTTGAGATATGTTTATTCGCATAATCGCCGTGATATTGATGCGAATAGAGAATTACCTAGCTTACTTGAAATTATACGTAATTGTTGAGTTACCTTCTTCTTCTTCTGTAAAACCCTTTCGTTAAACAGGAAAATTGTTGGAAAACAAGAATATGTCTCAGAGTAATTCTTAACGTTACGAGGCTTTCAGCATAATCAAGCTCAACTAATCCCTGTAAAGTCACGTGTTCTCAAATATGATAATATTTATTGAATATTTGGCCCATAAATTTTGACTATCCATGCCAACAGCAAATTGACACGTTCGTCTATTTGTAGATAGGGGCACGATTCCAGATATCGTTGTACTCATGACAAAACCATCAGAGTTCCTAGTTCTAGCGTTAGTATACTTTAACTTTCTTAAGTATGAATAAGAATCTTCTAGTAAGTAATATTGTACGCTAAGTTAAAATACAGTACTTGCACAGGGAAGTTTATTTAATCTACATTAATTTAGGAATAAGAGAGAAGGCTTTATCAGTCTTAGGGTTTCGTTCAGTGGCCTTCAGGACTCTGAATTCCCCGTACATTCATTACTTTAATAAATGTCCTATATTTGTGTGAGAATTACGGTTATATTGAAGATTGTTCTTTTTTAGATGTCAATAGACTTTAATTCACTCTCCCGTCAAACATCCTAAGCCTTTCTTGAACAGAGACGAGATTTGTTAAAAAAATTTAAGAAAGCACAACGCCTTACTACTTTCAAGAAACAGGTTGAAAGGTCTTCCAAATTATATGTTTTAGCAGATAGTTGTGAAAATTAGGCAAGAAATCGCATCTCACCTAACTCCCCCGGATTCTAAAGAAACTTTTTTAAGAAAAACTACCCCTTAGTTTTTCCAGAAACTAAGGTTAGTTTAGTTTTTCCAAATCACCAAAATTGATCTGGAATCGGGAATTAGAATAGGGCGAACATGTAATTCAAATAAAGATAAATTTACAAACTTTTTTTACTAAGCATTTCGTGGTAACGAACTGCAAGTAAGGAGCCGCAACGGCGGAAACTGTTTTTAAAACTCTACAATAAATACATAAATAAATTTTCTTTTGGGGAATTCTGAATATTTAAAATTCTTCAACATTAAAGATATTTACCAACAGCTATGAACATGAGAGAAGTTGCCTAATTCCCGAAAGGGGGGGGGTGTAAACATGCCCAAACAAGGAAGCGATCAACAAGGAGGCTTCGTAAAAATTATACCATCAAAGTCAGTGTATCAGAAGGTTTTTTACAGACTTATAGCCCCTGTATAAGAGAAAGCGATTTTATTAAAGTTTTTTCGTGAAGGACGATCAAGGAAGCGTTTTTATTTGATTTATCTCCAGGGGTAATTATATCGTTGCAACAGTCTTAAACTCTTTGGAGAGAGATCACTGTAACGGTAATTCAAAGTTCTAGTGCCCTTCTGAAAGGATAAAAGAGATGGGGCCAAAACAAAGTGGCGTTTTCTCCCATTTCGTGACATAAAACGATACTTTCGGCCCGAAAAGAATCAAAATGTGATTGTGTGAGAATTATGATTTAGCCAACCATTTTAAAACTATTAAAAGCTGTATATTAAGCTTCGTAGTTTCAGAGGTCATCATGCACCACTATTCGTTCTTAAGGATTCACGCAGTCCATAGAAAATAAAGGGCTAATGGTGATATATATTTGTAAGTGTCTTCACATTAATGTATCGTCGGAATGTTTTTTGCTCGCTTTCCGATCAAGTTGCGTTTACATTGCTTAGAAGTCTTCACATCTATGTGAAAAAGTTTTTATACTGAACAGGTTGTACATATTTCATTTAATATTTTTACAATTTTCATTTAAATGAATTTAAACTTCTTATGATGAGCTTTCAGTTTAATCAGGAATTAAATTGATTAACTAGGTGAATAAAGAGACCACCTAACTTCGGTTGGGTGATTAGCAGAATGGAAGCATATATTTGGTGTTTCTAACCGCTCAGTGAAAATGAGTCAGCATTCATTTATCGTGCGAGAAACTTAAAGCTAAGACTAGACCAGAAGTCAAAAAAATTAATTTTGTGATTGGTCTTACCAGTAATAGGTGGATGCCCTGTTGCTAGTGTCACAAATTAACCCCTATACAATCTTTGTTTAGGCCTAGTTTTAATTGTAGCAATCCGAGAGTTATTATGCAACGATTAAGGTCATTCTTGCACTAAGTTGGCCAATTTTTTTTTCAAAACGAATGCTATAAACAATCCAAGTAGCACAAACTTGACATCTAGACACTAACGAAACACAAGAACAGAGCTTTGGGTCTATTCTTGCGTAGCGTTACATTTCCCTGTGCAAGCTCTGCGCTCTGCTGTCACAAGTTTGACGCAGTACTTGCGTAGCTCGTCATGGAAGGTCAAAGACTCAATGTTAAAGGGGATTTAAGCTTCATTTAACTGAGTGGATTCATTTGAGGCTTCATACAATTATTAGCAGCGATATATTATTTATTTATTTTTCCATCTAATATATAATTATTAGATGTAACTTTCAGGGCGTGTTGAGAGGGATGCAGAAATAAACAAAAGGCACTATGTGCATTCTGCTACTACTATTACTGTTCCCATTTATGATACTATTACTACTCTCACTACGACTATTACTACTGGGACTAAGGGTAAGAAGTTGAATCTTTTAAGAAATGTTTAGAGAGATGTTGAACTAAATACAAACAAACCCTGTATGCAGATTGTCAAAAGGGCATATCAGCAGTATCCCTTGAATGGTTAAGCGCATTCAATTGTAACTTTCAGGGTATACTAAGGGGAATATTGAACTAGGTGAAATGCAAAACGTAAATACTGCTACTAATGTTATAAAATTCCCGTAAAATAAAACTCAGTAAGTAAAATTCGTAAAACTGGTAAAAAATAAGGTGAAATTGGTAAAATCTGGTAAAATATTTTACTCCCTATGAAATATAGGGTAAAACTGATGTTTGAAAGTTGCCCTGTAGATACAAGACCAGTTGACCATTTCATTTGAAGCATCACTTTCAGATTTTAATTAAATGTCTTGATGATTCTGATTTTCCTGAACTTAACTAAAGTAATGCCCCATCATCTATATTTTTATCAATTTAATTAACAGTCAATTTTATCCATTTAGTAATCTTGTGCCTAGGGTAATACCTCAGCACTTGGACGGTGCCTGATAGTGGACATCCATTTTGTTAAAAAAAAAAAAATTATTTGGGAGTAAAATAATATTAGCAATTTTTTCTATGTTTAAACCTGAGAAATCTTACCCTAACGCTCTTGCATATTAAATTAGCCACATTCAGCTTCATTTTTCATATTATATGCATGTTAGTAGTGATAGGTCAATCTAAGAGAGCAGACAGATAGGACATTACTAAGTCAATCTAAGAGAGCAGACAGATAGGACATTACTGTGTCAATCTAAGAGAGCAGACAGGTAGCCAATGTAGCTATAACAGTTCCGAGCAGACAGGTAGCCAATGTAGCTATAACAGTTCCGAGCAGACAGGTAGCCAATGTAGCTATAATATCCCCAAGCAGACAGTCCCCCCGCCATACAAGCAGACAGTACTCTTTTATAGTGTTAATCTAAGGTAGCAGACAAATAGGACATTACTGTATGAATTAAAGAGAGAAGACAATCAGAATCAGCCTACCATGAAAATTCGTGCTGTTCACGAAGCCATGATTTTGGTGTTAAATATCATGTTTTCTGATAGAGTCATGACCGTTCATATATCTAATGTTAAACATGATTCTTCCTTATGGGATGATTATAGGCGTTGACAGAAATGAAAACGGTAAACCATCTGAGGGAATGCTAGCTCCTATTCAGAGATACATATTTTTTTATTTGGGCGATTGTCAACTGTGTTCGATATAATATACAACTACCATTTGAACAGTGTTGTTAGGTCCCCTACCCCAACCCCAAGGACCCCCTCCCCCAACTTTTTGCCCCCCCCTAACTTTTTGCCCCTCCCCCCAACTCCTGTCCCTAACTCCCCCCTCCTCAGCCCCCTGCTAACCCCCCCCCCCTCTAACCCCCCTCAGCCCCCCCACCCACTTTTTTTTAAACATGATATATTTTTCAACTTTTTTTTTACATTTCTAAGAATGACATGTAACATACTTACTACATAATAAATCACATTTAATATTTTCCGAACTCAAAATGAGAATCATATAGAAATGTTATTCGTGACTTTTACTAATAGAAAAATAATGTTTGTAGTGACCATTTTTTTTGGACAGTTTTTTTTCAGTTTTTTTCAACTTTTTTTTACATGCAAAAAAATCAGCGCGCAACAAGTTCCATGGAAAAAATCAGCTTCAAGAGGAGATAAATCAATGTGCAAGTTTCTCAATGAGAAAAGTCAACATGCAACAAGTTACACGAACCAAATTAATATGCACTAAGTTCCATTAACAAAATCAGCACGCAACAAGTTCCTTGAACAAAATCAGTTTCACGAGGAGAAAAATCAGTGTACGAGTTTCGCAAAGAGAAAAAAATCAACATGCAACAAGATTCACGAACAAAAAAAACAGTCAGCACACAAAAAATATCCACGATCAAAAAAATATGCATGCAGTGTGTTCCATGACCAAAATTAGTTACAGGAGGAGAAAAAAATCTATGTACATGTTTCACGAAGAGAAAAATCAACCTGCAACAGGTTTCACGAATATAAAAAAACAGCAAGCAACAAGCTCCAGGAACAAAATAAACAATCAGCACGCAACAACTTCCATTAATAAAATCAGTTTCACGAAGAGAAAAATCAATGTACAAGTTTCGAGAAGAGAATAAACAAAATCACACTGCAACACGTTTCACGAGCAAAAGATCATCACTCAACAAATTCCACGAACATAAATCAGCGTGCAACAAGTTCCCTGAACTAAACCAGTTTTCTCAATGAGGAAAATCATTGTAGAAGTTTCATGAAGAGAAAAATCAACATTTAACATGGATCACGAACAATGAAACATGCAGGCAATAAGTTCCATGAACAAAATTAGTTTCACTAGGTAGAAAAAAAATCAATGTTCTTGTTTCACGAAGAGAGGAAATAAACGTGCATCAAGTTTAAGGAATAAAAAATCAGCGTGCAAGAAATTTCGCCAACAAAATCAGTTTAACGAGGGAAAAATCAATGTTTAAGTTTCGCAGAGAGAAAAAAATCAGCATGCAACAGGTTTCATGAAGAAAAATCAGCACTCAACAAGTTCCACAGGCATAAATCAGCATGGTCAAGTTCCATGAACAAAATTGGCTTCAAGAGAAGAAGAAAAAAATCAATGAGCAAGTTCCACGAAGAGAAAAATCAACATGCAACAAGTTTCACGAACAGAAAACCAACATGCAACAAATTTCACGAACAGAAAGGTTCTAGAAGAAAATAAACAAAATCGCACTGTAACACGTTTCACGAAAAAAATATCATCACTCAACAAGTTCCACGGACATAAATCATCGTGCAGCAAGTCCCACGAACAAAACCAGTTTTCTCAATGAGAAAAATCATTGTAGAAGTTCCACGAAAAGAAAAATCAACATTTAATATGGATCACGAACAATAAAATGGTCACTACAAACACTATTTTTCTATTAGTAAAAGTCACGACTAACATTTCTATATGATTCTCATTTTGAGTTCGGAAAATATTAAATGTGATTTTTTTATGTAGTAAGCATGTTACATGTCATTCTAAGAGATGTAAAAAAAAAAGTCGAAAAAACATATCATGTTAAAAAAAAGTGGGGGGGCTGAGGGGGTTGGAGGGGGTTAAAAGGGGGTTGGGGAGGGGTATTTAGGGGCAGGAGTTGGGAGGGAGGCAAAAAGCTGGAGGGAGGGGTCTTTGGGGTTGGGGTAGGGGACCTAACAACACTGTTCAAATGGTAGTTGTGTATTATATCGAACACAGTTGAGAATCGCCCAAATTAAAAAAATATATATCTCTGAATAGGAGTTAGCATTCCCTCAGATGGTTTACCATTTTCATTTCTGTCAACGCCTATAATCATACCATATTGAAGAATCATGTTTAACATTAGATATGTGAACGGTCATGACTCTATCAGAAAACATGATATTCAACACCAAAACCATGGTTTCGTGAACAGCACGAATTTTCATGGTAGGCTGATTCTGATTATCTTCTTTCTTTAATTCATACAGTAATATCCTATCTGTCTGCTACCTTAGATTAACACTTTATAGGAATACTGTCTGCTTGTATGGCGGGGGGACTTTCCGCTGGTAGATATTTTAGCTACATTTGCTACCTGTCTGCTCGGAACTGTTATAGCTACATTGGCTACCTGTCTGCTCGGAACTGTTATAGCTACATTGGCTACCTGTCTGCTCTCTTAGATTGACACAGTAATGTCCTATCTGTCTGCTCTCTTAGATTGACACAGTAATGTCCTATCTGTCTGCTCTCTTAGATTGACCTATCACTACTCATGTTAATCTCGTTTATTTATCAAAGCACCGAATACAAGTAAAAAGGGGTTTGTAACACTTTGATGACTTTTGATTAACTAAGCAGTGGATCATAATAGCAGAACATTCAGCCGTTTTCAGTCATTAAGACCATCTTCAACAGGATCTACTGGCAAATATAGCTCCTCTCCTTCAGACTCAGATTCTGATTCAGATGACCATCCCTGTTCTGAAGACCCCTCTCTGCTACAAAAGTCCTGGATACGACCCTAAGGATTATATATCAGTTTCTATCTCCACCCTTCCCGTCATCTCTCCCTTAGAACTAATTCTGTATTTATCTGAAGACTGTTTCAACGACTGCTGAAACACAAGGGTCGTTAGACTAGAATAAGAATTTCTTAAAGACACTGTAGTCAGTAATAATACATTCGGTAGCAATTGGTTGAAAATCAGGCTAAATCTTAGAAAAAGACACTGGAACTTTTGATTTCTAATTGCCTCCTCCAAAATATATTCGACCATCCCTTCCACATGAAAAACCCTATGGGAAAAAACAAATGAACAAATAATGATACATCGAAACCTTATGGGTCTTTACTATAGGCAATGCTATACGATTGCATCTGACTTAAAGGTTAGAGTAGAAATTTCAATTTCCCCTCTAATGAAGATTCAGAATTATCCAGGGAGAATTTTTTGGGCACAGGAGGGGATATTCTCCAGGGGGCATTTTCTGGAGGGGAGGGCAATCAGTGACTTCTGGGGAACAAGGGCATTAACATAAAATTTCAGTAGATTGTGACATTATACTTTACTTGTCCCCATAGGAACCGCTGAAGTGTATCAAGTTGAATGAACTTTATCAAGGCCATCCCCTAGGGCCCTCTTGAACTTGAAAGAAATTTATCTAGGTCATTCTCCACCGTGGTAATAGGAACCACTGAAGCGTATCAAGTTGAATGAACTTTATCAAGGTCATCCCCTAGGGCACTCTTGGGGCTGAACGAACTTTATCGAGACCATCCTCTATTGAGGTTGAACGAATTTTAATTGTACAATGACATAGCTCTAAGGCGCTTTTAAGGAGCAATGAACTCTGAACAAACCCAGACAATTGTGAAACAAATTTCATAATGATCTAAGATGTTCGCTAAAAATTTTCTAATGATTTCAGAAATATTTGACTGGCCTAGTCTTGATGTCCCTAAGGCACTCTTATGAACTCTTACTGATTTTTATGGTTTTGAGCGATAGTTGTGCAATGATATAATCCTAAGGTGCTCTTGACTCACTACTTTTATAGAACCTCTACACCTTTTCAAAGACAGTGAGTAGCCCCTCGCAAATAGGCACCATTTCTATAGAAGCTCTACACCTTTTCAAAGAGAGTGAGTAGCCCCTATATAGGTCATATTTCTAATGGTCCCATACAGAATTAATTACACTCTTGAGGTTGAGGTTAATTACACTCTTGAACGACCTTTAGTTGCGCAATAAAATTCCTTGAATTTCAGGGAGGGGTGTTTCCCCCTTATTTCAAAAATCAGACAAATTTTCTCAGGCTCATAAATTCTGATGGATAACACTAAAACTTGACGAATGTTTTATATTTGAAGTCAGCATAATAAGCTGATTTGTGTATGCACCTATTGATAATAAACTTCCGTTTTAATAGTTTCGGTTACTACTGAACCGAGTCACTCCTTGCCTACAGTTCGTTACCACGAACAGTTTGACATCATTTGCGGTTAAAAATGAACCTTTCCTCCTGTATTAGTGAGAGGCAGGCTGCTATGTAAATTCCTTTTTAATGGTATACGAGCTACTGCGACTTAACATTACTTTTATACCGGGTTCTAGGAATTTAAGTTTGTATTTTTTCAAATAGCTGTGTGCATTTTTTACGATGATATTTTGTGTTTTAATAAAAAAAAAATTAAAGTGTGATTTGCTGTATAAGGAATGCATTGAAGATTGTTTCTGTAGGTAAGTTATGGGGATTCTCGTCTTCATATCATTATTGTCAACTCCTTCAACTAACAATAGTGCAAAACCACTCATTTTTCATAACAATGACCCTTAAGTTTCAGCAGTCCTTCTTAAAGAATTGAGACAAAATCCAAACTTTTGCGTGCAGAGCGAGGTGTTGAGGAGGTAGAAGCTTGAAACCTCTACAGTAGGGTTCTCTGATACACTCAACCTAATAGTGTGACTTTCATTAAGATTCTTTGACTTTAAGGGGGTTTTTCCCTCCTTTTTCGAAAATCAGGCATATACTTCGAGGCTCGTATTATTTGATGGGTAAGCGTAAACTTAAAAAAAACTTATATATTTGGAATCAGCAGTACCTGTCGATTCTTTTGATATACCTATAAAATAAATTAAAAATCAATAAGGCAGGGGAAAAAATCTTTAGAAGTCTTGCCACTTTGGATTTTTCAAAGCCGGAGGCACATGAGATATAAATTTTTCAATGATATTAATAACGTATCCATATCTCAAGCGAATTTTTGGATTGCGTAAATGATCTAAGACGTTCACTAAGCATTTTCTGATGATTTTAAGAAATATTAGTAGCATGATGTTAACATGTTTCATGACCCTCCTAGGGCATTACTTTTACGAAACACATAGAAAATTACTTTAACGAATTATCATTCCTCCATATCCTCTTTTTTTTTTGGGGGGGGGGGCTTGGAATTTTGTTGGAACAAGTCGGTGCTAATAAATTGCTCTTAGAAATATGTATTGACAGAAACCCTCGCTCATCACCTTATTAATTATCAATTAAATGAAATCGGTAGTAAGCTATAAATAAATTTGACCGTGCCCACTGACATTATGAATTATTTGTCTGGTGTAGGAATTGAATGAGAGGTCTTAGGTTTCTTACTGTAAACGGATGATGTTGTAGCCATCTGAACCAGCATGTTAATGATATTATTTTCTTAGAAATATATTCAAAACAATAGGTTTCATGTAATTGCTATGCCATTGAATTGTGTGTATTTGTATATCATGTATCATCTTTAGTTTTCAAAAACTCCCCTCCCTACTGATTGTTCTTGAACCTTTTCATTCAATTTGTGAAATATTTTTGAACCTGGACCTTCAGGTGACGGTAAAGAGCAATATAAAAACTAAAAAGTGCAAAAACGATGCCTTTGAATGGTTTGCGAGCTTAGCCCTAGAGGTGAATCTTACTTATTTTGGTTTCTGAACATTTTAATTTTTTTTAACCTTTCACATCTTAAGAGGATTCGTGAAGAAAAAAAGTCTAAGCCAAATAACAAAATGTCACAAATAAAAAAATGTTACTAAGTGAAAAAATGACGTTGCAAAGAAAATAAAAACGTCTCCAAGCAAAACGGCAACATCTCGAAGGAAAGGAAAACGTCGCAAAGAACAAAAAACAACTTGAAGACCAAAAAAAGTCTCAAAGTAAAAAATGTCGCGAATAAAAAGAACAATTTCGCAAAGAAAACAAAAATGTCTCATAACTAAAAAGAACTTCTCAAAGAAAAAAAACCCTTTAAGTTAAAAAATAACGTCTCAAAGAAAAAAACGTTACAAAGAATTTTTCTTTTCAACTGAAGTTTTTTTTAAAACTTTTTTTTCATGTCTTAAAATGATTCGAAAAGAAAAAAAAGTGTAACCTAAAAAAAATGTCACAAAAAACATTACAACGCAAAAATGCCGTACAGAAAACAGAAACGTCTCCAAGAAAAACAGCAACGTCTCGAAAGAAAAAAACGTCCCAAACAAAAAAAACACCTCGAAGAAAAAAATATCTCCAAGTGAAAAAACGACGCAAATAAAAAAAACATCGCAAAGAAAACAAAACGTCTCCAAGCTAAAAACAAAATCTCGAAGAAAAAAAAAGCCCTTTTTAATTTAAAAAAAAACGTCGCAAAATTTTTTCAATTCAGACATACAAACAGAGAAAGATGGACATTAGGACAAGCCAACACCTACCAAGCCACACAGGCTAGAGTTAAGAGACAAATATACTTCTAGCAAAACAAAGAATGCCTTGAGTCACTGAACTCTAATATAACCGATTTCTCGGGTTTTGAGTGTTAGTTGCGCAATGATATAGCACTAAGAAAGAGAGATGAACGAGATTATTTTTGGAGTTAGAAATATGTTAAGGGGAAATTCACCGAAATTCAATTTGAAACGGATACTACTAATAAGTTCACAAATGGTATAATAAATTCTGAAACAGATGGAACATAATAGACACTTTGAAACATGTTTTTTTGTTCAAGGACTTGATGTTGGAAACATTCCAGTGAAACCTTCTGCTTTTACTGGAGGCTATGACATTTGTGAGCGATACATGGGATCAAGAAGCTATAGTCAAAACCATATTGATCTTCATCTGCAAGCACCAAGATATACCTCCCGACCTTAACTATCGCAAGAAAAATGTACTGGTCTTAAACGAGAGGATGTTAGACTAAGGATGTTTAATGGAAGGTGGTCAAAGGATTTCATCGATACCAAAGAACTTGCAAAAGCTAGATTCTTTTTTGTTGACCATAGTGACCAGGTTCAGTGTGCTTTTTGTGCATGTGTGGTTGGAAACTGAGAAAAGGGTGATTTTCCTATAGATGAACACAGAAGGCACTTTAAAACATGTTCTTTTGTTCAAGGAGTTGATGGGGGAAACATTCCAGTGAAATATTCTGCTTGAACTGGAGGCTATGGCATTTGTGATCAATACATGGGGTCAGGATGCTATAGTCAAAACTAGATTAATATTCGTCTGCAATCACCAAAGTATACCTCCCAACACTTACTTTCGCAAGAATAACGTACTGCTCTTAAATCCGAGGATGTTAGACTAAGAACGTTCTTATTCAAAGATATTAATAAAGTGTAATATTCTATATGTCATTGTTGGAATACAAAATGTTCCTTTACATGAAGATGTTGTTTCGTTTATTTGTTAGGGGCACACTTTTTTAGACAATGGAACCCATTTTTTCTTAACGTTATTACATTGATATTTTTGAAATAAGAAATAAAATTATAATGTGTATGCTGGTCATTATTTTTTTGGTTCAAGTAGAACAGAATATTTTTTGTGTGCTAGTTTGTTTGTAATCAGCAGTATGAAAGTCAATTCAAAATAAATAAAGCAAAAAAAATAAAAACAAAATTTGTGAAGTCTGGCTACTTTGGATTTTTTTCAAAGTGGAGACACATGAGTCTGAATAACTGGAGTTTCAAATATTTCATTCGATCACAATGAGTATCAATTCAAAATGAATAAAGCAGGGAAAAAATATATAGAAGTCTTGCTACTTTGGATTTTTTCAAATTCTGTGGGCACTTGAGAAATAAATTGTTCAATGATATTAATAACGTATCCTTATATCAAGCGGATGTTTTGATTACGTAATGATCTAAGACATTCAATAAGAACTTTCTAGTGATTTCAGAAAAAAATATTTCAAAGTTAGAAAAAACTTCACAAACAAAAAAAACATTTTGAAGTTAAAAAAACGTTTCGAAGTTAAAACAAAAACATCTCGGAGTTAAAAAAACATCTCGAAGTTAAAAAAACGTCACAAAGAAAAACTAAATTTCAACTCAAAAAAATGACATGAAGAACTATATTTCTAATGAGCTTAATAATACCAGTGACAAGATACATATTGAATATATAACTGAAACCATGCTAAAAGTTGTGTATGACCCGGAAACGGAATAAGTGTCATGTCAAGAGAAAAAAATATGAATCATTTCATGGAAGGAATTCAAAACATTCAATTTTCATGATGATATTAACAATATGTAATATTTCATAAACTAAGTTACGTAACAATTTCCGCGCTTCATTTGCATGCAATATATACCGATAGTCTTATTACTCCTCCCCGCAATGAATTCTACGGGTTTTATGACTCCTCCCCACAATAAATTCAGATGGTTTTAAGACTCCTCACCCTAGCCATAAGTCTTTTTAACCTTGAGCAAAGGTATAAAAATTTTATGAAGTAATTCTCTCCTTAAATACTACATTAATAGCTTCCAGAATGATAGGACTATATGACACAGAATTAATTGGTTTTAGACAATCATCTTCTGGTGTTATATTTGAATGAGCATTTTTATTATTGTCTATGAAACTCGAAGATATTGCCAGTTATTACTGGATAGTGAACTATAATATGTTTGAGCATGATAAAAGCTTGTGGAGTACTACATTACGCCATATAAACAGACTGGGATTCTACGAAAGGGGTGATTACACCAAACAGTAAAAGTGGCCAAGAATGGAGAAATGTTCAGGAAGAAGTCAGTGAAATCTGCAGTTTTTTCGGGGTTGAATCACTGTACGTAGAGGGTAACTTACCTACAGATAAAATTTTAATTCTAAGCTGTGACCCTGGAATTCCACTTTTCAATTTAAAATAATTTAGTTTAATTTTAAGTAAAATTTAAGAAATTAAGAATTTAAGAATTTAAAGAATTCATCACCGTCCTGAAGAAAAGGTTAGGTTCTTCGCGCAGTAGATACCTAGGAAAATACCTGATCCTGATAAGTGCATAAGACACAGTAAAAACTATTCTATATCATGGTATCCTAATTTGCAGATATTTAACAGTGAACTTTAAGTATTATTTTTATGTAAATAAATGTTTTTTCAAAAAAAATCTTTTTTAATATGTTTACGCAGCAAATATTTCTAACCTTTACACATCTTTTATTCTTTAGAATAGTTCTATTCATAAAAAAAATCCTACTCTAGGTATACCCTCCCCCCTTCACCAGGAGGCTGAGATAGATGAACAGGATATTTTTTTCCATTCAAAGCTAGAAAGGTGCCAACTGAATTTTCTTCAAAAAGTCAGAGACATTTAAAATAGGAATTTTCAGGGTTTTATCTATATATCAGGAGAACCCACCGTCATTTCAGCAACATGTTTCAGTGAGTCTGTTACCAGAACCAACGCTCTGCAAGTTTCAAATAAGCTATGATGAATGAAAATATTGAAATAAAAATATCTTTTTACTGCGATTGTAGCATCTTTAAAGGCCGTTATCATGATTTCACCAAGTCTAATGAGTCCAATGTAGTCAATTTAGAACACGTGAACAGTCGAAATCATGAGGAAAATCTGGAAGAGATAAACACAAAAATATTTAATGAAATGAAGACAAAAAGAATGGAGAGAAACTTAGTTTTAGATTGGTCAAGCCAGAAACTATTGGAAGGAAAGATACCCTTACTACCCCAAGAAAACTCGAAAGCACAACATAAGTCTTGGAAAAGGAGGTACATTATACTAGAAAGTGATCACGAAGAGAAAATAAAAGATCAGGAAAAGTAGAGTCCCCCTACAGGAATTCTTCACGTTCTTTGAGAAATGACAGAGAAGCTTCATATAAAAGAAATAGGTCATACAAAGATTCAGCATCGTTGTAATCATTGGTGAACATGATATATTTTTTTAGTTTCATTTTATGCGGCCGCCCCCTAAGGTACTCTATGGTTGGTCATTGACAATCCTTAGTTTATCATATTTTTTGAAAAGCATTTTTCGTACATTGGAAGGATAAACAGTTACATTATATTTTTTTTTAGAGTTCATCTTATTGCTCCACCAATATTATAAACCATGTGTCGAAACTGTTACCTGCGTAAAAATAGTGTTGTAATAAACAATGAAATTGCAAGTAAAATAAAAAGGGCATTAGCATATAATCTCGCCATGAAAATTAAAGACGATTCAACGAAAAGTAAAGCACTAGTGAACGTTAAGAGTAAAGATAAAACATGATGTATTATTTGGAACGGATTCAAAGCAATCAAATTTTTATTATGATATCAATAACATGTAGTATTGTACGTGCCATTATTTCAGTAAAAATTTTTTATTGAATTACTTTGCTATGTTTCCAATATATTTAGGGATACGCCAGCAACTTCATCATTTAGAATATCTATTCAAAAGTCAGATATACAAGAGGAATTTTCAGAAAGAGATACTACTACCAGGCGCAATATTTCATATGCTACCAAATATTTCATTGGTTTTTACTAAACCAAGTGCTGCCACCTATTTCAATTTAGGTATAGATGGCAGCACAACTGATTTTTAAAACACCCGGAGGTTATTGATATCATAATAAGAAATTTGAATGCTTTGAATCCGTTCCAAAAATAATAAATTATGTTCTATCTTGACTCTTAACGTTCACTGGTGCTTTGCTTTTAGTTGAATTGTCTTTAATTTTCTTGGCGATATTATATGCCAATACCATTTTTATTTTACTTGCAATTTGATTGTCTATTACAAAACTATTTTTACACAGGTAATAATTTCGACATGTAGATAGGATATGGTTTATAATATTGGTGGTGCGATAGGCTCTTCTTTTTCCTTTTTTCTTCGGTTGAATGCTAATACCGGAAAGATGGTGACAGGATGTGTCAACAGGTAATGTGATACCAGAAACAAAAGCCAAAAGTTGCCCCTCGTAATCAACTATTAGTTTCCGGCTTGCATTCTCTTTGAGCGCTATCATGTCTGGAAATGTTACTCTCGCATATCCGCCATCATAAGTGTTTAATTTGTTTGACACTCCAAAGGAATCTAATCTCTCAGTGTCATGACAACGCACACATACATTTCCAATAGTGTTACCAATAGTACTTGTTTCATAGTTCAAATATTTGTCCTTGTCAACATTCAATGCAACAACAACTTTATCATGAACACACACTTTTTTGAAATTTTTCATCGTAACTTAAAAAATAAGATGTAAATGTTTATCACTCCAATGTACGAATAATACTGTTCGAAAAATATGGTAAACTACGGATTGTCAATGACCAACCATAGAGTACCACGAGGAGCAGCCGCATAAAAAAACTAAACAAATAAATCATTTTCACCAATTATTAAAACAATGATGAATTTCTGTACGACCTATTTCTTTTATATGAAGCTTCTCTATCATTTTTCAAAGAACGTGAAGAATTCCTGTAGGGGAACACCACTTTTCTTGATCTTTTATTTTGCTCTTCGTGATCCCTTTCTAGAATTCTGTACCTAGTTTTCCAAGACTTCTCTTGTGCTTTCGACTTTTCTTGGGGTAGTAAGGGTTTCTTTTCTTCCAATAGTTTCTGGCTTGGCAAATCTAAAACTGAGTTTCTCTACATTCTAGTTGTTTTCATTTCATTCAATATCTTTGTCCCTATCTCTTCCTGATTCTCCTCATGATTCCCACTGTCCACATGTTCTAAGTATGTTGTATTGGAGTCATTATAATGGGCGACATTAGGTGATCAACCTTTACAGACGCTACAATAACAGTGAAAAATTATATTTATTTCAATATTTTCATCCATCATAATTCAGTTTGAAACTTGCAAAGCGATTCCTTCTGGTAACAGAACTCACTGAAACATGTTGCTGAAATGACGGTGGGTTCTCTTGAAATATAGATAAAACCCTGAAAATTTCAATTTTAAATGTCTGACTTTTTGAAAAAATTCAGTTGGCACCTTTCCAGCTTTGGATGAAAAAAAAAATCCTGTTCATCTATCTCAGACTCCTGGTGAAGGGAGGAGGGTATACCTAAGACAAGATTTTAATCATAAAATAGAACTATTCTAAAGAATAAAGACGGGTTAAGTTTAAAGATATGAATTGCTTGAACATATTAAAAAAGATTTTCTGAAAAAGCACATATTTAGATAAAAACAATACTTAAAGTTCACTGTTAAACATCCACAAACGAGGATCCCATGATATAGAATATTTTTACTTTGTCTTATACACTTATAGCAATCAGATATTTCCCTAGGTATCGACTGCGCGAAGAACCTAACCTCTTCTTTAGGGCGGTGATAAGTCCTTTCAAATTTAGGACAATTAAATTCGTCTAAATTGAATAGTGGAATTCTAGGGTCCCAGTTTTGAATTAAAATTTTATCTGTAGGTACGTTACCCTTTACGTACAGTGCTTCAACCCCGAAAAAACTGCAGATTTCACTTACTTCTTCCTGAACATTTCTTCGTTCTTGACCACTTTTATTATGTGGTGTAATTACTCTGTCGTAGGATCCCAGTCTGCTTATACGGCGTAATGTAGTACTCCACAAGCTTTTATTATACTCAAACATATTATAGTTCACTATCCAATGATAACAGTCTATTTCTTCGAGCTCCATAGACAATAATAAAAATGTGCATTCAAATATAACACCAAAAGATGATTTTTTTCAAACCAATAAATTCTGTGTCGTATAGTCCTATCATCCTGGAAGCTATTAATGTAGTATTTAATCAGAGAAGTACTTCAGCAAACTTTTATACCTTTTCTCAAGGTGAAAAAGACTTATGGCTAGGGGGAGGAGTCTTAAAACCATCTGACTTCATTGTGGGGAGGAGTCATAAAACCCATAGAATTCATTGCGGGGAGGAATAATAAAAATCTCGGAATCTGTTGCATTCAAATGAAGCACGGAAAATGTTACGTAATTTAGCTTGTAAAATATTACATGTTTGTTAATATCATCATAGAAATCGAATGTTTTGAATTCGTTCCATGAAATGATTCATTATGTTTTCTCTTGACATGACACTTAATCAGTTTCCGGGTCACACACAACTTTTAGCAGGGTTTCAGTCACTTGTTCAGTATGTGTTTTGTTATTGATATTATTGCTCTCATTTGAAATAAAGTTCTTCATGAAATTTCTTTTTAACCTCAAAATATGTTTTTCTTTGTTATGTTTTTTAACTTCGAGATGTTTTTTTTTTTAACTCCTAGACTTTTTAGTTTTAACTTCGAGACGTTTTTTAACTTCACAGTGTTTTTTTGGTTTGTGAAGTTTTTTTTAACTTCGAGATTTTTTTTCTGAAATCATCAGAAAATGCTAAGTGAGTGTCTTAGATTATTACGTAATCAAAATATTTGCTTGATATCTAAAGATTGACTTCTAAAGATTTTGTCCCCACTTTATTCATTTTGAATTGATTCTCATTGTGACCGAATGAAATATTTGAAACTCCAGTTATTCAAAATCATGTGTCTCTGCTTTGAAAAAAAATCGAAAGTAGCAAGACTTCACAAGGTTTTTTTTTAATTTTTTTCTGCTTTATTCATTTTGAATTGACTCTCATACTTCTAATTATAAACAAACTAGCGCACAAAAAATATTATGTTCTACTTGAACAAAAAGATAATGACCAGCATAAACATTCCAATTTTATTTCTTATTTCAACAATATCAATGTAATGTCGTCAAGAAAAAAATGCGTTCAATTTTCTAAAACAGGGTGTCCCTAAAAAATAAACGGAACAACAATGTGAGGTAAAGGAAAATTTTTTATTCCATAATGGCACATAGATTATTACACCTTATTAATATCTTTGAATAAAGACGTTCTTAGTCTAACATCTTCTCATTTAAGAGTAGTATGTTCTTCTTGTAACAGTAATGGTTGGGAGGTATATCTTTGTGATTGCAGACGAATATTAATCTGGTTTTGACTATAGCTTCTTAACCCCATGTATCGCTCACAATTGTCATAGCCTCCAATTAAAGCAAAAGGTTTCACTGGAATGTTTCCTCCATCAACTCCTTGAACAAAAGAACATGTTTCAAAGTGCCTTCTGCATTCATCTATAGGAAAATCACCTTTTTCTCAGTTTCCAACCACACATGCACAAAAAGCACACTGAACCTGGTCACTATGGTCAACAAAAAAGAATCCAGCTTTTGCAAGTTCTTTGGTATCGATGAAATCCTTTGACCACCTTCCATTAAACATCCTTAGTGTAACATCCTCTCGTTTAAGACCATTACATTTTTCCTGCGATACCAAAGGTCGGAAGGTATATCTTGGTGGTTGCAGACGAATATCAATATGGTTTTGACTATAGCTTCTTGATCCCATGCATCGTTCATAAATGTCATAGCCTCCAGTTGAAGCAGTAGCTTCCACTGGAAGGTGTCCAACATCCATTCCATGAACAACAGGACAAGTTTCAAAGTTTCTATTATGTTCCATCTATTATAGATTCTATTAACCACTTGTGAGCTTGTCAGTAGTGTCTGTTTCTGACTGAATTTTGATAAATTTCCCCTTAACATGTCTCTGACTCTAAAAAGAATCCGGTTCATCTCTCTTTCTTAGGGCTATATCATTGTGCAACTAACAGTCAAAACCCGAAAAATTGGTTAAGTAAGAGTTCAGTGACTAAAGGCACTCTTTTTTTTGCTAGAAGGATATTTAAGTATATTTGTCTCTCAGCTCTAGGCTTTGTGGCTGGGCGGGTTTTTGCTTGTCCCAGTTTCTGTCTTTGTCTGTTTGTATGTCTGAATTGAAAAATTTTTGTGACGTTTTTTTTAAACTAAAAAGGGCTTTTTTTCTTCGAGACTTTGTTTTTAGCTTGGAGACGTTTTGTTTTATTTTAGACTTTTTTTTTCTTCGAGACGTTTTTAATCTTTGCGACGTTTTTTTTCCTTCGAGACATTGCTGTTTTTTTGGAGACATTTTGTGTTTAGCTTACACGTTTTTTTGCTTTGCGAATCATTTTAAGACATGAAAAAACTGTTTGAAAAAAAAATTCAGTTCAAAAGAAAATTTCTTTATAACGTTTTTTTCTTCGAGACTTTATTTTTTTTAACTTAAAGGGTTTTTTTCTTTGAGAATTTGTTTTTAGATTTGAGACGTTTTTGTTTTCTTTGTGACATTGTTCTTTTTATTCGCGACGTTTTTATTACTTTGACTTTTTTTTGTCTTCGAGTTGTTTTTTGTTCTTTGAGACGTTTTCTTTTCCTTCGAGACGTTGCTGTTTTTCTTGGAGACATTTTTGTTTTCATTGTGACGTTGTTTTTTTCACTTAGTGACATTTTTATTTGTGACATTTTTTTTTTTTGGCTTAGACTTTTTTTCTTCACGAATCCTCTTAAGACATAAAAAAGATTGAAAAAGTTTCAGTTCAAAAAAAAATTTAAATGTTCTGAATCAAAAATAAGTAAGATTCGCCTCAAGGGCTAAGCTCGCAATCCATTCAAAGGCATAGTTTTTGCACTTTTTTAGTTTTGATATTGCTCTTTACCGTCACCTGAAGTTCCTGGTTCAAAAACATTTCACAAATTGAATTAAAAGGTTCAAGAACAATTAGTGGGAAGGGGAGTTTTTTAAAACTAAAGATGATACATGATATACAAATACACACAATTCAATGGCATAGCAATTACATGAAACCAATTGCTTCGAATATATTTCTAAGCAAATAATAATATCATTGAAATGCTGGTTCATATGGCTACAGCATCATCCGTTTACAGTTGAAAATCTCGGACCTCACATTCAATTCCTACACCAGACAAATTATTCATAATTTCAGTGGGCACGGTCCAACCTATTTATAGCTTACTACCGATTTCATTTAATTGTTAATTCATAAGGTGCTGTGCAAGGGTTTCTGTCAATATATATTTCTAAGAACAATTTATTAGAACCGAATTGTTCCAACAAAAATTGCATTCCCCCCCCCCAAAAAAAAAGAAAGAGGATAGGAAGGAATGATAATTCGTTAGAGTAATGCTCTATGTGTGTCGTAAAAGTAATGCCCCATGAGGGTCATGAAACATGTTAACACCATACTACTAATATTTCTGAAATCATCAGAAAATGCTTAGCGAACGTCTTAGATCATAAGGCAATCAAAACATTTGCTTGGGATATGGATACGTTATTAATGTCATGGAACAATTTATATCTCATGTGCCTCCGGCTTTAAAAAAATCCAAAGTGGCAAAACTTCTAAAGATTTGTTCCACCATCTTACTCATTTTTAATTGATTCTGTAGTTATATCAAAAGAACTGGCATGTAATGCTAATTCCAAATATATATGTTTTATTAAGTTTAGTCTTACCCATCAAAGGTTATGAGCCTCGAAGTATATGCCTGATTTTCGAAAAAGGAGGGAAAGACCCCCTTAAAGTCAAAGAATCTTAATGAAAGTCCCACTATTACATTGAGTGTATCAGAGAGGCCTACTGTAGAGGTTTCAAGCTTCTACCTCCTCAACACGTCGCTCTTTACGCTAAAGTTTGAATTTAGTCCCAATTCTTTAAGAAGGACTGCTGAAACTCAACGGTCACTATTATCATAAATGAGTGGTTTTACACTATTGCAAGTTGAAGGAGTTGACAATAATGATATGAAGACGAGAGTCCCCATAACTTACCTACAGAAACAATCTTCAATGCATTCCTTATACAGCAAATCACACTTTAGGTTTTTACTTATATTAAAACACCAAAAATCATCGTAAAAAATGTACACAGCTATTTGCCAAAAATACAAACTAAAATTCCCAAAACCCGGTATGAAAGTAATGTTACGTCGCAGTAGTTCGTACACAATTAGAAAGGAATGTACATAACAGCCTGCCTCTCACTAATACAAGAGAAAAGGCTCCGAATGTCATCCTCAAAGATATAATAACCGGACCTTTCAACTAGTTTGAACAAAATAGCTATCTCAAAATTTTTATTGGATGTGTTTGGACAAATGGGCGTGGAATTCCAATCACTTATTGGAATTGCCATCCAATCACTTTCTACTATTAAAAAAGGCACAAGCCCTTTGAATTTCTACTTGAATGAGCCTTTTTTGAAGTTTCTACGACCACGCCCTCTATAAAAACTTTATACGCCCCCAGGGCATAATTTACAACCCTTTCCCTGAGGGCTCTGGGGGAGTGTCCTTCTCAAAACATAATGTCTATCTGAAAATCAACTACGCTGAACAAAATGGCTATCTCAGCATGTTGATCGGATGTGTTTGGGGAAATGGTGGGCGTGGAAGGAGTTTTAGTTGCCTTTCAATCACTTTCGACTATTAAAAAGGGCCCAAGCCATTCCAATTCCCAATCAAATGAGGCCTTTTCGAAGCTTCTACGACAACTCCTTCCATACGAAGTTCTCTGGTGTAAAGAAAAAAAAAAATAATAAATAATAAGTTGTGCCAACATCGTTCTTTACTTAGACAGCGCAATTACGCTGCCTATGATAGTGTTTTATTTACAAAGTCCAGGAACAGAGAAGACCCAAATCACAAACGACTCAGAAATGAGTCAGAACCACAGTTCATATAATTATCCAGTAAGCTTATTGCAGATCATTTCTTGTCTTTGTTCTCCGTGCGAGCAAAAAGCTCCTCCAACTTATTTCTGCATTAGCTGGTTAGTATGAGAAATGGTTATAACGTGCCTTGTTCGTAATTGCGAAAGCAGAAAAAAACTTGGTGAGCCAGCCAAGTGGTTTGCGAGTGTCCAATCTCACAGGTATGAATTAATTTATATACAAATTATGACTTAATCTATCATTTACATACAGTGGACTCAAATGATTGGCCTATGTAGGATTTTGTAAAAAAGGAGGTTGGGGGTTGATGAAATTTGTGAAAATAAGGATTTTTTTTCTTCTAATAACTGGTGGAATAGGTGTGATGGTTTCAGGGGCGGATCCAGGATTTTTTTAGGGGACGGGGGTGCTAAGTAGGTTGATCCGACAAATTTACGTTAGGAGCAAGTTTAATTAATGCAAACTTGCGTTAATTAGGTAAATTACACTGCTTTAGACTACTTTACGGGGGTAACCCTTGCCCCCCCCCCTCTGGATCCGCAACTGGATAGTTTATCATTTTTTTTTCAAGTCGTGATATTTATTTTCTCAGATTGTAGTTCCTGTGATATTTGAAAAATCTAGTTACCTGTTTTGGCGGAGAGCCTAGATAAGACTAGTTTTGTTTTCAATCAATGTTTTCATATGAAATGGGCAGCAGGGTTGCCACCGGTGACACTTTAGTGTCACTTTTGACACTTTTAATTTTAAATGGCACTTTTTGGGACACCTGACTCTATTAGGACACTTTTTAGCAAAAGTGGCACTTTTTTTGCTAAGTAGCACTATTTTACAAAAAAAGAATTTTTTTTCAGACAAAAAACCGGAAGGAAAACTGTCAATGTAGATATGCATCGATATCCTTTTTCTGTCAGTTAAGATTCTTATCTTAACTCCGCGTGTGGCAATTATTGGATGCAAGAATCTTTCTGTGGGTTGAAAAACGTAAATGTGTTTGTCTCTATCTGTGTGTGAGAAATTTTTATATTCCTATTCTTATCACTGATAAGCAAAGATCACCCAGTGATCTTCGATACAAAATACTTGGCAATGAAGAGGGCAGAGACAGACATTTAACTGCAATGTGGTGGAGAAGCCTTCAATTGTTTTCAGTTGTTTAGTTCAACTATTTTGTGTTGTTGCAATAATCTGTAGGCTCATAGACGATAAGTCATTCAAGCAGTTTGCAATTCTTGAGTGGGTCCGAATTCAGTTTTTATGTTTTATTAGTTGAGGGTTGACTACAATTCAAAGAAGAAAAGAGCAAGAACAGCTACGAGTGTATTTTTGCGCCACTATGTTAATAGCTGTTACTATGTTAACCAGTCACTTAGCCAGTGACTGCTTAACTTTACGCGTCTTTTCATCGATTTCCGTGACTAGAGCTCATGAAGCCCAGTGACTGAAAAGCTCACTGGTGACATCACACAACGACTCAGCAACGCAAATCCATCCACTGAGCTCACTGGTGTCCCACAAGAATATCTAGTGACCTTTTCAGTGACTGGGCAAGTGACCCAAAAATGCGCTCTAACATTTCCGTTCATATTTTCATATTTTTTCTTTGAACTCTTGGCAATGGACAAATGAATAGTCATATATAACCATCATACTGAAAACAAAATTGATACCGAAACTTCCGTTATCTTAAATCCTACGCAATCATTAGCAAAATCACAATCTAATTTCACTTTTTATCCTACTTAAATTTATATTACATCATTACATAAATTGAATTTGGACGCACTTCCTCAATTTAGTTATTTCATTCCCAATAATTTTTGATTGTAAATGTGCTTTCATGCTGATACTCTAAATGCTCGTTTTTTATTATAAAGGTGCTTTTGTATTGATACTTAAAATGCTAGTTGACTGTTCCTATGCCCTAGTCCCTGGAGACATCATAATGAAAAATTTATTGGAAGTGGCGAGAGTTCTCGTGAAACTTATTCTATTCTGGTTGTAATAAACAGATTAGATAATATTGTTTTTCCACTAGTTCTTACCAAATAAACTATTTGAAAGAGTTAGTGTCTGAACCACTATTAGTTGTGTTTATCATAGGGTTATCAATAGCTACGATCTATGTTCGTGGCCTTCTCTTCAGCATTTTCAGAGAAAAGAAAAGTTTCAAGCACCTGAATGCACTGTAATAATCCAGATAGTCCATTTTTTGGAAAAACTAGATGAAAAACTCTCAATATAGACGAGTACTGCACTACTGCTGTCTTTTTTTTCGTTTTCTCAAAAGAAAAAAAACTGAAGGTTTTTCCTCTTTTCTTTTTCCGTTCCCTTTTCACGCTATGAGCAAAGCCTGCTCAGAAAAAAAGAGAAGAAAGTACTCTGTGGGACGGGTTCTCATTTTACATAGTAAGCACCATTTGTATTTTAGCGGGTTTTTAGGAGGGGGGCTGGAAAGTTGACAAGAGTGAAAGTGCTGCCCAAAGCCGGAAATCAGCACCGACTAAGTAAAATCAAAATTTCTTTTTTATAGTTGATAGATGGCATTAGATCCGACATTCCATGTTGGAGAATTTAAAGATGCGAGAAACCACGTGGGGGTGATCCCAAGCGGATTGGCCAGTTTAAAAAGTTGTTGATATGAGCGCGAGTGACGCGAAGCGTCGTGAGCGGCAAATTTTTGGAAAATGACACTTTTTATTCAAAATCGACACTATTTTGCCACCCAAAGTGGCACCAAAAAAACCGGCTGAGTGGCAACCCTGATGAGCAGACCTTTCCTGAACTTTAAACAATAAACACCTCTGCTTGAAAATCTTTGCACTTTCTGAATTTAGATAGCGATAAGGGTTCCTGATTGAGAACAATTTTAGGACTTGAGATATAATTATTGGTTGTTGTGGTAAAAGTTGCCACAATAGCCCTATCCAAGAAAATACCAAACGTCTGTTAAGAAGTGTTTTTCATAAAATTCTTAGGGAATTTTCAGAAAATTGAAGGACATCAAACATTTTAGTGGCAGATCTAAAATTTTACGGGACTTTACGCTAGAAATGCTCCTATTATATAATATTCTTCCAGTTTGTTAACCAGAAAATATATAAAATGCATTTCTTACTGCTGAGTCTGTATAATCTTAGACCTTTTACAGCAAAATTTTCAAAATATTTCTAAGACTTTTTTTCTAACGGGGAACTATAAGAAATAATACATTTTTAGCTATACATTTCAAAGATTTCAGCCGCTAAATTTTACATTTAATTTTCCAGGGCAACACATTTTATATATATATATATATATATATATATATATATATATATATATATATATATATATATATATATATATATATATATATATATATATATATATATATATATATATATATATATATATATATATATAAATATATATATATATATATATATATATATATATATATATATATATATATATATATATATATATATATATATATATATATATATACGGCGCGTACAAACAGCTATATATATATATATATATATATATATATATATATATATATATATATATATATATATATATATATATATATATATATATATATATATATATATATATATATATATATATATATATATATATATATATATATCGGCTCGTACAAACAGCTCCTCTCATTTGATCTGCCATCAGCGGTCCAATTACCCTGGAACACGTATTTTTGGCAGAAACTTTCTTAAAATGCCTTTGAAACCAACTTGAGACTTCGAAACCTATTTTTAATTCCTAAAAACATCTAATAATAACATTACACTACTAACTACCGATTTTCATGTATGTATTGGAATAAATAAATTTAAAATTAGTTTCTTCAAAATTAGTGTTCCAACGTTGAAGCCAAGTTTCGCGTCCAAGAGAAATCTGACTTGTCTACCCGTGAAAAGATCTGATACCGCCTATGTTTATATCTGCAAAAACTTTCTCCGGAGCACTCGCACCCCGGTCCGGGTTTTTATAATGGGTGAGATAGGGAATGATCATACTGGATAATTATATGAACTGTGGTCAGAACAGATTCACAAACAGACTCAAAGAAATATAGAGTACGTAATACGTATATATAGAGGGGTACGGCCAAGACCGTATCCAGGGGGGGGGGAGGGTTACCCAGTTTGACCCCCCCCCCCCGAAGTTTTTGACCGAGTCGAAAATAAGTCGAAAATTAGTAAAACCTATGTAAAAATCAGTAAAATTAGTCGAAAACTGAGTCAAAAATTAGTAACCCCCCCCCCGAAAAAAAATCCTGGATCCGCCCTTGGGTACGGCTGTATCCAGGACTTTTTTTTGGAGGGTGTTTTAGCAAGGATTTCTTTTCTGGGGGAAGGGTTACACAAAAAAAATAAAATAAAAAAACACATAAAGAATTGTTTTTTTTTTATTTTTATTACGTTTTACGAGTCATACAAACATTTTTTTTTTGGGGGGGGGGGGTTCAAAACGCCGAGCCCCCCCCCCCCTGGATACGGCCTTGTAGAGAGCACCACTACTCCAGAATCACGCAACCAACATTTTATTACGGATTCTGGGTTCATTACTTGATTGAAATGAAAGTTGGTCTCCCCGGCTATAGCAACAAGGCAATAAAAATGTATTGCAATATACGAAATAGGAACAATAAACAAATATGTTTGGGAATGACGCCCATTGTATATTTTTGTGAAGTAAAGCTATATCAGAAATGGATTGTTTTAATTGAGAACACTTTTTTACATAATTTGTTGTTTCACAGTTCAAATCAAATTGATAGAAATTTTGACAGCTAATTTGGGGCCCCACCTAGAATCTGGATGGGGCTATAGCCCCAGCCAGCCCCCCTAAAAGATGCCCCTGATCCAAACCTGTTATTGCCAGTGTCTTTTCGCTTTTGTGCTGTAAAAATTGCAAGCCCTTGTAAAATATGTCAGTAAAATATGTAAGAAAACCGGTAAAATACATAAAACATTAGTAAAATAGGTAAAATGCTTAAATTACGTAAAATAGGTAAATTACGTAAATTAGGTAATACCAATTTTACGGGAGTCCGTAAAATTACGGTAAAATACATAAAATACTCAATTTTACTCTGACCAATTTTACCAGTTACAACACTAACTATTACTACTACAGTAGAGTGCTAACTTATACTTCTAGGAGCTTATGTTCCTTCCTATGCTATTCTAGGAGTTTATGTTCCTTCCTATGCTATTCTACCTGTTGATGTTCCTTCCAATGCTATTATAGGAGTTTCTGCTCCTTACTCTGCTATTCTAGGGGTTAATATTCCTTTCTATGCTCTTTCAGCAGTTCATTTTCCTTCCTATGCTATTCCAGGAGATTATGTTCCTTCCCATGCTATTCTAGGAGGTTATGTTCCTTCCTGTGCTATTTGGGGAGATTACGTTCCTTGGCACCTTTCCAGAGCATGTACTTATGGATTTGCTCGGTTTATGTTCCTTCCTGTGCTATTTGGGGAGAATGCGTTCCTTGGCACCTTTCCAGAGCATGGCCTTATGGATTTGCTTGCCTTATGTTCCTTCCTATGCTATTCCAGGAGCTTATGTTCCTTCCTATGCTATTCTAAGGGTTTATGTTCCTCCCCGCGATTTACTACTCTTTCTCTCTATCCCACTCAATTTGTTGTTGTTGGTAGCTCAGTTTCATTGTGGCAGTGAGTGTGTCAACAGATGAAAAAATGTTTCATACATGTCCACTATGGGTGTATAAACTGGGCATCTAGGTATCATGCGAAAATAGTACAATGATTAATAAGTATGGTGAAAAGTGTAGATTATGCAACCCGTTTAAACTACAGAGAGGATATGATGTGGAAAATAAAGGTTGTAATTCCTGTCTTGAAGAGGGATGTGACTCTCAACCTTAACGGGACCTATGCTCGAATTGCCACTATGATAAGTGTAATCAATGGGAGAATACATATTAGTCCAGTACTTTTAGGGTTTGACCCGGACAAAATTGCAATATAAACGACAATGGTACCAAAATGATCAGAAAAAAATTCTGTACAACATACTAAAAGTCCTCATAAATTTGAGTGGGGCGAGTACCCGAAAAACAGGGGAAAAGAGGGAAATGCGGGGGAAATTGGGAGAAATGCCGAACGTGCCCAGAAAATAGTTCAAAGTGAGTTTTCTAGGGCTTTCCCATACGCTGATCACGAAAATGACATCTAAAATTCAGTATATAATAACATTGCGACGGAACACGGGGATAACAGGGAGAAGATGGTGAAAAAATTAGAAATACAGGGTAGGGGTGGAAAGCACTTTTAAATATGTTTTCTGGGGTCTTTTTATCTGCTGATCCCAAAAATGTCATCTAAAATGAAAAAAAGAACATGAGCCCCACCATAGCGGGGGAAAAGGGGAAAAGAGGGGAAGAAAAGGGACAATTGAAGTCAGGGGTAGAAATTAGTTTGAAATGCGATTTCTGGGGTTTTCCTATCTGCTGATCACGAAACTGACACCTAAAATGAAAGAAAGAAAACGAGAACCATGAAAACCGAACAAAACTGGAGGAAATAACGGAAAAGGGGAAGGGAAGCCTGACTCCTGAGCCAGCTGCTAATGGCTAATAAGTAGGCCTATGGACAATATAACTCGCTTAAGTAGCAAACTTTTACTTTCTTGAATCAAAGACATTTCTTACAACCATTTGAATTAATAAACATAAAGAAAACAACCGCTTGGCAGTGATCACAGTATAAAACTTCAGATGTTATAGGTAAACTTTGTACTTTCGTAGGCAATATCGTTAAATAAAAAACTAAAGAAAAAACTTCAGTAACTATAGGTAAAATCTTCACTTTTTAAGGCAGTAGAGTTGATTTGAAAAACACAGCACTGATGTCACTAGTCGAGCTCCTCGTCTTCGACAATCTCGTTTTCCCACTTCAAACAGTTGATACCCTGACATTCTCCGCACGCGAACGTACACGCTAATCCATTTTTCTTGCAGCTGCATCGCGAGTTCTCGCAGCCTGTCTTACAGTTGCATCTCACGACACTCAAAAGAGTCTGAGGTGCGGGCAACACATCGGTCATCACAGGTGAGTATTTATGGTCTCTTAGGACCCAACCCCAGACAGCCGGGTCGAGGTCAGCTGGTTCCCCTTTCCAACGGGATACCTGGAGGCGCACTCGCTGGGAGTGGAATGAAGCTGCAGCTTCGGTTGGCGGAAGCCTTTCAGGCTTAACAAACACCATAGTATTTGACGAAGAAACTTTTTCCAAGAAAATTCAATCTCGCAGCTTAGTGAGATCTTCGTTTGGTCGTGCTTTATACAAGCTGAGGAGAAGATATTCACCCGCTTTCACAATTTCATCTTTAGACGATGATTCATTCAGAAACACTTCACATTTTTTTCTGAATACTTCGCTCTTCTTCAAAAGAGGTAGCACAGCTTGCTTTCCAAGTCCGAAAACTCGTGAGGTCGTGTCACATCCCAAGAGTGCGTGCCCTACCAGAAGTAGCCTGGATACTTCTCCTATTTTTTTTTTAACTTTGTTGAGGCACCAGAACCGTGTTATCGCTTCTTTTGCGTTCGTTGACGATTCGAAGTAAAGTGTTTTTGAATTAGGCGGGAGGTGATACAAGAGTAGAATCAGAAGGTCAGTGTCGTTGCCAAGAACTATTGTTTCAGAGTTTTCTGCTTTCGTTACGGCAGTCTTCACGATTAGATAGTCAGCATCGTCCTTCGCATGGACGACTTCAAATCCTTTGGCTTTGAGTTTTTCCCTGATGTAGCTTATAATTCGCTGTTTGTTCTGAGAGTTGCTCAAAAACTCTTCCTTCTTTTTCTGGAGCTTCATCCCTAAACTGAAATCGATCACTTGATGCTGGCTTCCCTTACACCGTCGGTTGTGGGTAGCATCTTTCGTGGTTGGACCAGCGCTATATCCATCGAAGACAACAGTAGGGGAGGTACAGCGTCGAGTAACGAAACTAACATAGCTGTCACAGATTGAATCATAAGTATCACCAATCTTCCAAGGTACTTGCTGAAGCAGCCAACCTCCGTCAACTACTGTGACACGATCTGACACTGGCAGGTGGTGAATCGAGTCCGTTTTCGCTTCTTTCCATATTGCTTTCGCTAGTGCAGGTTTGTCTGGCTGACGCATTATGCCAGAATTCTCAAAAAAAGCAGGCGGATAACTGCACAGTTCGTAGAATAAAGTTTATGCCATGTTATGTTCAGATGCATGGACAGCAGTTAAAAAACGTTGAAAAAGCAGTACAAAGTCAATATACAAGATATTGCCATCTATCATAATTCTCCCATCGGATGCCCGTGTAATGACTTTGTCTTTCTTTCTGAATGAAATAATTTCGAGGGATTGGCCATCCATGCGCTGGAGGATAAGCTCACCTACAGCTTTAGCATCCTCTGCATTGACGCCTTTTTGGGCAATCAGCCCGGAACCTATACTTCTAAGCTCTGTGGAACTAGTGAAAGGACAGTTCTCTAGAAGGAATTCAAGAAACGTCAGTAGATCCTTAGTATCTCTCTTTATTCGTGCTGTGGTTGCAGTAACGTGCTGTTCACTAGAACTGTACTCTAGGCCCGTCAGTTTCTGACGGGCCACTGAAGCGAGCACTGGTATAGACATTGTCCATATGTTTCTCTGAAGCTCAGTCATCCCTTTTCTTCTTGTCAGCCCTCCATCTATTTTTAGGCTCTTCATCAGCACTGTCTCGATGACGAGGTCTGGAGCCAATCCAGCCCAATAACGATCACTTCGTCGGGCAATAAACTTGCCGCTTGCAAACTGTCCAAAGAGCTGTGGATTCAATGTTTCAAGTTCCTGCATCATCTGAAGAAAAAGACGAACTGACTTGGCATAAAGATTATGCCCCGCAGCTGCGAGTTATGGGAGCATATCAGAAAGAGAGGGTAAGTAGAGATCCCAGTCTCCAGTCCTTTCTGCTTTCAAAAACTTCCGAAAGATCGAAACCATTGGAAATACTGCATGAATAGTTTCGCAGTTCTGCAGGATTTCAGAGACGATTTTAAGGCTTCGAGGCGTAGCAAAACCACCTGAAGGGCTTCGAGTTTTTCTCGATTTCTTTCTCGAGTTTTTTTTTCCTTTTCCGAACCTATGGGGTAGCCGAACCTCTATAGATCTCCTGTATTAACATTTGTAAACATTTCCACATGCTTTCTACCCCTACCCTGTATGTTTCCCTTTTTCCCCTCCCTCCCCCCCTCCCCCATTTCCCCGTTTTATGTTAATCAATTTTTTTATATCTTTTTAGTTCTCAATTTCGTAATCACCAGATAGGAATACCCCAGAAAATATCTTTCAAACCGCATTCTACCCCTACCCTGTATTCTTCTCTTTTCTCCCCTCTTTCTCCTGTTCTCCCGTTTTCCGTAGTACTCTTTTTCTATACTGAATTTTAGATGTCAATTTCGTAATCAGCGTATGTGAAAACCTCAGAAAACTCACTTTAAACTATTTTCTGGGCATGTTCGGCTTTTTTCCCATTTTCCCCCGCATTTCTTCCTTTTCCCCTGTTTTTCGGGTACTCGCCCCACTCGGATTTATGGGGACTTTTAGTCAGAATTTTTTTCTGATCATTTTGGTACTATTTTCGTTTATATCGCAATTTTGTCCGGGCTCGACACTTTTTGAGCTAAAAGTCCTGGACTATATTCTGGTATGATTGGAAAGAATCCTAAGCGTGATTTTAGTTTATTGCTACGAGATTGGTATCGTCGTGGTTTTAGATTGTTCTGGGAGGAGGAACCGGGTCAGCGATTCAACTGTTGGAACAAAAAAAGAATATGGTTTCTACGTCATCGTTGTGAAGACAATGACTACTATGATTATAAGCCCACTGGTTTTTATTTGGCTGTGACGGAATGTGATTCGCCTCTTGAGGACACTATTTGTGAAATTGCTTCAAATAAGCAAATTGAAACATGTGAATTCTATAGAATGAATGAGAATAGTATCATTGACTATACAAACAGATATGACAAGAGTGAAGTTACACTCTATTGTAGAAAATGCAACCCTGACATTGCAGCACATCAGGATCAGTATACCGTGAATTCAGATAATCTACCTACATTAGTTGTTGTCGACAAATACCTATACCTAGTAGAAGATGAAATCTAAAGAGTAGAAAAGTTGTTTTTATCATGTGTATACATTTTTTTCATTTATTAATAAACAATTTCACATACATTTTTAGAACATTTTATTCGTAGGGCACTAAAATCAATATTAAACACGCTTGTAAGTATATTTTCCACTAGAAAGTCGTTCAATCGAGGTAAGTCAACGTAAATGTCGAGAAACTGCTTGTAGGTATAGCCACGACATCTGAATATGAAAAAGAGTAGTGCATGAAAGCCACATGTCTTAGTCGTTAAATCCTGTACTCTTCGTTGATTTTGAATAATGATTTTCCCACCGCTTTTAATAAAGTTGCTGATGTATGGAGCGTAGAATTTATGCGATAGGCCAAGAGGATCAAAAAATTCAATATTCTTTTCTGTTTGAAAGATGTATAGTCGATGGCCTGTCTTTAAGTCGATGGACTGCTATTAACAATGATTAGGGTACTGTTAATACTTGAAATTTTTTCAACGAAGTCCGATGGTATGTAACAGGAGTTGTACTGGGACATGTACGGATCCGTATTAAATACGCTGAATATTTTGTTTGTGTTCATGGTGCTAGGTCTATTAAAACACTGCCGTCAGGTGTGATTTCCCAATACGTTTCAAATTGACTCAAAGATATTAGCGTGATACCCTCAGTCAAAGCATCGGCAAAGGTGCACTCTAAGCGTACAGTCCTCTTTCGTACTATGCTCATACTCTAGGTCCACGACAAGTCTAAAACAACTACGCCATGAGTTTTGGAAAACATTGAATAGGTTATTCCATTTTAAAATAGTTGAGAGTCTTGATATAGGGATTGCACGGTCAACTCGTACAGAGTTCTACAGGTTTTTTTGTCAAATGATAGAGTGTACAGTGGAATACCATTCACTTTGCACACAAGGCTCGATAGACCGAAAAAATTAGAATCATGGGGGATTCAGTCCAGGATCCAACGGCACTGCCACTCTTCACAAAGGCTAAAGCCAATTTTGATGGGATTGCTCTATTGATAAATGATGAATCATTATAACTTCGAGAGCCGGTGGCAATGTGACGTTGATTGGTGATCGTATGGGGGACAAGAAGTTTAATATTGTTGCCATTGGCTCTTAGCTTTTCCACTGCCAATGAAACAGAGCTCATAGCCTGTTGTTTTCGAACATGGAAAATTGCCGATGTGATAATGACATTTGCATTAGGTTCTACGGGACTTTCTTTTCTCAAAATGAAATTTGATGGGGCTCGTTGCAACTTTATGTCAATCTTGACATTGGGGGGTAACCATTGGGATATATTGAATATCTCATGATTTAGTTTTCCAACCAGATGATACTCCTGGGTCACTGCAGTAGTCAACTCACCGTCAGTATCAACACCTGATCGATATTCATAGCCCAATGATTGTCCTCTCAACTCCTTGTATGCCATTGGTGTCATCATCATAAACTGTATGTAGCTTGCATAGTTGGATAAATTACTTCTAGTGGTCACCAATGGTCCGTTTATAAACACTTTAATTTGTTTGAACAGGTTGTATAGAATACAGTTTTCGTAGGAGAGAGCATTGGCAGTAGTTGGAGTTGTATTGTCTGACTTTTTCTTCACCGCAACATTTAAAGCAATAAATACTGATGACAAATCAATGAAATAATCTTCATTGGAAAATATTTGAAAGTGTATATTTTCCGAGAGGGATTGTTGGGGGTGAGATTGTGCATAGTAGCCATACTTGACACTGACATCAACATTTTCAGCATTGAACAGATTCAATGAGGAACTGATTGATGGATGTGATTCCTTGTGGGAAGATAAGTCATCTCAAGAGAAGAAATCCTTCTTTGATCTAACAATCTTTTTCTTTTTCTTCTTCTTCTTATTGGTCTTCGTTGTTTTATTTCTCAAAGTCCTTGTTGATGTCCTTCGCTTCCCGCCTGAGCAGAGAGTGATGAGTGAATGAGGCGCATGCATCCTTTTCAAGCCCTTCCCATTTTGCTGAGATTTTAATTCCTCACCAACGGCTCTTGCTGAAGATCTAATATTTTCCTTAAAATTCTCCTTGAAATTCTTACCCGACCCACAGTCCTCTAGTGTTGAGGCAGCAAAATTTGATGCAGCAGGTACAAGATATTTTCTAGAAAGGGGTAGTGCAGAACGAAATAGTCTAGCAAACCAGCTACCAATACCATAGCCAGACATTGTAGTACGCCCCTTGTAATAGTCCAATCCATTGCCTATTTGACGTGGACTCAGAGCACCAACATAGCAATCGATATCGGGACAGACATATGGAATTCTTCTATTATTCATTTTTGTAGGTGGTGTCGCCGACAATAGGTCGAAAATGACATGTAATCACTGCTAAACCTTTTGTTATTTCTAGAGGATCACCCAATTCACTTCTTAGTGTTAACTGACAGAGTTCTAAATACGAAGTGTTTACAGGAACATACTGAAGATGCTTTATATTATAGTGATGAACAAGTTCATGAGTTGTTTTTCGTTCAAGAACACGTAGGAGGGGGACATTTGAATTACCGACTCTCGATGTTTCCACAAAAGATGCATAGAGAAATTTGCAAGAGTCCGAGGCAATACCAGTTGGATAATCAGCAAAAATAACTTGATCCATGCCATAAACGGTGCCAGCGTTTTTCCCATTGATCATATTCTGTTTAAAGCCAAGAACGTCTCTCAGATTATCATTGAGAATAATTATTTCAGTGTCAACAGGTGAGCTAACGTAACTCCTATCGTGTTCCAATTAATAATTAAAATCCAATATACCAATCCTACAATATGATATTTTCCTTTTGATTGTACGACACGAATTGGTCATATTATCATATTCAATATATTTCAATTTGACATGTGAATACTCACTAGATTTAAGTGCTTCAACCCATTTATAGTCGACAAAGAGTGACCAATCGAATTGTATAACTCTTATATCATACACACGATCCTTTCTCAGGATGTCATAGGTATTTTTGAGAATAAAATGGACAAGAGCCACTTCATACTTTCCGTCATCGAATTTGATGTCGGGGGAGAGTTTCGTCCAAAAATCACTTGTCTTATTCAAGTTGTTGTAGAGAGGATCGGAAACATTGGACATACAAGTTACATAGAAATCATTGGGAATTGTCAATATCTTCAACACTGATCCAAGAATCAAAATCAGAGTTGTATCCTAGCCACTGAACAAGTAACTGTTTCTTACCTCTTTGAGTAAGAGTCTTTAATATCTTTTCAATTTGATAGATTTCACTATTATTTTTAACTTTTTGTATTTCATAGTCATAAAAGCCGCCGAGAATTTCTTCATCTTTGGTATCGCGCAAACGATAAGTTATGGGTTTAGTGTCTAGGATTTTTGCCACTTTAAAAAGTTCTGTGGACCACAAGTAATTATCCTTTTCAAAAACATTAGTTGTTCTATTAATTCTAACAGTATCACCAACATTGAATTTTTTCTTCTTGACACTCGTTTCATTGGAATATTGTTTAAGAAGGGTGTCAATTGTATCATGATCAGAATGATGAACTTCCGTTGGGGTTGAATTGGACAATGATCGATGAGGTAGTTGATTATAAATCAACATAATTCTATCTAAATCATGAATAAAAGCAGATGTATTTTTCAATGTACAATATCTTGAAATAAAAAGTCGAATAGTTCTTATCAATCGCTCGGCCAATGCACCCTTTATAGGACTATGACTATGATAGAGCGGTGTATTATATTTCCTTAGTACTTTTGCAACATGGGGGTTAGAAAATTCACTACCACGATCCGTTTGAATTTTTTATACGAATCCTGTTCGAAAATACTTTCAATGGCCTGAGCAACTTCAACACCTCTCTTCGAGCGTAATGGAATGGCATATGCATAGAAACTAAAAATACTGATTGCAAGTAGAATGTACTTGTACGGGGTATTGTGACGTCTTTGAATCTCATCTAGAGTTAGGAGATCTGCTTGCATTATATGCAATGGGAAAAAGGCTTTAGTTTTTCGATAACGATTAGCACGAAGCCTATGATTTATATGCAGAGTGTTACTTGATTTATTTTGTAGATAGTCTTGTACACTTTTAGCGTGAACACCAGTGACTTTGGAAAGAGTGGTGGGGAAATTTATACTCCCCTAGACAGCCACAATTTCATAAACACGTTTCAGAATTTTGGTCGTTTCGAAGGCAAATTCAGATTTTAACGGCCAGTACCTTTGTGTTAGATGCTTCTTGGTGGTGGTGGTGATGGTGAAGTTGACTTGACACGTCGTCGCTTTTGTCTAGCTATCAGTGGTGTCTTGCTGCTCCTCCTTATTGTCAATTTTCCACTAGGTGTGCTGGTATTTTCCAAGATTGATTTAAAATCTTCTTCTTCTTCTTCATGTTCATATTTTAATGGTGTTGACAAGGGTACATGTTCATTTAATTTTTTTAGAATTTGCCTATTGCTAATAAGGCTTTTGGGGAAGTTTAATGTATTTAGAAAGTTGTATAGATGAGCGTCAAATGATAATAGTCCTTTACGATTTGTAACCATATCATAGATTAAATCAAGTAGATTATAGCTCTTGCCTTGAATTATAATCTCTTTCCCACTGCTATCAACTTGAATATGATCCTGACCACTTTCCATGAGATAAGTTTTGAGTCGTTTACCTTGCTCACGATATGAGTGGGGCATTAGATATCCAATTTTCGATACAATTGAATCCAATTCCTTCTTCGTTAGTTGTGTTCCAGCAGCAGCAGCAGCAGAATCCTGAGGAGATGATTCTTTTTGTGATCAATACCACTGGTCTTCGCACGATAGGGCTTATGTTTATCCACTCGGCGAAGTGAATCTTGAAGTAAAAGCAGTTTTTTATCATCCTCAATATTCTCGTTGTCAATGAATTTACTTAGATTGTCCTCAAAGTGTTCCACGGGTGAGAGAGCGAGTTCTATTGGAGTCAATTTATAGGGTTTTGCCATTCTCTAGAGAAAACTGTTTACAAGTCCTGCAATTATCGGTAGTAAAAGTGTAAAAAAGCTACCGCCGGCCTGAAGAAGATGTTTCCTTTTAAAATTCTTTCCTTTGTTTTTAGAGCCCAATGTACGTACAATGGAACGATGTTGCTTTGCCTGTTGCTTAGCTACTTCTGGCAGTTGAACATTGCCCTCGGTCAGATTTAAACAAAGTTCTGATATTAGATTAATGAAATCATTGTCAATACCATGTTTGAGTATGGCTTTCCTAAGTGAGGGTTTTGAAGCGCTTAGAACTGAAAATAAATGTCTATTTTCATTTAGTTTCTTCAGTGTCATGATAGCAACTAATAGGCTTTTTACTGTTCACGGGAGATATACTGTAATTTCATTGTCAAAAATATCTGTGACTACACGCAAATCCTCGGGTGTATTTTGATTAAGATCCAATAGGATGTAGCCCTAGGGTTTATTAGTTGCCTGTATGTACGCTGAGAGCAGAAATTTAGGTGCTCCGGCGTATATTTGTTTATTAAGAGTTATTAGCGAGCTAGAATCACGAACAACTCTGTAGATGATATAGTAGGTGCAGTTCAATGCAAGTCTTCGCATAGATTTGCTCTGATGAAAGAGATTGTGTAGAACTAGAGTAATGGAAATCTGTTCATGATGAGAGCGAACGGTGAACAATTGCAGCATTTCCTGGGACCATTGTTAAATAGATTCAGCCAGATCGTCAATAATCAGCCAAGAGTTTGGTTCAATAATGTTGAACACATCAAGTCCCTGTATTAATTGTATCTGCACCAATCCCGTCGTGCCAATTACTTTTATTTGATCGTATGGCTCCTGCCAAATACTGTAACAATAGTAGATTTTTTTCGGCTTTTCCACAAACATTTTATCGCAACTTTTAATTATTTTCGTTAAGAGTGTTGTTTTGCCTGACATTGATGGGCCACACAGAAGCGATCTGAATGGTGTTTTAAATTGATACATGTTCCCTTCAACAGTTCACCTAGACAACTAACTGTAGACTATAGTTGTCTAATGACTAAATAATTTCCCTATTACTACTAGTCCGTTCAAGAATAATGAGAAGAAGAACAATAAAGAATCATATTTCTTGTATTATAAAAAAACAGCACTTTACAAATTATACATTACAGAAAAAATACACTTAAGATTTTTTTTTAATTTATTTATAATAAAAAAATATTTATTTTAAAAATGTACTAGAAAAAGCACTTTAATAAATATACTATATTTATAAAAAAAATACAACATTTAATGAAAAAAAATACACTTTGAATAATATCACTTTTTTACATAATTTTTTTTTTTTGAATGCAACATGTATATTTACAAAAGCACAAAAATCTGCTCTAAGTAAAAAAAAAGATAACTTTGGTAGTGGCGGCGTGCTCCCCACTGGCGGCCACCGCAACCCGGGCCGCGAGCCCCCCCCCCCAGGCCGTGAGGCCCCCCCCCCCCAGGGTTTTGGGAAAAATTTATTGGACTTTACTCAAACCGAGACACTCCCTACGGCTAACACATTCGGCTCGGTCGGAAGTTAAATAGTGTCCCAGGGGGAGGGTAGTCAAACCGTCTTGACAAACATAGACCTTGTCGGAAATGGTACTCATGGCAATTTTTTCTATATTTAAAGTGAAGTTCCTGTAGTTCAGTGAACGAATTGCCAGCAATTTTAGTCGTGGAATTGTATTTTCAACAATACAATTCCTATAGATGTCCATGTCGAAATTCTTATCCACATAGCGCGTGGGTACTCCTTTGCAACTTTTTTTGATTTCCTCGACGTGTGTTTGTATAAAATACACCTTCGGACTTACAAACATACCACGGGAAATCATGTCGCTTCCCGTTTCTGCTTTACAAAATAAAAGCTGATTTGGTGCCCGACGTTTCACTAGCTCTGTGTAAAGCCCACTTTAATTGGTGTAGTCCATCTGCGAGCTGATGATTTCACCTTGCGCCAAATCATCAAGTAGGTTTGGGGTTTTTACTTTTAGCAGTAGAGAATCTGTGTCCCCGTAGCAGACCTCTACTTGCCCCTTCTCCGGCCTCTGTACCGTAGCTACATTGTTTAGAATTCCAACATGAGCTTTTTAGAGATCTCCAAGATCGCACTGCCTGCAGCAATATTTTTATTCAGGACAATGCTTCTTTCTTTTCTATTCAATAATACCATGTCCGGGCCAATGATTGTAAAGGAAGTGTAATTTGGATTGGCAATAATTCGAGCACATTGTTTGGGATCGGTCACGACGTCACAACGATTCCTATTGCGAACACTCTCGCACATTTTAGCAAAAGTCGAATTTAAAATGAGCTTATAAATTTCTTTTTCGGCTTTTGTCTGCGCTTTAGAACGTTTCTTGACAAAAGTGTCAACAAAAGTCTTCAGATAGGGTTTTTGACTAAACTGGAGGGCTCTATGAACCTTTGTGACGTTGAAACCGTTGTTGCATATCCATTTTATAGCCAAATGATGTACAACAATATTTTTCTTCGGCAGAAGTTTTTGTTTTGAAGGTGACCAATGCAATCCGTCCTCCTCGACCAAACGTCTGTTGCGGGGGCTCAAAGAGTCCCTAGTCACAGGTCTATTGATGCATGGAAAAACAAAATCCTTTACCGAATCGTGAAGCTCAACTAGTATCTCACCATCAATTTCAAAAAACCATCCAACCGGCCCATTCTCCTCAACACTGTCAATGTTGGGGAAATGGGGAGCTTGAGGGTCATTGAGCCATTTATAGTCATCGCAGGGTAGTGCATAATTGGATATGGCCAAGGGGTAGAGGGAATTCATATCAAGGAAAACTGCATCTGATTTTGTCCCCGTCTTCTCTCCAGTTGGATCTTTTTCCAAGATACGATCCCGGTGAAAAACGTATCCAACCCTCATTGACCTCTCGATGAACAGGTGCTGATCGATGTCGGTAATCAGCCTGATTTTTTTCCCGCTATTTTTTAGGATGAGGTCCATTACCAGATGAGGAGATGAAAAATAATACCCTAAATCAAGATTAAATTCCCCATAGATTTTGTCCGTATTTTTACACATAATGTCTAACAAAGTTAAGACATCACTTGACGAATATAGCTTGCAGTAGTCAAACCCATTTTTAAACCCTCCCTCTGCCCACACTTTTTTAGCAAAACTGTATTCATCGGGGGTGCACCTACGATCGTGTAGACTGTCGTAAAACGATTCGATCGAGGGAATAGTTTCCTCGGCGAATCTCGACATGGAACAGTAAAAATCATAAGGATATATGCCCTTGACCGTCAACAAATTATTTAAATCATTTGGAAACTGTCGCTTGAGAAGAGGGAAAGCGTTGCAGCCGTCATGGTTTTTCTGCACTTGAATTAATTGGCTCAATGATTTAGGGAAAAAACTGTAGGAATCTAAAAAGCGAATTTTATTCGTGTACTCAATGTCGTCTTCAATAAATCTCCACATAAATTCCGAAACAAGCAACTTTTCCAATGATTTAGGAATAATTTTGTAGGAAAAGCTGTCTATCACCCATGCATCATCCACTGTTTCATTTCCTTGAAGATGTGCCATTGCTGGTAGCACATACTTCAGATCGTAGTTAGAATTATGTATAAAAACCGGAAGAAAGAGTTGCTGTTTAATTTCTAAATTACATGAATTGTGAGCCCACCCCCGAAAGTTACTTTTCCACGTTGAATTGAGGTCAATAAAATGAGTATGATCCTGGACAGCGTCTTTTGGGGCAGGAGCACCCCTACAAACCCAACAAATTGTCCCCTTTTCTAGTGCCAGTTGCACCTTATCTGATAATAACATTGGGTAGTTGGTGTGACGAAATCGTGAAATTGCACCGTTCGCTGTTTTTATTAAAGACACCAATAACTTCTCCATCCTACCCTCCTCATCCATAGTAAAAAAAAAACTCTTCCAATCGCATTTTATTATTGGAATCGCGACGGGCATGCGCATAGGAACACGCAACTAGTTTGTGTTTCTTGACTATATTTGGCCTTGAGGAGTCAGATACCTCCAACAGTCAAGATTCATAATCCAAAGATACTTTATCAACCTGTAGCAGGGAGTTCTGCAAGTTTTTAAATTGTAAAGTATCTTTGCCTTCTGTCGGCATTTCTATTCTTTGATTGCCATGAATTTTACAATATCTCGTGTGATCTGTGAATGTCCGTTCAATTTTAAATGGGGAAACGGACATGGTGCAATGGTGACTTTCCCCTTTCTTCAAACCTTGAGATAAGAGTCGACTTATTGACGTAAAGAGGAAAAAATTACCATTGGAATTTACATCTTTGGGGGGCTCATAGATAACCCAAACCCAATTTTTAACATTATCTACCAACGGTGTCCTAACTGAATATAAAACCCCTTTTTTATTTGGTTTCTTTCCCCCATTTACAAATTCTGTGTCATACTGAAGAACAACCACCCCCAACCCGAGATTTAAGTTTGCTTTTTCAAATATGGTTATTTCTGTTTAGGACACCGGATATTTTCCCTCTAAACAATCAAAATTTACTTTAGGGAAATTGTCTCCACCGTTACGTGCAAGTCTGTCGAGATTTTTCATTCTTGAATCATCTTTCAATGTTTTATGGGCTGCTGCTAAAAATGCATATTTAAAGCATTGCAGCCCCGTGTCAAAATGGAAACTTTGAACCCCTTTGGTAGCCGACATTTCTGGGTGGCATTTTATTTTTCTACCCACCCCTCTTAAAATATAGTTTTTTTAAAATTTACTGAGATTCAGATCCATGTATTCAATGTATAAAATTGTGGACCCACTTCCCCTCTCGTTGAACGTGTCCAAAGTTAATATTAATTTATTAACCCAATTGAAAAAGTTACCCTCAAATTCAAATAGCGACGAAGACCACACTGCCTTTCCATCATAAACAAATAAGAAGAACAGCAGGGAAATTTTTTCTTCTTATTTGTGTACCCTCAAATTCATTTAGACCAGGGTAAAAAGTTTGATTGCCAGTTGAAAAATGAAAATAAAAAATGTCCCCAGATGTCCCCTTTTGTAAATAAACTTTTTGATTTACTGATGCCTTAATCCCCCCCTGACCTCCCCAATTCTGAATCTGAATCTCAATAAACGCTCGAATTCGGTCAATGTAGGTATGAAGAATATTTACAGGGTCTGTTAAAATGACACCCCCGTCAACCGGGTTTTCCTTGGGAGGATTAAAATCTACCCTATGTGTTTACAAGTGACCTAGAGCAGACTCTAACAAATAAAATTCACGTAGATCCGGGGACGCGACATTATTTTTATGTCCTGCACCTATTTGTAGAGGACTCAATTCACTAATTGTAAAGTCATCATCAAAAATGTCCCCGGTAACATTAAATCCAACAATTTACATAAGGCTATCCATTTTTTCCGTTGTAAATTGAAAATCCAGGGGGTACTAAATGATATACCTTCACTAGCATCATCCAGCGAGAGGGGACAAATACCTATGATATTCTGAAGTCCTGGGCCAGGGAAGGCAGTTGTTTTTCAGCTTCCCCCTGAAACTAATATGAATGGATTGAGTTTTTTTCTTTGAGGAAAGTTTTATCACAATTATAGCACACTATTCATCAAACAAGTGTTGTTTTTTTCTTAATTGGATTCGTATTCATATTTTTTATCAAACAAGATGTTTTTTTTCTTAATTCGATTCGTATTTATCAAACAAATGCATAATAAGTTACAAATTTTGTTAATAGCACACACGCACACGTTCACACATACACACACACACACACACACACACACACACACACACACACACACACACACACACACACACACACACACACTCTCAAACACATACACACACATGCTCACACTCACACACTGTCACAAACACACACACACACACACACACACACACACACACACACACACACGTACTCAAACACCCGCACAGACATCGTAACGTTTGACTAATAGCAATACAATAAGGTAAAAAAAATCAACTCAATAATTGTCCTAATGGCTCATTTAAAAAATACTAACTCTTTTTTCCTAAAAATCTAGCCATCCATAATAAATAGTAATCAGACTAGAAGCAGATTCCTTTTCCTACAAATCTATCCGTTAAATGCTGTTTTTTTCTTAATTGGATTCGTATTTATCAAACAAATGCATAATAAATTTCAAATTTTTGCTTATAGCATTATTTATAATACAAGTGCATAATGAATTACAAATTTTGTTAATAGCACACACGCACACACACACACACACACACTTACACGCTCACGCACACACACACACGCACACGCTCACACACACACACACATGCGCACACACGCACACGCACACACGCACAACCTTTCACACACACACACACACACGCACACACACATGCGTACACGCACACACGTTTACATACGCACACACACACACGTACACGCTCACACGCTCAAACACACACACACACATGCGCACACACATCGCAACGTTTGACTAATAGCAATAAAATACGGAAAAAATAATCAACTCAATAATTGTCTTAATAGCTCATTAAAAAAACTGACTCTTTTTTCCTACAAATCTAGCCATCCATAAAAAAATAGCGATCAGTATAAAAGCAGATTCCTTTTCCTACAAATCTATCCGTTTAATGTTGTTTTTTTTTCTTAATTTGATTCGTATTTATCAAACAAATGAATAATAAATTACAAATTTTTGCTTATAGCATAATTTATAAAACAGGTCCATAATAAATTACAAATTTTGTTAATAGCACACACGCACACACACTCATACACACACGTACACACACACATGCGCACACACGCGCACACACATCGCAACGTTTGACTAATAGCAATAAAATACGGTAAAAAAATCAACTCAATAATCGTCTTAATAGCTCATTAAAAAAAACTGACTCTTTTTTCCTACAAATCTAGCCATCCATAAAAAATAGCGATCAGACTAGAAGCAGATTCCTTTTCCTACAAATCTACCAGATTTTTACAAATCTACTATTTGTAATAGCAATAACGTAAAGTACATTAGATAAAAATACTTATATTTACAACTTCAGACTGCACTTGTGTGCCGGATTTTCCTGACAAAGCATGATGGAGGATAAATGGGGCGGTGATGTCTGTCTCTTGCATAAATGCGGTGGCGATGTCACTGGCTTGTACAGATGAGCCAGCGGGGTTCACCATCCTGTGAGCAGCCACCCATTCTCTTTTCGGTTTTGGACCAGACTGTATTCGCGTGGCCCTGGATGGCTCAGCTATCTCCAGTTGTTGCATCGGAGTAGCGCCATTAGCCTTAGCTCTCTTTTGAGGGGGAGGCAGGCATTCTTCAAAATTGTCCTTAAAAAGAAAAAAATTAGTATGGAAAAACGATTCCCTTTTTACAGAAGAAAAAATTAGTACCCCCGCCTCATCAAATCCAATAAATGATTTAAAATATAGATCTAAAAATAATCAGCCATAAATTTGGTATAATTAAAAGCTAACCAAACACTAAACTTCAGTGCTGCATGTCGGAATGACCACAATAGTTTTTCTTGTCAAAAGGGTATACATGTCTGCACAAAGAACCCCCCCCCTTACTTTTCATGCGAAGAAATAGTTTGTTTTTCACCTTACAACGAAGGTGTTAGAATTGATACATTGCCCCCCATTCCCCGCCTTATGTTTTTATAAAAGCCTCTTAATAATCTATGAAATCCATTTGCTTTCATCAAATACATTTTGAAAATAGAATACTCGTTTAATTTGACCCAACACAATCTCTCTTTCAAACTGTCTTGAATTACACAAACGCATGTGACATTAATCTGTGCCGATAACACAAGCGTGTGAAGTTTTTGTCTTATGAAAATCACCCTTTTGTAAAAAGGTTAAACACACATTGTTTTAATCTATATTGCAAAGAAAGCACGTTTTAAATGCATGAACGGGAAAATGACATTTTTTGAACGAAAGAACTATTTCTAATGAATGAATTAAACTCGTAAACTGAGGAGGGAGGGAAGATGGGGTTTACATAATGGAAAAAAAGAGCGTATTTTACTTTTTCTATCGACTATAATCATCATATTGTAGAGTTTGTATTGTTGGGGGGAGGGGGTGGGGATATACCCTGAATTTGAATTTACTAGTGGGGTGGTAAAATGATTTTATTTGGAAATAAATTAAGACAATTTAGTAAACTGAACTCACAGTATAAATCAATGTATCCATAGCTTCAAAGTCAATAATATCAAATGTGATATACCTTGTATGTTAGAACATTATAAAAATTTAATTGTAACGCATGAGCATTTTACACAAAATTTCAAGGGCGGTACAAAGGAACATTGGTGTGAGGGAGTACTGACTCTCTTTGAAAAGGTGTAGAGCTTCTATAGAATAGCATGGGAATTCCTATACGTCTCGTAGAAGTATAAGGCCATGTGAGGTGGTACTCACTCTCTTTGAAAAGGTGTATAGGTCCCATAGAATAACAAAGGGAGGAACATAGCGCTATAGAATGGCATAGGAAGGAACATAAACTCCTAGAATAGCATAGGAAGGAACATAAGCTCCTAGAATAGCATAGAAAGGAACATAAACCCTTAGAATAGCATGGGAGGGAACATAAACCCTTAGAATAGCATAGGAAGGAACATAAACTCTTAGAATAGTATAAGAAAGAACATAAGCTCCTAGAATATCATAGGAAGGATTATAAACTCTTACAATAGAATTGGAAGGAACATAAGCTCCTAGAAGTATAAGTTAGCACTCTACTTACTACGACTACTACTGCTAGTACAAAAGCAACTACTACTACGATGGCTACTACTGGTACTACTGAAGATTATGGTATTACGCTGAAACTTTCAGGGAATGTTAAAAAAGGTTGTGAACTAAACTGAAACACGCTGTGTGGATGCACGATTATCAAAAGGGCGTAACAGCTATATTTCAGGAACAGCTTAGAGTATTAAGTTGATGTTCATAGTGCATATTGAGGAGGATGTTCAACCAACCAAAAGGTACAATATGCTTAATACTCTTACTAGTTATACTACTACTAAGGTTAAGGTTATTAAGGAAAAATTTTCAGAAAATGTTGAGGGGTATTTTGAATTAAATTGAAACATACTATATCTATGAAGGCTGTCAAAGATTCGCATCAGTAGTATCTTAAGAACAGCTTAGAAGTAGAGAGGCCTCAATTGATCCGAACAGGACCACGTGGTTTATGGTTTTCTCACTGAGAATGAAAAAACAGTATTTTTCTCACTTGAAAAACAGGAACTTTCTCACTTTTCTTGGATGTTTTTATGGTTTTTGTCAGTGAGAATAAAAAAACAGGAACTTTCTCACATTTATGTCTGTTTTATGGCTTTTGTCAGTGAGAATAAAAAAACAGGAATTTTCTCACGTTTATGGATGGATGGATGAATGGATGGATGGATGGATGGATGGATGGATGGATGGATGGATGGATGGATGGATGGATGGATGGATGGATGGATGGATGGATGGATAGATGGATGTTTTTATGGTTTTTGTCAGTGAGAATGAAAAAAACAGGAACTTTCTCACATTTATGTCTGTTTTATGGATTTTGTCAGTGAGAATGGAAAAACAGGAACTTTCTCACTTTCATGGATTATTGAGTCATTAATCAAATTGTTTCCGAGCAAAGTTAATTAATGTCTTTTATGTATTCCCAGAGAGAACGTTTCCGGGGCAAAGTTTAGATCGCACGTGACAGATAATGTCATGATTGATTGATTGACATGAAAGGGGAATTAATTTGTTGTTTCTAAAGAGAATCGTTCCCGAGCGAATGTTTTGATCTTAGCGCGCGAAAAGGTTTCTTTGTAATTTCAAATGTGAAAGCACAGGGATGCCAAAACAAAAGGAACACGCTGAAATTACGTTTAGGGATTATTTGGGCGAAACTGTTTTAGCCATTATAGGGAATTATTTCGGCGAAACAGTTAGAGACATTTTAAAAGATGATTTTAGAAAAGGTTTTAGAGTAGAATTTAAGGGTAAAACTCTGTGGTCCTTATAATACACAAGTTGTATTTTAACAGTGTCGTGAGGTCCTCTACCCCAACCCCAAAGGGTTCCGATCCCCCGACCCCAACCCCAAAGGGGTCCCATCCCCCAACCCCCACCCCGAAGGAAGCCCCCCGTCCTCAAGGGTCCCCCCAAGCTCCCAAAGGGCCCCCGAACCCCCAAAGGCCCTCTCCCGGTCCCCAAAGGTCCACCGGGCTCCCATACAAATAAGGAGATTCAGACACACAAGCCGAGAAATACATGCATTGGAATAAGCAAACACCCACCCAGATACAAAGGCAAAAAGAGTGAAAGAGACGAAAACACATACAAATACGTAGATTCAGACACATAAACCAAGAAAGACATGCATTGGTGGAAAAAAAAACACCTGCCAAGACACACAGGCAAAAAGAGTGAAAGAGACAAAAACACATGTCTTTCTCGGTTTGTGTGTCTGAATCTACGTATTTGTATGTGTTTTTGCCTCTCATTTTTTTTTGCCTGTGTGTCTGGGCGTGTTTGCTTATTCCAATGCATGTCTTTCTCGATTTGTGTGTCTGAATCTACGTATTTGTATGTGTTTTTATCTGTCTCACTCTTTTTGTCTGTGTGTTTGAGTGGGTGTTTGCTTATTCCAGTGCATGTCTTTCTTGGTTTGTGTGTCTGAATCTACGTATTTGCATGTGTTTTTGTCCCTCTCAATCTTTTTACTTGTAAGTCTGGGCGGATTTTTCCTTATTCCAATGCATGTTTTTCTCGGTTTGTTTGTCTGAATCTACGTATTTGTATGTGTTTTTGTCTCTCTAACTCTTTTTGCTTGTGTATCTGGGCGGGTGTTTCCTTTTCCAATGCATGTCTTTCTCAGTTTGTGTGTCTGACTCTACGTATTTGTATGTGTTTTTGTCTCTGTCACTCTGTTTGCCTGTGTGTCTAGGCGGGTGTTCGCTTATCCCAATGCATGTGTTTCTCGGTTTGTGTGACTGAATCTACGTATTTGTATTTGTTTTTGTCTTTCTCACTCTTTTTCCCTGTGTGTCTGGGCGGTTGGTTGCTTATTCCAATGCATGTTTTTCTCGGTAAGTTTGTCTGAATCTACATATTTGTATGTGTTTTTGATTTTCTCACTCTTTTTGCCTGTGTGTCTGGGCGGGTGTTTGCTTATTCCAAATCATGTCTTTCTCGGTTTGTGAATCTACGTATTTGTATGTGTTTTGTCTCTCTCACTCTTTTTGCCTGTGTGTCTGGGTGGATGTCTGCTTATTCCAATGCATGTCTTTCTCGGTATGTTTGTCTGAATCTACGTATTTGTATGTGTTTTTGTCTATCTCACTCTATTAAACTGAGTGTCTGGGTGGGTATATGTGTATTCCAATGCATGCGGTATTCGTTTTTTTTGTATGCGTTAATGTATTATTATGTGCCTTTGTCTCTCTCAATCCCTTAGGCTAGTTGACTGGGCAGGTGTCTGCTTATTCCATTGAATATCTTTCTCAGTTTGTGTGTTTGAATCTACGTATTTGAATTTGTTTTTTACTCTCTCATTCTTTTTGCCTGTATGTCTGGGCGGGTGTTTGCTTATTCCAATGCATGTCTTTCACGGTTTGTGTGTCTGAATCTACGTATTTGTATGTGTTTATGTCTCTCTCGCTCTTTTTGCCTGTGTGTCTGGGCGGGTGTTTGCTTATTCCAATTAAATGTGAATTTTTTATGTTTTAAATATGTTTCATCTCATTCAAAAACATGTAAAAAAAAATGAAAAACATATCATCTTTAAAAAAATAACAATAAAAAATTCAAAAAAACTTAAAAAAAGCATTAAAAAATGGGAGGGGGGCAAAAATCTGGGGGACGGGGCCTCTTGGAGGTTGGGGATAGAGGGGCCTTTGGAGGTTGAGGTCCTTGGTGCTTAGGGTCATTGATGGTTGCGATCCTTGATGTTTCAAACCTATAATTACCTCACTACTTGATTTCTCAGGATTTCTAAGAATTGTTCTGAATTTCCTCATTAAAATTCCTTTCTTGCCATCTACAACTCTATTAGTATCAACCTTTTAGTATACTAGAATTTTAGAACATATTTTATAATGACAACACTGCTCGATTGGTATTTGTGTATTATACCGTACACAATAGGGAAGTAAAGCTAGGTCAACTCACAAGGTCATCTTGACATCAATGGCTCTATTACTTTTAACTTTTTAGCATACTCCATTGCTAAAAACAATGTTTTATATCGTCCACGTCCCATATTGTGTACATGTCTATTATAGCGACCACAGAATTTCACCCCAAATCATCGTCCAATGTGTCAATTAATTTGTTTCGCTCAAGTAATCCCTAAAATGTCGATTAATTTGTTTCGCCCAAATAATCCCCTAAACGTAATTTCTGAATGTTCGTTTGTTTTGGCATCCCTGCGCTGTCCCAATTAAAATTCCCAGGAAACAATTCCCGCGTTAAATATATTCAACCTCATTGTATCTCGTTTGAATTTCTGAAAATTATCTAAGGTGATCCTAGTTACACTATTAAGGCTTCGAAATAATAATTCCTGAATTTATCGCTAAGCCTAAAGACCAGAGAAGCCATATTTCTATCTCTATAGAGTCCCGCATAATTCTTAGAAATCAAGTGATGTCATTTCTAATTCCGTTATTGGATCAGTAATATTGTACTCGCAGTATTCAGTGCGCATATACATTTTCCCCTCAGTATTCTGAGTTCCCTGATTGGCCTAGAAAGAGGTGTGGTATTGTTCGTACAGGAATTATAGCTCTCTGATTGGCTGAATCTTGTTCGTACAGAAATGGCGACCCCCTCCTTACTTACTTCCTAATAACCAATACTGTATTTAAACATTGGGTAAAGTTTATAACTTTCAGCCCTCCCCCCGGGGACTTTAGGGGATTAAGTCATCTTAAAAGACATATTTACTATATTTTCGACCATGCTGAACAAAATGGCTATCTCAACATTTTGATCGGGTGACTTTGGAAAAAAAATTAGCTTGGAAGGGGGCCTAGTTGCCCTCCATTTTTTTTCGGTCACTTAAAAAGGGCACTGAAGCTTTTAATTTCCTTTTGAATGAGCCCTCCCACGATTTTCTAGGACTACTGGGTCGATACGATCACCCCTGGAAAAAAAAAATAAACACGCATTCATGATCTTTCTTCTGGGAAAAAATAAAAAAACTCCACATTTTTGCAGATAGGAGCTTGAAACCTCTACAGTATGGTTCTCTGATATGCTGAAGCTGATGGTGTGCTTTTCATTAAGGTAGCTTTATAGCTTTTAGGGGGTGTTTCTTCTTTATTTCGAAAATCACGCGAATTATTTGATCCTATTTCTGCTCGTTTTTGGTTTGATGTGGCTCTTTACTTTTCTTTGAAAAAAATGTTTTTTATGGAAAAAGTATTTTCTCATTAGTTACTTTTATAAAAGCATAGGAATGTCAAAAAGATTAGTACAAGCAAGTTAGAGCATGCCAAAGATGTATCAGAATTCGGGGTTGTCTTGGGGTCCTGTAGCACTATAGCCTGGCCCAATGTATATTTCCCTGTATCAACAGATATTCTACTCAGATATAAAAACAGATATAAAAAGATTTTATAACAGATATAAAAAGTTTTCGTAATTTCCCCGGAGAGTTCATATATAAATGGAAGAATCGATTCTGTCTCTGGGAAGTTTTTAGAAAGTCATTGCGAACGCTAGTACTATTCAGTGTTCTAGACTGGTGTCAGCCATACTTGTTATTAAAAACTACTAGAATAAAAAGGATTCTTCTTTTGAACGGTATTTTACTTTAGTCCTTTATTTGCCAAAGAAAACTCGTCTCAGGCAATGATAGTTTTGACCAATGTCAGGTTCCCCAATAACACATACAAGAAGATAGTGTAGTATTTCGTTTTGTTCTTTGAATCCTTGCCCCCTATAGCCCTTCTCCCTATTTGGGTTGTTAAGATTGGCTTATTTCATTAACTATGAAGGTACTTATGTCTTATAGCCAACACATCCAAGAAGTGAAGTTAGGTTAATCCTAACGAAACAATTCTTACGTTGCTTGCCGCTATACTTTATCCCCCCCTAATGTGCAATTATATAGCTCACATTATATATTTCAATGCATTTTCCCACTCGTAGCTTGTTTTTCCAGTTTCGTCACATTATTTGCATTTTGGGGGGCGAGGGTAAAGAATAGCGGATCTACACGCAAAATGTTTTAGCTCAAATTATTCTGCGTATTATGAAGCAAGAATTGTTTAATTAGGATTAACCTAACTTCACTTCTTGGGTGTGGTGGCTATAAGACACAAATAGCCTATTATTATGAACATCAATAAATTATAAGTTTGAATATGTGTCTTATAATGTATCAGTCGGTACTTTCCCATTATATGAGCCTTTCTAATTTGTCAAGTTTGGTTAATGCTAATGAAATAAAATAAAATAGGATGACTATATAATAGTTTAGAAACAAATTTGGGCTATATATTTGCACATTAGGGGGGGGGGCAAAGCATTGCATATATTAAATACGTAACCTAACCTAGGTACCTTTTTCCCCATCTAAACTCCAAAAAACCACAGTTTAATAACGCATACGCAGTTAAAACCACGCTAGACAAAGTATTTCTCTCAGCGGTGTCTTGAATCGTCTTGTAAAAAAGTGTTTTTCAAAGCGTCTCTGCCATTCGACTGTAGCATCTCTTGTTGGAATTCTTTAGAGAGGCCCATATAAAGGGATTGTACCTGTCGGTCTTTGATTAGTTGATTCCAGTAAAGACCAAAAAAAAAAAAGAAAAAAAAAAAAAAAAAAACAGGGAATAAATAAATTTAAAAAAATATCTGTCATATTTTCTTTCCAGGGGATAGGTGCAGGGGACAGGGCACTCGCGGATCCAGGTGGGTCGGGGACCCCCCCCCCCCAGATTTTTTCTTGCTCCCTCTTATTCCTGTTTTTTTACTCTTTTTTTAAGAGTAAATTTGTCAATTTGGTCAATTATTGGCACCTTTGTTACATTGCCCGCCCCCCTGAGGCTTTGCTCATTGGTGCCCTTGTCACATTGGGCCTCCCCCATAATTTTGCTCTATATCCACCCCTGGATAGGTGTATTATATCATCTTCTTTATGAAGATACAGTTTTGTCAAAAGGGAATTTTAGTTTAATATTATCTTTTGTTAATTACAAACGGGACTAGATATAGCCATTCCCTTTCAGCTATGATCTCTCAATCATGTTTCAGCACACAACTAGTGGTGACAGAAAAAAGAAGCAGAAAACACACATCACTGCTCCCCCTGCGAAAAAGTGTTTCCCTTGCTGCTCAAGATGCGGGGAATAATTATTGTACTATATTGGTCCAATGGTGTAGTTTTCATTTACAAATTTTTTGGGGTGTTTCATGCTATTTTCTGAAGTTCTCATAAATTTGTTTTCACAGCGAGCTGTTATCATTAAGATTAATCGAAAAAATAGTTAGTATTCCTGCATCAGCTTCAAATGAAATTCTTCCTCACTTGACAGTTCTTTCCAAAATTGTTTTTTAAGTTTTCAGTTAGTATAGGCTACAGTTCGCTGTTTTTCTACAGCTTTTACAATTCGCTGTTTTCGCTGGCTCTTTTCTAGGTTGCTACCAATTTTTGTGGGGTTTCAAGCTATAATTAAAAACTCCCATAAAACGGTTTTCGCAACAAAATTGTATAATTAAAATTCACCGAAATAATAGTGACCGTTCCTGAATCAGCTTCAAATGGCGATTCTTCCTCACTTGACAGCTATTTTCAAAATGTTTTTTTTTTCAGTTACTGTGGGCTACAGTTTGCTGTGTCCTAGGTTGCTGAGAATTTGTGGGGGATTTCAAACTGTGTTTCAAAATTCTCGTATAGCGGTTTTCGCAACAAAATTGTATACTTAAGTTCCATCGAAATAATAGTCACCATTCCTGAACTAGCTTCAAATGGCGACTCTTCCTCGCTTGACAGTTCTTTTCAAAATGCATTTCTTAAGTTTTAAGTTATTATGGGCTAGAATTTGTTCTTTGCTTTTTGTTTGCTTTTTGAAATTTCGGCTGATTTTTGGTGAGGAATCAGGCTATATTTCAGAATTCCCATAAATCGGTTTTCGCAGCGAATTTCGAAGATTAATCGAAATAATATTTACCATTCCTGAATCAGCTTTGACAATTCTTCCTTACTTGAGAGTTCATTTCGCAACATGTTTTAAAATTTTCGGTTACTATGGGCTACAGTTATTACTTAATTAAATTGTGGCGAATGCCACATGATCAAGAGTAACAATTCGGGGAAAAAATATATTTTCCCAAACTTTGAACTCATACGCACTTGAAGGTGGTTTTGATCTAACGGACCAATTCAAACACTTAGAAAAAACGGTACACCCAAACACAGTGAACCAAGCGATAGGATCCATGGACGTACAAAACTTTAAAATATAAGAAATTGTAAGCTCAAAACAGAGATCACCTCAAATCCAACTCGAACATGGTCACCATCACCTAGGGCTCATCTTAGAAATACCACTAGCCTTTGTGGGTTTCGGCGCTTTTGATTCCTGGCCCCGGCATTGTGGTATGCCTACCATTCGATGGTACATTTGATATCCCTAGGTGAACTTCGTAAAACACAGAACTTTAGGTCAATTTTAAGATCTTTTCATTGATAAATAAGAGTTTTAATATTGACAAAATCATTTCTAAAATATTTTAATCAATTATAAGCGCAAACAAGGGAATTTTTCGGTGTTTTGATACTTACACTGACCTTATTAGAATAAAGGTATTCAGATGTCTTGGTATTTTAAAAAGATTCCTTCACTTCTAGGGAGTATTTCCCGCCTTTATTGTGTCATCCTTACAGTTCTTTACCACGGACTGTTTGATTAAGGTGAAAACTACTCAAAAGAGACAAATTTACAGATTTATCCAATTGTAAAATTTAACGCGGAACCCTTGAAATAGGTGGGGCACACCTCCTACGCGTAGAAAATTATACTTATGCTAAGAATAGACCGGTTTAGCAAGTCAAAAATCCTGCGTAGTTGAACATAAGCTATAATAAGAGGAACAAGTACTTCGACTTACGCAATTTGAATAGCTTTTATGAAGTGGGCTCTTGCGTAAATCCAATGTAAATGCGCGACTTGTGTAAAATTTTAGAATAAGGGTGCTACCATTTCGGCGAACCGTCGGAACCTCAAACCGTCATAACATCTAAAAAAAAATTTATAAGTCTATATAATAGTAATAAGTATATAATAGTTTAGAAACAAATTTCGGCTATATATTTGCATATCAGGGGGGCGGGGGTAAGGCCTAGCATATATTAAACACGTAACCTAACCTAGGTACCTTTCCCCCCTAAATTATTTCCTTTTCCCCCTATTTTGTAGACGCTCTTGAATAGCCATGTGTCGTAGCATGTCTTTTATTAACAGAATGTTTTAATGCTATATTAGTTTGTAACGTTTCTTTGTTCAAATAAACGAATGTTAAGGTTGTTTATTAAAATTCTTTTTTTTATTTTTTTGTCTAACTCTGTTTCCTCTATTTTGTCCAAATTTTTGTTCACTTGATCCTGATTTTAACTTTAGTTGTCTACAAGGACTGCAATTTTAAAGCACAACAACCCCAAAAAACCAAAATGCTTGCGCCAAGATTCGATATAGCTTCATTTTCCTCCAAAAGTAATTGGTCTCATTAAAGGCCCTTTGTTCCAGTCTCCTTATCTTGAGAGTTTCACACCAATCGGAAGAAAATAAGGCATGACCCATTTTAAGTTCCACGAAGTGATACAACCCATTTTTTTTCAAATGATTTTTTCCCGCATACAGTTTGTATGGTCAAGTTTAAACAGGGTTGCCATCCCATAATGATTTATAACTGTTTCTGGGTTTTTTTATGATGCCTAAACCAAAATAATCACTAAATCAGAACATAAATCACTGGAATATTGAAGAAACCACTAAATCAACCAAGAAATCACCAGAATCTAGTGATTTTTTTTTTCACTGGGCATAAATGCCCTGTAAGCTGCTAGTCAATTAGTGACAAAACAAATTTGGACTTGTTTTGGGCATCAAAAACAAAAAGAACATTTTTTTTTATTCTGATAGCTTTTGACTTCATTTTCTTTAGGCAATGTTTCTATTAACTTTGGATTCCCTTATCTTTATAACCCTTTATCTTTATCTGCATGCCTTGAAGTCTAATCTAATCTGAGAAACAATTTTTTTTTTAAGTCTGTTTCAGGCTCCACATGAAGATGCAACCAAATTCATCTTTCTGCCATACTTTTTCATATTTTGAATGTCTTCTATGTTTCTTTTCCTATCCCCCCACCCCATCCCGGCAAAAAATAATTTGTAACTGTCTGGGTACTTTCGTATTAGCTAGTACACACTCGAGAAGTGAAGTTAGGTTAATCCTAATGAAATATACCAAAATATTATGGAAATGTAATACTTTAGTTTATATAATAATATAATTTGGGCAATATATTTGTAAATTAGGAGAGATGGGGGTAAAGTAGTCTAACCTAACCCTACCCCCCCCCCCTGACGCACAAATATATAGCCCAAATTATACAGATCCAACGCATTCTGTCACCTGTCATTTGTCTTTGTTGTTATGAAACCGGTTTTCTTAGATCTTACATTCAGCCAACTTCTCGAGTGTGTACTGGCTAATAAGGAAGTACCAATGTCTGAAATGATTCCTTGAAAAGAATGAAACGTGTGGGCCTAAAACTACATCCTTTCGGATAGAATCTGCACAGAAACTTCACGTTTTTGGGTAAAATCTGTCAGAAACCTTAAATTGACCTTTGCCCGAAAGAAACAATGATCAAATTCTAATCGCTTTAGTTACTTAACATGTCCTTTAAGAACAATTATTTTAATTTTTGCTGACTCAATAGCGAGGTTGTGAGTCATTGAGAATATTCTGGTAAAGTGCGCAATATTTTTTGGCAAGCCAAAATGCTTATTTCCCCTGCGGTCATGATGATGTCAGAACCGGCTTCCCAAATAACACAGAAAAGAATTGAGTATTTTAAGGAACAGAACGAAATGCATTATACAAGAGTCGGAGAAAATTGAAAAGAATTCAGTTTGTTTTTGGCAGCGATTCCGTTTTCACGTACTTGGTTGACTGAATTGACAAAAAAAAGGTTTTTCTTTATTTTGTTTTTAAATGGCTATTTGTTAATTATTTAATAGATGTTTGGTTTTCAGCTGTAAATTTTATTTAGCAGATAACTAGCCTTGTTTTTTAATCAGACTAGGCTGTTGGTTTTTAAAGGTAGGGTATATATCTGGAAAGAGCACCAAAAAAGGCATCGAGTGGTATGTTTATTTTATTCATAAGTCAATAATATGAATAACGAAGAACTTACCTCAGTTTAGTGGTTGGGGCCACTTCCAAAGGAAAGATGCTAATAAGATAAAGCTATTAGGCTATTATAGGCTAGGATGTAAGAGAATACATCATCAATTGATACCTTTTTTTCTTTCCAAATTCAATAATTGCTTCTGGGGGACAGGGGCGGATCCAGGACTTTTTTAGGGGGGGGGGGGGGAAATAGGTTGATCCGATAAGCTTGTGTGGTAAATATTTACCGAATCATATTATTGAGTAACAACTAAAGTGAATATACCATTCGATGCCTTTTTTATGCTGATTAAGAATATAATAATCATTTCTGTCGGAAATGATTTTTAGCCCCCCCCCCTAACCTAACCCCCCCCCCCAAATGTGCAAATATATATCCTGAATTGACATATATAGGGGGGGGGGGAACTAAAATTCATTTCCGATAGAAATGATTATTATATTCGTAATCAGCATAAAAAAGGCATCGAATAGTATATTCACTTTAGTTGTAACTCAATAATATGATTTGGTAAATATTTACCACTTGTGTTAGGAACAAGTGGTAAAATTCTACTTTAATTACTTTTGGCTATCATGGAAAGGGGTTGGGTTAGGAAAATGAAACTTTCAGGGATGGGTCTACATGCTAGGGTAGGCTATGTCCCGGGAAGGTACTTTGAAGTACCTACCTCCACTCCTCCCCCCTCTATATAATGCAAATTATTGCATATTACTAGTTGTTTTAGCTCACATTTCATCCTATATTACTATCATAATTATAAATCACTGCTTACCTTACACAACTTCAGCTTTTAACCTTGTTCATTAAAATATATTCCAAAATCCTATTTCCAATTAATGGTCATCCCTTTAACTTATTTACTATTTAGCTGACATTGCTTATGAAACCCTGTTTGTGATGTCACAACTTTGCTCATCATAACCCCTTTAAGGGTAGCATGTAGGTGCCAGGGGGTAGAAGACAACTTGATAAGCCATTTAAACTTTATTAATTAGGGAAAGGATTTGACAAGAGATAGACCAGTAAAAAAAAATCCGAATCGTTTTTAGAGGACAAATTATGTTCTGAGAAGATGTTTTTATTTTTGTAGGTCCAAGTGCCGATGAAGTTTCTGTTGAGCTGGTTGAAATACTAGCACGGACTTGTAGTTACGAACTCTTCATAAAACGTTTAATAGTGCTAATATGCGTCTTAGTAAGGGGGGAAGTTGAGTTTGGAGTGGATTTTTTAGGGGACACTTTTCCTTTAGGAGTGAAATTCCAGATCAGTGAATATTCTGGTGGAAATGTTACACTAGGGGTATTGACAGAATTACTATACAAAACTCATTTTAATTGTTTTACAATCTCTTTGCCAAATTTTATATATGGAGATGTTCCGAGGACTTTTTTCGTAGCGTTTTTTTTCTGGGAAATAACTACCACGAAAGAGGGCAATTCTGGAGTGACCGAGAAACCGATGTACAGGTTAAAGTCTTATTCCAATGAAATAATGCTAAGGAGAATTTTCCAGGGTGAATCGTCCACAAGCAATTTTACAGAGAGGGAGGATTCTCAGTGAGGAAGGAACTATCTGGAAGGACTTTGACGGGAGGGGGTGCACTTTACCTTGGATGAAATTTCCACAGAGGAGTTTTCGTGAGGGGGAGGGGTATATTTCATAGATGTTGAGTCAGATTTACCGGCATTATTTGAAAACGAACAGAAATTATACCATTCATGAAGGGTTGCCCCTTCTCAATACCTTATTCTTGACGCTAAAGTTTGACTGTTTACTAAAATTGAAACACAGGGGCTGTTTAATTAGAATATTAAGCTTTTTTAAAAGTGCTAACAGCTTTAGCGTAAAAAGCATGGTTTAGAGGAAGGGGTGACCCTTCATATCCGGAATAAATCTGCCAAAACTGATACGCCAATTGTGTTTTAATTTTTCATGCACTGTGAGCCAAAATCAAACCAGCATTAGTTAAAAAACGTTCAGAAATTAAATAAAAACCAAGTTTTATTAACTGAAAGTAAGGAGCGACGTTAAAACTTAAAACGAACAATAATTATTCCGTATATGAAAGGGGCTGTCCCCTCCTCAACCTCTAGCTCTTTACGCTAAAGTAACGTAAAGAGCAAGGCGTGGAGGAGGGGACAGTCCCTTTCATATACTTAATAATTGCTGTTCGTTTTAACTTTTAATGTTGCTCCTTACTTTCAGTTAAAAAAAAATTGTTTTTATTACTTAATGTCATAAAGACGATACTTTTGTCAACATATGAAGAACCATGTATATTGTAATTATATCTGTCTGGTTTATATGCAAATTAACACAAGAGACGAAAATTAACGTACGAGAGAGTAGTGAAGAATTATGGTATACAAAGTAATATTTGGCAGGGATAGTCACTAATGATAAATCACTAGGGATGGCAACATGATTGGATGATTTTCGGGGAACCAAATTTTTTTTTGGGTGGCACATAGATTTTTGGGGAAATCCCCGAAAATTTGGGAATAGTGCAAGCCCTGCTTGATTTCTAATCAGGAAAATCGAAATACTTAACCACACGAGAAAAGAAAAGCTTCGACTTTGCGGTTGACACAATAACGAATTGCCGCAAAATTAATTCAAAGTCAACCGAACACCGCCGCCTCTTCTGGCGGCGGCGCGCGTGTGGCGCACCGGCGATGTTGTGACACTTTAGCGGCGGTCAACCGAGGCTCTCGTTGGCGGCGTTCCGTTGATGTGCCGGCGTGGTGCTGGGATCTAGGTAAGACACAGAGTGCTACGAATATCAGACATTAGAGGACAAATTATGTTATGGGAAGATGTTTATGAAATCCCCATTCACCCCAAACTCAAAATTTTCTAAAATTCTACTTTAGAAGCTTGTTAAATTTTTTAAAGCACTAATAGATGGAGCGCTACAAACATCAGAATCGAATTTAGAGGACAAATTATGTTATGGGAAGATGTTTTTGAAATCCGCCTTTGCCTCTGCTGGCCCAGTAGCCCCACACTGAAAAAAAAATCGTTTGATATTCAGCAAAAATTGTTTTTAATCTTTATCAACAACAAAATTTGAATTTCAACAGCTGAAATTGAATATTTTAGACCATTTTGGAATTCCATGGTCATTATTGAATTTCCAATTTGTTGAGAAACAAAAATATTGAATTCCCATACCCGAATTGAATTTTCAGTTTGTTGACAAAACAACATGTTGGATTTTAAGATCGAATTTCCATTTTGTTTGCTGGATTTCCCGTTCTTTTATTGGATTTCAATCACTAGCGTTGTTCAATTTCCTAGGTCTACAGTCTAATATCTAGTTCTCAGGATTCAGTTTTCCTTTCTTCTTTCTGAAGCATCAATACAAAAAAAATAATCTCATTTATTTTACAAGACAGAAACTTAAAAGAAAAAATTTCTCCCAGATAATATGACACCTCTTAACGGCTGCATTTTTTCATGGTGGAAATCAGTAGATCAATGGCGTAGTAGCAGGCCGACAGAAGACACTAGAGTAATGCACATCTCCCCATCATAAATAAAGTGACACACGGACTTAAAATGAAGATGAAATCAAATTAAATCACATATGGAAGAAAGGCTTCCCCCCTTTTTTCTTAATCCATAGGGGAACATTTACATTAATAAAGTCATGAATCCTATCTTTCCTGAAAAACTTTGAGTAACTCATCAGATCTTATCAAATCTTTTGTTCGCTGCCTCATAAGATGTGTGTGTTATAAAATTAATAACTTGTAAAATAAATCTTCTGCTTAGATGAAGTACAACAAAATTGTTTTCAGCTCCACAACTATTCTCAATTCATATTTGTAAGGTTTTAAAGATATGTTAATACATTGATAAAAAAACATTGATATGGCTTAAAATTCTACTCAAATAACAGGAATTGCATTTTTGGAACTAGACCTTGAAAAAAAGAAACTGATAACTGAAAATTAAGGTAAAATGTTTTTTTGTCAAAATTTCAATAAGTATAGACCTGTCATGTAGGCACATTTAAGGACCCTCTAGAGGGAGAAGGAGTGGAGGTAGATACTTCAAAATACCTTCCCGGGACATACTTTGATACTTATTTACTATCTGGAACACATGCGCTGTATTATATAGGGAAAATGCGGGTTTCTTTCGAAACGGGTTTTGTTCAATATAGAAATGAATTGTAAAGCGTGGTTTGTTATTGGGTTTACAATATTTAAACTATTGTTTTATGGGGTTTAGGAGGAAAAAAGGTACCTAGGCTTAGTTAGGTTAGGTATTTAATATATGCTATGCTTTACCCCATACCCCCTAATGTGCAAAAGTTTGGATGGTATTTGTTCCTAAGCCCGCTTATGTTTACCCTATCTTATTTTAGCTTGCTAGCGGTAATTAATCTTTACTTTTTATTCATATTTCAGATAGTAAACAAGCGCTCATCATTCAGGCTGTAGAACCATCCCTGAAAGTTTCATTTTCCTAACTTAACCCCTTTCTAAGATAGCCAAAAGTAGCTAAAGTAGAATTAGTATTGTTCTATTAGCTGTAAGCCATGCAAGATAGATGATAAGAGAAACTAGTCAAACAGGTTCTCTCAACGGAGAATTGGATTGCAAACAGTGGTTTCCAACTGCAGTTACAATATTTAGACTTCAGTTTTTGGGGGGTTAGGGGGGGTGGGAAAGGTACCTAGGTTACGTACTTATTTAATATAAGCTATGCTTTACCCCCCCCCCCCTAAGGTGCAAATATATAACCGAATTTTGTTTCTAAACTATTACATTTTTATCCTATTTTGTTTTATTTCATTAGAATTAACCGAACTTCACTTCTTGCATGGTTTACAGCTAATAGAACAATACCGTAGAATTTTACCAAACTTTTTTTTATTTATTAAAATGTACTATCTTAAACATTTTGGGAAACATAAGACACAAGTTATCAATATTAATAAACTAAACTCAATACTTACAATCACAATCAGATTGTGTTCTCTCTCTGATCTGAATGCCCCCGAGGCAAAATCGTTGCTTTGTCGTTTGAAGGTCTTAACATTAAATCTACTTCTGTATTATACGTTAGTATGTAGTTGAAGGATATTTTTTTTTTTGTCAAGTTGATCTTAAATCATATAACATTAGTGTTGGTCGATAATTTGATCAAACGATGTATCGAAATATCGATATTTTTACTTTCGATATTCGATAATCGATATATCGATTTCGATATTTCTGATCAGTTTTTATTCTGATTAACTCTTGGCTTTGCCAAAGTTAAAAAAAATTGTGTACTTATCTGTTAGCCACTACACACTCGAGAATCTGAATCTATAAAATCATACAACAGCTGGTTTATTGCTGTTTGTATACGGAGACAATTAGCTTCGACTCAGTGTAGCTATGTTTTAATAAATATTTAGTTGGTATTTTGGTTTATTTAGGTTAGGTTACTTATTGCATGCAGCCCGCTATACTTAACCCCCACCCCACCACCCCCCTAGTGTGCAAATATACAGCCCAAATTATATATATCCTATCTATTTCCCAAGCATAGCAGTTGTTTCTACCCCATACCTGTAGATCCAAATTCTCGAGTGTGTACTGGCTGATAGAAAAGTACCAAAAATTATAATAAAAGGGTATTTTGCACAATTTTTTTAAACTTTGAATAATTGAAAATCAGTCAATAAAAACAAACTTTGATTACAAGAGTGAATGTCATAGAAATCTAGACTTGAAATTACTCGGGTTCAGGATAAAGAAAGATAACCTACTGGCTGCTTTTGACTATTCAAACTCAGCAACATGTCAATGTTTTTTCCCTGAGCATTTGTTCTACTTTTCAGTGATTAAATAAAAAAAAAAGAACACAGGTTTTTTCAACTGAAAGTAAAGTTCATCATTACAACTTAAAACAAATAGAAATTCTTCTGTATATGAGAGGGTTGCCCTTTATACACATATTTTCTAGTATTTTAAAAACAAACTTCTTATTCTAATTAAGTAGCCCTTGCGGAAAATCCCCTTGCGGAAAATTTCCCTCGCTAAAAAACGTCTGTTTACTTCCAAATAGCCTAACAGAAACTATATGTAAACAACAGACAAAATTCATAACTTAAGGCCCTTCCCCCGAGTATCTTTTCCCTATAACGGTTGACCTCCATGGGTAAAAAAAAACTTCTTTCACTTACTTTTCAAGTAAATTTACTCATTCCGGCCTATGCTTAAAACACTATGCTTAAAACTATGCTTAAAATATTTTGTCGTAGCAATCACAATTTCCTCGGAACATCTCTACATCAAAATTGAATCGGCAGAGAAACATTATGACGAATTTCGTAAAGGAGTTATGACAAATTCTTTGGTGTAAAATTCCCTCTTGTTAGTTCATCCCCGGAAAATTCCCTGCCCATGGGAAATTCTACCTGTGGAAAATCCCCCCCACAGAAAAGTCCCCCTCCCCGACCCAGATCTGGGTACTGACAAATAAGAAATAATAGCAGTAAAAAAAAGATAAATTCAGGTCATAAAGCCCTGTCTTTAGGGTTTGGGAAGTAAGTTTATCTCTGGATGAACATTTTTTTTATCTTTCAACTACGATGAACAAAATGAATATCTCGAAAATGGAATCGGGTGTCTTTAGGGAAAAAAGGGTGTGGGAGGGGGGCTTGTGACTCTCCAATATCTCGGGTCACTTTAAAAGGGAACTAGAACTGTTATTTTCCTTCGAACGAGCACTTTACCAACATTCTTGGGCCTTTGATTTGATGTGATCACGCTGGCGAAAAAAAGAGGAATAAATAAACATGCATCCGTGATTTTTATTCTGACAAAAATACAAAATTCTACATTTATGCAGACGGGAGGTTAAACTCTTTACAGTAGAGTTCCATGATATGCTGAATCTAATGGCACGCTTTTCATTAAGATTCCTTGACTTCTTGGGGTGTATTTCTCCTTTCTCGAAAATTACGGAAAGTTTCTCAGGCTCGTATATTTTGATAGGAACATTAAACTGAATGAACCCTATATACTTGGAATCAGCATAAAAAGCCAATTCTATTTTATATGAGCAAGGTCTATCAGCTTAGAAGGCAGTAATACAGCCAAGGCCTTTTGGAAGTTCTCAGCAACATTTGGAAGTCCTCCTGACTAAACGTATTTTGAGTTTGAGAAAAGGCTATACCAACTTATGGATACAGGTAAATATGCTGTGTATCAGCATGTATGAGTCAATGGATTAAATACATCATTGTTCTTCTTCTCGCCCATTTCCCAAACAATTTTTTGTGTTTTCTGCAGGACGTTTACCTGTAGCAGAAAGGCCGAAAATAGTCAAATATGTTCAGATATCGTTTTCGATATCGATATTTTCGTTTCGATATTCGATATCGATATTTGTTCTGACATATCGATATATCAATATCAATATTGAATATCGCCCAGCACTATATAACATTCGAAAACAAAATAAGAGACAAATTAGCTCTTGGGAGGAGGTTTAGTTGCCCTCCAATCTTTACGGTCTCTTAAAAAGAACACTAGAACGAAAAAACAACAAATAGAAACTCATCTGTGATCAGTCTTCTGGCTAAAACATAAATTCCATATTTGTGCAGATAGGAGATCATAACCCCCCACAATAACATTTTCTGATACGCTGAATCTGAAGAGATTTATTGGCTTTTTGGGGAGTGTTTCTCCCTTTTTCGAAAATCAGGCTCCCTGTTTTCAAAATCCCTTTTTCTTCTGAGGCTTGGAGCCTTTGGTGGGTAGATATTAAACGTAAAGAAGTTTATATATTTGCAATCTGCATAAAAACCCAATTCTTATCAATTGTTATCAAATTTCCATTTTTGAGTTTCGGTTACAATTAAGCTGAGTCGCTCCTTAATTACAGTTTAACACTATGAACTGTTTGATAAAACTTATTGGGCTAACGTCCTATTTTTTAATTAATCCTGTAGCAAACCGGAGTTTTTGAAGCACGATTCATGCTATTAAAGTGTAGTATTTCTGAGTCCAGTTGAAATGTGCACCATTTTGAAAAATTCTCTTTTTTTGGGGAAGCTGTTGGTTCCTTTACGTGTACGTAAAGGACTGAAATACCCTTAAAGGCGTCTTCTTTTCTTCGATATATTTGCTTACTTGGTTATTCAGCGTAAGCAGCAAATTTAAAGCAAATCCAGGGAAGAATCTTTTTTAAACGCTTTTTTGGTCTCATTATAAAAATGACGTTCATCGCAAAAACATAAGTTGTTCCCACAAAAGGATTTTCGTTATTAATTAGAAAAAATTGAATTTAGAAAGCAATATGTTTTCACCGTTAGTACTGTTAAGTTTAGGGTAGTATCTTAAGAAATTTTCTACCTACAGAAACTCACAAAAAATGTATTTAAAAAAAGCGATTGTAAAAGTTAAAAGATAATTTTTGTACATAAATTTTTGCGTGTTCATTTTGCAGACAAGAAAGCTCAATTTATTTCAAAGTAAAAATATATTTCCGTATATTTATAATTATCTTTTTATACTCAAAATTCAATTAGCATTCCCCTTTTTCTGCTATAATTAAAATATTTGAATTGAACTTATACTGAACATATTACTTTCAATGGTCTATAATCAAATTTACAATGATATTCAAGAAACTTCATAATACTTTTGAAGTTCAAACCGTGTTGATTTATATAACCTATTTACAGTGAAAATTACATTTTTTCTTCTAGAAAGTACATGAATCGTAATAATTGCAATAATGTTTTGGAACTCAATAAGCCAGTCACAAATGCAAATGAAAAATTGGATTTTTTTGTTACGTATTTGAATTAAATAAGCAAGTCACAATTCCAACAGAAAGATCGGTTTTTTTTTACTTGTTTGAATTCAAGCAAAACATTTTGTTGGAAATCAATTTTTTTTTTTTACAGTACAGCTTTTCCACTTGAGACACGACACCAACAGTGCCGTTTTTAGTGCCATTTGAACATTATGATGGTGGAATTTATATGAAAGACGTAGATATGTGCAATATCTTCTATATGAACTATAAAAGATCTACCAACGATGTTCTGGTAGTCTGCTAGTGCCACCCTTTGAGAAATAGCACAAAAAGTGCCATTTTAGTGCCATATGGCACTTGCAGATGGGAGAATTTATAAAAAGCACGTAGATATGAGAAATAGCTTTTGAATGAGCCATTAAGAATCTATCTATGATCTTCTAGCAGCCCACTAGAACTTTTGAAAAAAGAGAAGAAAAAAAACCAAAAAAAAACGGGAGACTTATGAATATAATCAATGCAAAAAAGCTATTCTCCTTGTCGTTCGTGGAGAAAAGTCTTAACTACCCTGCTCTAAGTTTTTGATAGTTCTGCATTTAATAATAAATTCTTGGGTTTCGTCTGGCACCCGGTCTGTCGGATGTGAGCAAGGCCGTATCCAGGGGGGGGGGGTTGCCCGGTTAGAACCCCCCCCCCCGAAATTTTTGACCGAGTCGAAAATAAGTCGAAAATTAGTAAAACCTAGGTAAAAATCAGTAAAATTAGTCGTAAACTGAGTCAAAAATTAGTAACCCCCCCCCCCGAAAAAAAAATCCTGGATCCGCCCTTGGGTGTGAGGCTGTTTTTCGAAATCACCATAAATTTCTTTTCGCAATAAACTTTTACTTTTAAGACGAACCGAAATAATAGTTAACGTTTCTGAGTCAGTGTCAGATGGGATTTTTTTTCACTAGGCAGTTTTTTTTTTCAAAACGCGTTTTTTAACTTTTCGTTACTATGGGCTGTGGTTCGCTCTTTACTAGGTTGCAGCTACCGCTGCAACCATGATACCTCTCCGGGACATGCTTTAAAACAATGAGCATAGAAAATGACTTAAAAAAAAACAACAGTGGATACCGATATTCCCGATACGATACATGCGATACCGTAACGCGCGATATCGATACGCCCGATACCACATACAGCCCTTCCCAAGGGACTATGGAAGGCCATATCATCATCAAAACCATATATATTGGACCTTTGAACTATGTTAAACAAAATGGCTATCTCAAAATTTTTATAGGACTAGTTGGGGCGAGGGGGCCTGTAGGGAGGGGGGATTTTGCCCTCGAATCTTTTTGGTCACTTAAAAAGGGCACTTACAGATTTAATTCCCATTCGAGTGAGCTATTACACACCTCTCTATGATGCTCTGGTTACCCCCCAGCCCTTCTAGAAAAAAAAGAAAGAAAAAAAAAGGAGACACATCAGTGCTACCCATGCAAAAAAGTGATTTTCCTTGGTGTTCAAGATAGAGGACTGTAATTATCCTACCAAATGGTTTTCGACCATGCTGATTCCAATGGTGCACTTTTTATTTCGATCTGGCGCCATTTTCAAGGGGGTTCAGCAAGGCCGTATCCAGGGGGGGGGGGTTACCCGGTTTGACCCCCCCCCCCCGAAATTTTTGACGGAGTCGAAAATTAGTAAAACCTAGGTAAAAATCAGTAAAATTAGTCGAAAACTGAGTCAGGAATTAGTACCCCCCCCCTCCCCGAAAAAGTCAAAAATTAGTAACCCCCCCCCCCGAAAAAAAAATCCTGGATCCGCCCTTGGGTTTCAGGCTCTTTTGCGAAATCACCATAAGTATCTTTTCGCAATAAACTTTTACTTCTAAGATTAACCGAAACAATAGTTACCATTCCTGATTAAGTGTCAAATGGCAATTTTTTCTCACTAGATAGTCTTTTTGAAAATGCGTTTTTCAACTTTTGATTACTATGGGCTGAGGTTCGCTCTTTACTAGGTTGCAGCTGCCGCTGCAACCATGATGCGCTCTGGGCGGCCTGCTTTCCGCAATTCTTTGTTCTAGTTTCCATATTTTGTTACTAAAGTATTATATTTTCATCATATTTTGGTATATTTCATTATGATTAACCTAACTTCGCTTCTTGAGTGTGGTCGGGTTAATAGACAAGTACCGAAGCATCTTTACAAAACATTAATGGCATTTACGGGAAAGTTCCCAACATGACATTAAAAAAACGCTTAAGTCAAACAAAGTGCAGTTAAATGAAACTAAATTCCAGTTAGTTTTTTCTTTTTTTTAGATTTCAATTATTTGCACAGCACTTTTACAGGCTGTTTTTATCCATGTTTCTAATATATTCATTATCCGTCCTCATCTGTTAAAACCTTAATGAGAATAATTAGGTCAAAAAATCTCATGGGATATTCACCCTGAAGCCTGAATATATGGACCAGTACTTAACCACTGCATAAATACATAAAAAAGGTAAATGATGCAGTATTAGACTTGACAGTCCATACTCGTAGTGGTAATCTCCATTTCATGGCTCTTCGTCCAGGAAGTGCAATGGGATTGAGATAGAGCCATCCTGTGCTTTCGCACATCGTTCTTGTTTACATTCCTTTGATTTATTAAGGTACTAATTTCGGGATGGGTCAACTTTGGTCAAGCTTAAAGAGTCACGCCACTATTCCCTGTACCAAACCAAATAATTGGCGACACCAGGACTCGAACCCTCATATATATAAATACATTTATCACAATGTTTATATGTATTATGTGCTATGGACATAACATACCGTTCCCAGTAACAGGAAGATTCATTGACAACAAAACCGTCTTGATCCTTAATTTATTATATTAAATTTGATCTTTATTGATCCTTAAATTTATGCCTCAAGCAACCCTCAGAGCATTTCCTCCATATCCGTTATCAGCATGGTTATTTCTAAAGAACCCGCCTCATTTTCCTTGAAATGGAATTGATTCGGGTATGGCACCTTTTATGCTTGTGGCCCCCTGGAGTACGCAGGGGTGCTGATTGGAGGGATTGATTATGTTCTGAAAATTACCTTTTTCTGTATATTCATTGTTAAAAAAAATGTACCTCTCCCTTGTTTTATACATGTGCACTCGAAGGGAAGAAGTAGAAGAAAAGCTAGGCCCCTGGAATGAAATTATGTATAGTTTTTGTGGATATTTAGAGTTTTTTTCAAAAAAAAGGGGACGCAACTTTTTGGCGTCCCCTTTTTTCACTGATTGAATGTTTAAATGACAGCTTTCGGAGCCTTTGAAAAAGCTCGGCATTGTAATCATTTCTGGCAGGCTGGTATGTTGTATCTGGTTGGGAATCTATGTGTCAATGTCCCCCAACATATAGTAGGCACATAGGTGAAGGGGCATGGTACTTGGAAAATTTCTTACTACCTAATGTCTAGATTTCGTGCGGACAAACTAATTATGTTTGAAATGTTATTTTTCTTTTATTTGGCACATTATAAAAGAATGTTCAAACGTGAGTTTACGTATATATATTCAGATATTCATTTGTCTTTTGGAAAAATCTTTAAATTAGCCCTTTTGACAAATCTTTAAATTAGCCTACCGGCAAACTAGTATTTTAAGCCTAGGATTCCTGCTGGACATAAGGAAATATATTAAGAAACAATTCTTACTCCATAATATGCAGGATAATCCTATTTAACACATTTTGCATGGGGAGAGCTTTATCTTCACTTCTTTCCTTGTTTCTCAGCTTTTCTAAGAAATTCATGAATTTCTTAAAACCTATATATTCCCAGAATATATGCCTAGAATTGCATCCTCAATCTAAATATAACATCCATTTGTATCACAAATGAACTTCCCATATTAGCCATATGGTGGATGTCCGTTTTATTAGCTGGGAATCACTACCTATCAAACTTTGGGACAACGCACATATGTTCCGGTCTGATTATAACATTTTGCCAAAACAGGTGAATACTACTGCTACTACTAACAACTCACTGCAGCACCAAGAAAGCATACACGAAAATATGAATATTTTTATTCGTCATGAGATCTTGGTGGTTGACTAGGTCCCTAAGCCTCAGATTGTAACTTGCTCATTTGTAGCCAAGAGCCAAATGTTACGACTTCAAATAATAATATTTGGCTAGAGATTAATATCATATTTCTCCGTGCTTGAAAGTGTCCTTTAATTCCATTGTTTGTATTTGTAACCTTTTTTCTTGAGGCAATCGCATTATTCTTTAAGTGTATGTCAGAGAGCCCACACAATCTCTTTTTTTTACTTGTTGCTGCAATTACCATTTGTTGCTTGGTCGAACTTTTAGCCAGTAAAACGAACGTAAAGCCTGATTGTTCTTTGTATGAAATTTCAACCTATCAAAAAAATGAAAGCTTTTTGAGTCTCAACATTTTTTACAGGTAAACTATTTCACTGTGGTAAAGCTTCGAAAAAATGTTTCCATAACTAACTTTATCTATTTATTTCTAGGTCTCAAACTTATTGCATTGCCATAGTTACACATCCAACATCATCATTTACACTTTTCTTGACCGTTTGAAATATTGAAAATGGAGTCCATTAATTATTTCCATCAAGCTTTCATGGATTCTGTATTTTGTTAAACCTTTCTGAAAGGTTTTTGTGTGTTCTCTGTGTGTGTTTTTTTGCAAATGATAAGCTTGAAGTTGGTTGCTACACATTGTTTAAAGCAGCCATAGATTGTTTGACTAAATTTAAGTACTTTGTCTCTTTTTACCTTTCACACATCCTAGTACAAATATGGTTCGTGATCGTGATATGAATGCCGGTAGTCCCGAAGGTGGATAATAGTTCATAAAATTGATATTTTGTGAAGACTTGTACAGAGCTTCGCTGAAGCGTGTGATAATCCCTTTTAAAAAGGACTTCTTACTGCAAGAAACAGATATTTGCAACTACAAGAAACTGATATTTGCACACCGATTACTAGAAACGATACAAGCTGGCTGTTAGCGAAGGATACACAAATAGGTAAGAGACCACGGTTAGCCAGCTCTTCTTTTTTTTTTAATGTTTTACCAAAATATTATTTAAAAAATAATAAACTGCCTGCAAGTTTCACTACTGACCTAGATATGGAAATCTTTCGAGATATCATTGAAAAATATCTGCTTATAGCTCGTGGGAATAAATATGATTTCTGGTCCAAGAAGTCATTTCAGAATTGGTTTGCTCGCCCAGGAAACATTTCTAAACTTCTTTATGCGTGGCTTCATTGCCCTGTAAGGGTTATAACTAGACCCTGGCGCCGCGCCGATGAGGTAAGACTGGCGGCGGCGGGGCAAAAAACAGCGCCCCGCACCGTGCCGCCGATAAGACGTCGGTGGCGCGCCGCCGGTAAGACGTGTTCAAAACTTCACAAGTCGCTGGCTGGAAACTGGTCTTCTTTGCTATTCATCAAGAGAAGTAGAAATCTGGTAGAAACGAAATGGCTATGGCGTTTCAGAACCCTTGCATAATAGTTGAAGTATCTATTATCTATGTATTCTTAACATAAATAATTATCAAAATTAGTAGTTTTTTTCAAGTTTGAACTTGAAGCTTAATTTTTTCATGATGCCCTTTGCCAATTTCTGCTTTGTCACCTTTAAAACAGTTGAAACGGGCGACTTTGATATTTATAGTTTTTTTTTTTTTTTTTTGCTCTTTTATATTCCTAAAAAGCTTTCCTTGTATTAAAAACAGGTTTTAATAAAAATTAAAAAAAAATACATCAAGTATAACTCACGAAAATCCTGCTAATTTTTAAATTATCATAAGGGTTGGACAAAGATGTCCTACGGACTATTTTTGCTTGGCTTCTTCCTTCTTTAATTTACATGTGTTGATTCATTTTTCAAAACATTATCCAACTGTCGAAATATACCACACATAAAACAATATTTACAATACACAAAAGAACATACAATTACAAGCAGAATTATATGTAAAACACAAAAACACATCAACCTGTCCTACCAATTTTTTCCACAATCATTTATAATCATTTTGGATAGGATAACTTAAAATTTCACCTTAAAAAATAATCAAGCATCAGTTCCCAATGACGAAATGTGGATGACCCACCTCAGTACTGGAAAGAAAATGGAAGTTAACTTCCAATCAATGTGTCAGTCTCAACCAATTAGCTGGGTCGAACTTAAATGAATTTATATAATGGACGATATAAGGGAATTGAAAACTTTTTGATAAGCATGCGTAGCTGTTCAGCGTATTCTTGTATGATTCTAATAGATTTCTCAATTTTAATTCTACTAAAATGAAAACATTATGGCGTTAAAAACTTTTAACTAAGATTGTGATCGTTTAGAAATTTTCCTTAGGGGTATTCTCATTGAATTTCTTTCTTTTAAGATCGTGGCAACGCGTGACGGGTAAGCTGGTATACTACTGAAAGTCCAAATATTAGTATGTGTAAAAAAAAGTTATTTTTCAAGATAGTGTGGAGGGACAAAAAATCTAGGGGTCAACTGGTCGAAAAAAATTCCTTCAGTCAAACTTGGAAGTTTGACTGAATCTACCAGGACTTGATGAAGGGGATGTTCAACTGACCGAAAGGCAATATCTTAATATTGCTGTTGCTATAATTGTCATGAATAAAAATCAACTTATCCACTTTGTGTGGACTGAGGCTACTTTCAATAAGAAAATTCAAAATATTATTATCTGAATATAATAATTCCCTACCTCCCTCCCCCTCTGGACACCACCTTGATAGGATACCGTCTCTGCTTTAAATTAAAAAAAATAACTTTTTGGCATCCCTGCTTTCAATAAAAAAAAAAATCAAAGTACTATCACTTAAATATAATAACTCCCTATGCCCCCCTCTGGATACCATCTTGATAGGATACCGTCTCTGCTTTAAATTAAAAAAAAACTTTTTGGCATCCCTGTTTTCAATAAAAAAAAATTCAAGATATTATCATTTAAATATAATACTTCCCTAACCCCCCCCCCCCCTGGATACCATGCACCTTGATAGGGTACCTTCTCTGCTTTAAATTAAAAAAATAATAACTTTTACTTCGAGATATTATCATTTAAATGTAATACCTCCCTACACCCCCCCCCCCTCGGGATACTACCTTGCTAGGATACCGTATCAGCTTTACATTAAAAAAATAATTTATTTAATAATTAACTAGGTCACTATATGGTTCAAACAAACACGCGAAATATCGTTAAACAGCGTGTTCCTTGAAAAGAAATGAGGGTATGAGTAAAGGAGTGCGAAGATGACAACAAAAAAGGCGAAATTATTCCGATATACCTCAAACTATTGGAAAACTGAGTCATAGATTCGCCGTGGCATTCAATAAGATCCAAAGAATCTAATTAAAAGGGAGCACACACAAAAGCCAAATTAGGCCAGTAGCCTATGAGAAATCGCAAAATACCCAAGACAATGAATAAGTTCCAATGGGGGGCCCTGGGTCTATCAAAATATTTCAATGGTTTCACAGGAAATTTGATAGTATTTTTTTCCATCTCCGCTTTAAATGAAAAAAAAATCTTTTTGGCATCCCTGCTTTCAATATAAAAATGAGGTATTATCATTTAAAAATGATAGCCCTATATCCCCCCCCCTATAGGCAATAATTTACAATTTTTTTATGAATCATATATTAAAGATAGATTATGTTTCAATCTTTAATTCCCCAACTATGTACATAGCTTAGTCTATAGCTAAATTTTGTCTCAATAGAAGGTTGTTTTTTCGTGTTTTTGTTTTGGGGGGGGGGGTAAAATATTTTCAGACAGAAGATTGTATTTTCTTTAATCTATCAGGCGTTCAACAATTGAGTATTAAACATTAAGAAATTCTTATCTAAAAACAGCAAAAGAAAAAAAAATCTGCAAACTTACAATTCAGTTGTAGAAATGATCTTTCTGCTATCAATTTCAAAATCGAAATGTAGTGAATGCTGCGTTCTATAATACTATTCAACTTGAAAATAAAATTCTTGACTACGAATGATTTAAGGAATTGCAAGTGGGAAACTGGATTCGAAAGAAGAACTATGTATATTGCAATATTTGCAATGCAATTGCATATTGCATCTGTCTGGTTTTTATGCAAAGTAACAAGAGACGAAAATTAACGAACCAGAGAGTAGTGAAGAAGTAGTCTATGGTATGCAAAGTAATATTTGGCAGGGAAAGTCACTGGTGATAAATCGCTAGGGGTGGCACCGTGATTGCGTGATTTTCGGGGATTCGGGGAACAAAATTTTTTTTCAGGGTGACACATATATTTTCGGGGATATACTAGAAAATTCGAAGATAGGGCATGCGCTGCGTTATTTCTCCGGAAAATCGAAATACTGAACTAAACAAGAAGGATAAGCTCTAACATTGTGGTTGACGTAATTAAAACATACCGCAAAATTAATTAAAAGTCAACCGAACGCCGCCACCTTTGCCGGCGGCGGCGTGCCTGCGGCGCACCGGCGGCGTTGCGACACTTCGGCAGCGTTCGACCGGGCCTCTTGTTGGCGGCGTTAGGTTGATCCGCCGGCGTGGCGCCGGGGTCTAGTTATAACCCCATTACCTAGTGCCAAGTCCACTCTGGTATACGCCTGTTAATTACCATAGGAATATTCAATTTCCAAGAACACAGGAATAACCCATCAGAGTATGGAATTCAGGCTGCAATATGAGGCTAAAGAATAAGTATATACCCCTCCTAAGTTTAACTCTATTTCAACGTGGGAACCAGGTTTTCGGAAATAATCGATGAGCTTGGATAGTTTGATGGCTCCTGGACTATATACAGGAAGTCCGTATGCAAGAAAAGTCCTTTCGGCTTTTCCCCCCTAAATTTGTAGATTTACCCTGGGGTTTCCAATTGTTACGTCATTTGCCAGTACTCTTAATTTGCTGTTTTAATGACTCTGTCTCTCCCCTTGAAAAACCTCTACATATATGATTGGCTTGATTGTAGCTTCATTAATCATGTCCATGGCCGTATCCTGGATTTTTTTTGGGGGGGGGGGGGGGGTGCAAAAAGAACTTTGCAAATCACATCAAAATGTATATATGCATTTTATACTTTTTTATGGGTCGGACATAAATTTCTGGGGGTTGAAACCCGGTAACCCCCCTGGATACGGCTTTGATAATGTCACAATTTTTCTAACGTTGAACTCAACTAATTTCAGCCAGTACAACTAAGAAGACACGTATGTAACAATTCATTTGAGACAGAGGGGTAGAATCGCTGAAATCGCAAAAGCAGAAATCTACCCCCCCCCCCCCAACACTTGGCTACAAAAACTGTTCAAGAGCGGATGTATTGAATTATTTTAATCAAGTCCGGTCGCTTCCTTTCTATTATCTTAAGAAAATCCGTGAAACGTCATAAAGGTTTGAAATTTGATCGAAAGCGGTTCTTAGGTCCTACCTCCCTGGAAAGACTTATTCTCACGTAAATATTGTCAAAAGTTTTCGAGATGTCCAAATTCTATGGATTTTCATCCCATGTCTCAAGGATTTTTTCTAATGTAACTCCCCCAAAATAAAATCTATCATACGTGCCCAATGTCTATTTATCCTCTACAAGTTTCTTTTCTTCGATACATGCGAGACTATTTTGCTATAGATTCCGTAGCCATGTCAACCAAAATTCCCGGATCGATTTCCTATTTGCCCACGTAGAAACAATGCCTAGACTATGAAGTAACGGAAAAGGAAACCGGGAAAGTGCTCAACTGCGGAATTAAGGGACCGAACAATTGATTTCGGGTTTTGCTGTCAAGGTCAGTGCAAGCATTACGTGACTGGAGGTATGTTACAATGTTACTTAATAGTACAAATTTTGAAACTACGTAGAAACCAGAAATTCTTAAGAATGGCTTCAGTGATTTTTGTTTGAAAAGCTGATCTGTCATTAAAAATAAACTCACTTTTGGCCTCCTTGGCTTATCAAACCATTTTAAAGATCAAACTGATGCCGGCACACAAGGCATGCGCACGGGAAGTATTTTACAGGGGGTCATTAAAAAAATTAAGGTACTTTTCGGTTAGCTGGAACACAAGCGATAAGAACCGTATATAGAATTTCAAAGATCCTATGAAAAACAGGTTTCCTCTGCCTAGTGAGGTATTGCTCTCTCCGTGAAAATATTTGAACTTTAGTGTTTTGGGGTTGAAGGGGCAAAAAAAGATACCTAGGTTAGGTTACGTATTTAATATATGCTATGCTTATCCCCCTCCTCCCTAATGAGCAAATATGTAGCCGAAATTTGTTTGTAAACTATTATATTTTCATCATATTTTGTTTTATTTCATTAGCATTAACCAATCTAACCAATCTTCACTTCTCGCGTGTGTTCCAGCCACTGTATAAAGATAATAGCAGTAAGTTTACCGCAGATGATTTCTGGCTCTTCATTCTCGGTGCAAACAAACATCTCCTCCTACTTCTTCTTGCATTAGCGCGAACAAACAGCTCCTCTCATTTGATTTTCCATCAGCGGTCCAATTACCCTGGAACACGTATTTTGGCAGAAACTTTCTTAAAACTCCTTTGAAACCAACTTGAGACTTCGAAACCTATTATTAATTCCTAAAGACATCTAATGAAAACATTTCACTACTAATTACTAATTTTCATGTAGGTATTTGAGTAAATTAATTTAAAATTAGTTTCTTCAAAATTGAGTGTTACAACGATGAAGCCAAGTTTTGGGTTCAAGAGAAATCTGACTTCTCAACCCGTGAAAAGATCGAATGTTGCTTATGTTTTTACGTTCTCTGGACCACTCGCACCTCGACCCGGGTTTTTATAATGGGTGAGATAGGGAACGATAATATTGCCTATTATTTATATACTGCGGTTCCAGCTAACTGATAAGTATCAAAATTAATAAGAAGCGCCCAGAAATTGGGATAAATTTAGTATTCGGAGGCGGTGTCAGGGCCCCCTTCTTTTTATGTCTCTGCAGCAATATCTGGGAATACTCAAGGTTGGTTCAACCTATTTAGAACATTGAAATTTAGGCACAAAAATAATATTTCCAGAAACGGACCGAGGCTCCTCCTGTACCTCCAAAAGTACTCTGGGCATCAGCAAACAACCTCCAACCATCTCTTGGAGGTTTGGAGCATCATATATCACCCGTCTCTGGGATTACGCGTTTTTGGATGGCTTATACACTGTCTCGCTCGTGTATTGTCATGTCCTTCGAAGCGTTTTAATTGTTAGTAGCCTACGTTTTCACTCCTGAGCCTGAGGGATGGATCTTTGCACAACACGAAATACTCAATGTTCCCGTTGAACTTGATTTAAAAATAATACCGTTCTGTTAGACAATTTTTGTTAGAATTTATAATTAGAATTAGAAATGTTGTTATTTAAAAATGGAATAAGAAATGGATAAAAAAAGAAGTATTAAAAGTAGGATAAAGATAAAGTTTTAAAGAGATTTGAGAAGTATTGAAAGTAGGGTAATGATAATGTTTTAATCAGGATTGAGCAGCCAAAGGGGAAATGAAAGATGAGTAATAAGGGTAAAGGAAATGAAGTAGGAAGATAATGAAAGATTCTACATATTGGTATTTATTTGTAAAGGTGGAGTATTTCATTTCTTTCTTACTTTTTTTTATTTATTTGTATTTTTTGTTTTTGTTTTTTATATTCTTATTTTGGGGGACGGGGGTAAAAGGGAATTATATATTGGGGGAAATAGAGGTTGATGAAAATGGATTTGAAAAGTGTAATTTAAGGTCACGATGGAAGGGGTGGCCTAAGGGGGAAGGGCAGCCTGAGATACCGGATGCACCTAAAAGGTATAAGAAAATTGAAATGTAGTATACCTCTATTTTTATACCCTGGTATATTTTGGAATGCTCAATTTTTATATAAAATTTGAATAAATTGAATTTTTTGAAGAAGATTTTTATTAAGAAAAGGGTAGGTGACATTAGATAAATTATGAGATAATTTTAAAGAATTTTTGAAGGTCACCGAGAGGAGAGGAGGTGGGATTAAAAAAAAAATAATAATAATACCGTTCTATTGACCAATGAAAACCTTTAGTATAGAACCTTTAGTATAGAACTGCAGAATAATTGTTCAGTTTATAGCTAGGACTGCAACAATCTCAAAAGAGGAAACATTTCCGTAGCCCACCCCCACTTCTGGTGTATGTTTTCGGCTCATTATGCTTTTCGTTACACTATTGTTCCTTTTAGTTGTCTGAATTTTTCAAGGTATTTATGTGTTGTATATGAAAAAGAAAAAGTATTAGCCTACCCAAGACGCCTAATTTTGGTATGACCTTCTATCACTTTTTACAGAGCAAGTAACCTACTTTGGAAGATGATAGATGCATATTATAAATGAATCAGTAGTTCAAACAAAAGCTACAATGAAAAAATAGAACTCCGACGTCAGCAAAAGGCGCAATCATCATTTTTCGATCATAAAAAGTAGTGAATTGGTGTCGAGAATTTTCTTTTGCTGATAAATAATTAATTGTAGAGATAAATGTTAATATGTTCTGCTGTCCGAGCAACGACGAAACTTGTTTTTTTTTTTTTACTACAAACGTATCACCAAGCTGATAACTGAAGGACTTATCACTCACATTTCTAAAGTAGAGTGTTAAAAGACTTTTGGCCTTTATGCACGAAAGCCATTTTTATTGAAGATTTAAATAAGTTCCAAATATATGAGTTATTGTTTTATCTGCTTAACATGGGGGTCATTTTGGTACATAGTACCTTCAATTACATCACGTAGTCCAGGGACGCCAATTTTGCGTAAATTTAGAAGGAGGAGGGAGGATAATTATATTTTTCAAAATCTGGGGTATACGAGGAGGTGATATGTGTTGTTTGCCAGAACAAATGCCAAAAGAAAAGGCATTTTTCTATTACTATACCAAAGAAGTATTTTTAAAATCTACGGGGGGCGGGGGGATGCAGCCAGTGGATAGATCAATCTTTGGAATACTGTAGCTCATTAAAAAAAAATGAGATATGCCATTTCGTTTCGTTCACAACGGTATTTTATTATATTAGTGAAGTTAGTGATCTTTTATTTCCGCTTAATGTTTACAGAATTCTAAGTCTACAACTTATGGCAGTACTATCTCTATGTCTTGGAGCCAGAAGATTGAATGATAAGGGGGTGTTGTTTTAAAAGAAGTTCTCCATAGAACCTTTTTATTTTTCAGGAAATCGACTTGGGATCCGAAAGGACAGCTAGATGCATCCGAATTGGAGTCTTTTTGGGCCCAAGCTTTTTCCAGCACTCATGGATGGAATCCCAAACAGCGAGTGTTCGACTATTCTACGCCAATGCAATTCCGCTTAGAGGATGTTGTACCAGATAATGACTCAATTTTGGAACAAAGGTGGGTATAGCCTAAGTACAGTATAAAGGTCTATTACATGATGGCACTGCACTTGCTACAGTTATTACGGTCAGGCGGTTACACGGTGATGATTTTTGGGACCCCCTTCCTCAATTTTTGAGATTGCCATGATTTTTTGGGTGGTTTCAAAGTTTTAATTTAATTCGCGCATTTTTTGTGTTTTTTTTAATGTTCGTTCCTTACCATGAATTGTGAAAACCCCAATGGAATTTTTTAGACGTAAAATTTCTAGAGCAACCTGCGTTAGTTGTAGGTGAAACTGGCAAAAACGGAATTTGATAATTATAATTAGATCCAAGGAATCAGCTATTCAAGCTGATTTCAAGTGTGCAAAATCAATCAATTTTAAATCTGCGAAACAAAAAGTATTAGCGTAAGGACGTTTCCAGAATTTTCGAAAAATTAGAAAATACCCCAAAAAGTATTGTGACCTTGATGAACATTAACGGATCAGATTCGACATGTTTCCTAACTATCGAAAAGTGCTAAGTCAAATAGTTCAAAAGGCTTTTTAGGTGCGTCAAAGTCGGAAGCCTTAAAATTGCGGCCTTAGGATCGAATTTTTTACCTATGCTGAGAGGTCCTTAAGACAAATATTAAAGGTGGGGAAATTTAAATGCCAACCGCCCATTATTTGGGGATTAATATGGGTGCTGTGTGGTGACAGTTCCTCTTTTATTGCGAAATTATTTTGCGTGTAACGTGTACAATTGCATTCCTATTATCACCCGCACAATGGGAAGAGAGGCTGAGCAAACCCTAAAGAACCATTTTTTTTGAAGAGCCCTACCCCCTGGAAAACCTGAAAGTTATGATCCAAACCTTAATTCTCCATAATTCTGATCCTCCCCCTGGGGATAGTTTCTTTTTTAGAGAATTTTGGGTAGATAATTTTTGAGGGGGTGATCTTTGTTCAATGGTGAATATCATTTCTGAAGCAGTCAAGTGGACGGCAGCCCCTCACATTTAAATAACCGTGAATATAATATTAAAAAGGGGCCTAGACATTAAACACCAATTTTTTTTTCAAAACGAATGCAAATAGCAACATTAAAACTTGCAACGAGCATATTTTTTTTATCTAATTTTATATATATGTTACATTGAATGTCCGAAATCTGGTGAACGTCGACATTCTCTTGTGAAAGTCGGAAATTCCTTTTTCTGTGCTTGGATTCAATTAGCTTTGCGAGTTAGCTTTTTCTGTCTTATGCAAGGTATGATGGTAAAAGTTAAAGTTAGGTTAGATTAGGTTAAGTTCGGTTATAAATATCAGAAATGGGTTAAAAACCTAAGCTAACCTAGCCCAACGTAACCTAACCTGTCATCATCAAATCTTGCAATAAGCTGAAATATTTGACTGGTAACGCTGGCTAAATCCAAGGAGAAAAAAGGTATTTTGGACATTCACCGGTGAATGTCGACATTCACAAATTTCGGACATTCACGGTAACATATACGCTAAAGAAAAGATTCGACTTGTTATAGATGTTGGTCATTCTCTCAATAAAGCATAATTTAAACCCTAGCAAAAAGACGAGAGGGCTTAAGGGGGGCGAGCTTTCCTCGTATATAGAATAATTTATTCGAGATTTTCTCTGCGTCTCTTTTTCTCTAACATCGCCATTTACTCATTTGATGTACTAATAGTGTAAGAAAATCATTTTCTATGATTTCACTAATGCGTTGCTTATCAAGCAAGATAGAAGTTTATTTGCGGGACTGACCCTTTTAATATCTGGCAAATGTGTGACTGAACTCAAAATTGAGTTAATTTATTTTGACTGTTGTCGTCTCTTGACAAGTTTTCTTCTTGGCAATGCTTCTTATTGGAAAACGGGCTATAATAGATATGTGTCATATATCTGGTTGTGGAAGCGTAACCCTTTTTAGGATGACATAGTGTTTAGGGAATTTTATTGATTAATTTTTCAATATTCCAAGTTCCGTAAAAAAATGCTGTTTGTCCGAGGGCTGTTCAGAAATGGACATGGCTAACAGGATTTGATGTCCGCAATAAGGATACAAAGGCATGTAATTTAAAACTTGTCCCTTAGGCCCCTCTAGGCCGTCTGCGTAGGTTTTTTTAGGGGGTAGGAGGGGGGGGGGGTTGGTACAATGTAGACAATAACACGATACACAGAGAAAATACATAGAATACAAAAGATACCAGTGTAAAATGGCAGATTTCTCGATATTTCGGGGTATTGGACCCTCCTCATCCCCATTTTTTAGAGTATGGAAAACATCTAGCATTATGAAAAAGCTAAAAAAAAAACTTAGGGCCGAAAATGCTTAGAAATATAGATTCTACTATCAGCACTTTAAACTCTTTTTTAACTTTCTAAGAAAGATCTTTCTAAAAACCGAAGAAAACAGAAGAAAGAAGCTAGAATATTGTATTTTGGACTGCATAAAAATGATAGTTTTTTCTCATTAATGTTTACAATCTGTTTCTGAAAAAAAAATCGATTCTTTTAATCAATTTCTTAAAACTTTTTCTTAAGAAGCTGCTAATACTAATAACTTATCGTAGCACAAAATTAGAAGCCTCCTGCATAGCACACTGAATTAGAAACAAACTGCAAAACGATCGAGTAAATCAAAATTGAAGCTTTTAATAATTGTTAATTGTGCTTTTTCTTCTATCTATGAGTGTTCTAACTGTGGCTGTCAAACCTTTTTCTTAATACATCATATAAGACATTTTTAAGACGGTTTGAAATTCGTTTGCGGCTAAAAAGAAAAAAAGCTTACTAAGTTGAGCTTCAGAAGTTAATCTATTTTTTTAATTTCCTAAAAACTATTGTTTCTATAAAAATGACAATGTTGTAATTGATGAAAAGCACAAAAGGATGCGCATTAATAAACCTAGTGGTCTGTCATTAAAAAAAAAAAAAAAAAAAAAAAAAAAAAAAAAAAAAAAAGGTAAAATGTTTTTCCGCGCGACACTATCCAATCATGCATAATTTAACTAAAACTAACTGGTTAGTTTAGTTTAAACTAAACTAGAAACTAATCCAATTAGGCAGATAATCGAAAGCCGATGCATACGAATTGTATCTCTCTCTTGCTTTGTCGAGGGGTCACCCACTTCCAGCCATCTAGTGTACATCTTCAAACGCCATGTGCTGCACAATTTCGCTACGCGTGGCAAAGTCTGTAACGCCTGGCACAGTTCCACCCACACTTGGCACAGTTCCATCCACACTTGGCACGTGCCACCTGGTGTACGTGATTTTTTGAAGGTCGGTGGTCCCTCGCTTTTGTTGCACGCAGCCAAACAGGTCTTAATGCTTTGGTGAAACCATATACAGCTAATTTGGAAAACGAATCATCACCCGTTACGCTCCAGTTTTAATTCCGACTTTTTCTAATCTAAGACAGTTGGTTGCACTACGGAGAAACGAAGAGCAGTTTTATACAAGGTTGCAATTAAACACTTTTGCTCTTTTTACAGCCTGAAAAATTTAAAATAGAAACGGCAGGTAAATACAACAACGGGTAAAAAACATAATTTTTTGGCTTCCCTTGCTTTTAGTTTTCGGATCTTGGTTCAAGAACTTCCTGCTAACATGATTAGTTGAGTTTTTTGTTTTTAATTTTGCCTTACTTTTTCCTATTCTTTTCTTACAGTGTTATTCCTTTTTTCCCTTTTGTTACAATTTCTTTTTTTCTTTACAGTGTCAGTGATGGAAGCAGATGCAACAGCGCTTTGGAAGGCACACTTCCTCCTGATCCAGCTGATGGAATGGAGGTCGAAGAAAGTGGTGACTCACTCTCCCCCTCTCCTGCACCTGAAAACTCTATCTCTCTTAAAATATCAATTCAAAGTCAATGGAATGATATAAATTCAATCTGGGTGAGTCTAGTCTATTTGTAATATCCACACGAGTTTTGAAGATCTATCAGTATATTAAATAATCATCAAATATTTTAGCAGAATTCCTGAATTCCATGAAAGGATTTTCAGGCTATTGATAATTTCGTCATGGGCGTAGCCTAGTACATTATATACAAAAAAGGGTAATTACCGTTTAAATGGGAGGGAGAGAGTAAACAATGTTATTCCTGGGATTTTACCTTTCCAAAAAATACTGGTTCTTTGCCTCTCGTCCCAAAATGAAATCGTGACTCTTCATGGTTTCGTGATTTTCCACCTTCGCCTGCCCAATATTGCTAATTTTAGTCATCGTAAGCTTAATATGTACTGATAAACCAAATAGAATGAAAAGTAACTAAAGCAAATAATAAAACAACTAGAAAAGAACTTAATATCTGAAAAACGTTTACAGCTCTTCGCCAAAAGTGCGAGTAGATGGGTTTTGTCTGTTTTTCTTTATCATTTTCGAAAAAGGATTATAAAGGATACTCTTCAACTCAACAGTACAGGTTCACTCAACCCCCCCCCCCTCCCCCCAAAATACATTTCCTGAAAGTCTCAACTCGATCTCCCAGCCGTTAGGTAAAACAGATTATATTCTCATGAAGAGTGGAAGTAGAAACCAACTGGGCTCTTATTGCGTAAGTACTTTGGAAAAATAGCAACTGCAGCTACTCGTTGTATAATCTCAGGGGATTGGCTAGGTGTAATGAACACTGCTAATTATATGTGAACTAGAAGATTTAGTCCATCGTTTTAATTAGAAGTTTAACTCATTACTCATTATCATACTAGGATACGGAAATACAGTGAAGTCGGCCCATGTGTTACGTCATATAAGTAGATCCCTCTGGGATAGCTTCCCAGACAGCATTAGGGGCTCTAAATCGGTTTTATCATTTAAATCCCAGGTCCAAGGGTTCCGCCTTAGTTGAAATACAGGGGGGAGCAGGTTCCATGTGACTTATGTATATGACTATTTTTTTTCGTCTTTTGATTATGTGATTTAATTAGTTATTTGAACCACTGTGAACAGGTCATTTGGCCTTCTAGTAGTAGTTATGTGTATTTCATTGTTTTCTTATTTTTGTGAATTGTTGAAATTAAAGGTATCAATCAATCAATCAAAGCGGGATCATGGAATCATCTAATTAGTGCTGTGTACGAGAATAACACTGCTGCAGTTAAGGTAGGAAATGAGATTAGCAACAGGTTTCGTATTAAATCAGGAATTATGCAGGGTTGTGTTCTAAGGAGCACAGGAAAGGCAATGAGAGAACACGGAGTCAAATGGGGAAGAAAAACTTTTGGACTTAGATTATACTGATGATTTAAGCTTCCTAGATGTAAGTGTGAGCAAAATGAATGAATTTTTATAGGATTTGCGAGTTCAGGGTGCTAGAATAGGTTTGAAAATTAAATTTAAGAACACTAAATCGCTAAGGCTGGGAATAAGTGAAGGTGACCCTGGGTAACGAAAAGACAGCTTCCTTTACCTTGGTAGTATTATTAGTAAAGACGGTGTGAGAAGTGAAGATTTTAAAAGTAGAATAGCCAAGGCTCAGGGTGTTTTTTCATAGTTAAAAAAGTTTGGAAGAATAGGAAGATAAGTCTGCAAAGCAAGATTGTAATATTGGAAGCTAAGATGACAGTGGTCAAATATGGTTCCGAAGCTTCGGCGCTTCGAAATGCGGAAGAAGATTTGCTAGATGTTTTCCAGAGAAATTGCCTGCGGAAGATTTCTCAATACACTAATGGCGATACTTATTTCAATTTATCGAATAAAAATAACGTTCAGGCGATAGCAGTTTTTTTTTTTTTTTTTTTTTTTTTTTTTTTTTTTTTTTTTAATGACTAACTTGCTTACATTTTTGCTCAGTTACGTTGATTTGTAGCTAAAACGACCAAAATGTAATGGGCTACAAGTGAAATTCGCTACATAGTAGGCCTACTATTTAATGTTTCAGGTCAATTTTAAGGGTCAAGCACCCCTCGGAGATATCTATTCCCGGGTATAATCGTAATCGGCGCATTTGATATGACTAGAAACTGCTATCAGATTGCGTGAAACAGACGTGTCATGGAGGGGTCACATTTTTAGGTCTTGGTGCCCGTACTATAGAGGAAATGATTCTATTTAAAATTCTGTTGAAATGGAGTTGAATCTTTTCTCCTACGGGGTATTTTATTAAATGTCAAAGTTTAGCCAACACTCGACGGGTTGCCAACTTTCAGAAATCATGTCCACCAGTTGGCGAATACCAAGCGTAGTGGAACTGTACTAAGCGTTCCGAGGACTGTGCCAAGCGTGGCAAAACTTTGCGGCACACGTGGCGCTCCGAGATGTACACCAATTGGCGGAAAGTGGGTAACGCCTCGCGAACATCTTTTTGTCTTTGAATTGTCGTCAAGCTACGAACTTTTTAGTAAGTTGTTAGTTATGTCAGGTTTTCAAGTCTGGTAAAGTTTGTTTAAAGAATTTTTATCCTGGCAATATTTTGATATATTAATCTCTCAGTTTGGTTACGGATTTTCTGTAAACAACAATTTCACCATAGGAATCATAAACGAATGATTTTGTTATCTTAGTTGCGCAATTAATAAAATATATTTCATGTTTTTTATGATTTCTGATCATAGTGTTCTTATTTGTTTTAGATTAAATGAGCAAACTGTACTTTCACAGTTTAATCTTGTGTACAGAAGACTTAAGAAATTTTTCTTCGGATCATCTTAGGATTCTTTGAATATAACGTCAGCGATTTTAAACATTTGATTTGTGTTTCCCAAAATCTAAAGTCATTTTAGCTATTTAAAATGACAATCTTTATAACCATTAGGCAACTACGAGCCGTTTAGAATTCAAATTAGTTTGCTGTTTTTCGTTATACTTTGGTAAATTATTGGTTTGCCGAGATGCGTATGCAGGGAGGAGGGGGGGGGGGCGGGGGGCTTGTCTCCCTTGAAATACCAGATTTCCCTAAGTTTCTGTGCCCTTCGTATTCAAATTATTGACCAAATCTTTCTATTATTGCCCCCCCCCCCAAAAAAAAAACTCGCGTTTGCGCCTAGGCAAACCATTTGATTGACTCTTAGATTTGTATCTTTTTAAGCAAATTTAACTTGAACACTTGAACAAAGCTGTTTGACTTACTTCAAACAGAAACATGCTTAAAGATTACTTTAAGCAAATAGGCAAGATAACTTTAAAAAATTTGGAAAATTTTCCCACGACTGATGACTGTTACATTGTAATCCAAACCAGTGATGGGTACTCGTCTGTTAAACGAAACACCCCCAAGAAGTGAAGTTAGGTAATAGAATACTGTAGAAACAAAATTATAGGAACTACGACAATAAATTATGAAAAGCAGGCCGCGCAGAACGCATTATATTAAATACCGAACCTAACATAACCCCTAACCACCTCTATAGATTAAATTTTTAATCAAAAAATAGCTACATCGTAGTTTTTCTCAGTGAAAAGAACCAAACCCTAATCGATTTCGATGAGGCAACCGGTTATTGTTAGATATTACATAGCGTAATTCTTGAATGTCTTCCATTTAACAGATAAGTACCCAGTGATGTCCCTTCTTTCATGGTTTGTTTTAGGGAGCTAATTGATTTGGCTCCTGAACGGCTCATACGTAGTTTTTTCTGTTGTACACCAAGACAATATTTTCCATCAAATGTAAGCAAATTTTACGGACAGAAACATTGTTAGTTTATGAAAGCTCTTTGGCGCATGCGTTTTTGCAATCGGTTTTTAAGTTGTTTATTTTCAAAATATTGTTTTGTTCTTTTTTTGGTGCTGAACAGCTATAAATAAGTGCATCAATCACAATTCTCGACCAAGTTTACCTCTTTTTAGGCAGTTTTACTATAATTCTATTGTATCTATAGTGTGCCTATAACCTATATTTTATGATTACTCGTGATTTTTTGTTATTTTTTTCTTTTGTTTTACCTTGATCGAAACTTTATATCGAAATGCGGTGTTTAATTGAATATTTCTTGGTTGGTTAAATTGTGCTTGGGACGGAAACAGCTTGCTAGCTTATTGAAAAAATAATAAAGTAAATAAATTAAGCATTGCTTTTACTACAAAAATATTAGTTTTTTGTAAGAAAATAGTCACTTTTCTGCAACTTTTTTAAGCTCAGATATTATCTGCAAATGTCATGTTTAAAAATCTCTTTTTTCGTAGAACACTTCTTTCGAAAAACTGATAATTTAGTAGAATAGTTACAATTTTGAGATTTCCTAGAAAGGGTTTCACCCACTTTCCCAACTCCTCTCTTTGAGGTTTGTGTTTTTATCCAGTACAAATATACAGCATTTATAATTAGTGAAAATTTATTTGTAGAGTTCAGCAACGTGGGATGGTGTACCTACTGAGGGATCTTCCAGCCGAAACAGGGACATGTACTTGGGTTCGCCGGATAGTGATCCTGGGAGCATAAACTACGACCTTTCTGTTCACGAAGAAAGAAGGAACTTTGAGCGGTTCGAGAGCTTCCCAAAGACAAAAAGTCGCCGGAGAACTAAGGTAATCTAAATCACCTGCGCTATTTAATATTTTTCTTCTACTATGGTATAAGACGGTGGTTGTAACCTCTTTGAGGATATTATTTTATGAAGGGGTGGGGATTCATACCATTGCGAATTGTAAGAATTATTTCTGTTTAACTTATAAATTCGTTTTTTTTTTCCATTCAATTTTATTTCAATATTTTTTTTCAATGTTGTGGATAATATTTTATCTGAAAATTCTTGAAGCTAAATAAAATCTATAATAATCTAATTCTAATAAAGCTATGCGCGCCGCCAGGGAAGGATAATGCCCCCCCCCCCCCCTTGGGAAACAAGAAGATATGAGAAATACTATCATTTAGGTTTTGGTAAAACCAAAGATCCTGGTAGTAGGCTACTTTCTACCGTGGGAAAATACCCTGGCGGTGCTTTGAACAAAGAAAGTTTTCAAAAACCATTCTGAATCATCAAATAGAATGTTTGTTTTCTTATTTTTTTTTGTCAAGTAATAATACCGTGATTTGAGACTATGTGACCGTCCCGTGAAATTCTTGCATTAGTCAGATTGAAACTACAAAATCATCGTAGATATTCTGGACAAAATCTCATATATTCTCTTTTGTGTCAACCTAAATTTCCAAAAATTCCAGAACATATTAGATTCTTTTTTGGAAGGGACTCCTTGGCCCCCCTATTCCCTGCGCACGTCGCTGCAACTGACAACAGTTTCTCCAGTTTCAAATATTAGGCAATCGTATAGCACCGACTGTTGAATACTCCTTATGATAAATGAGGTGTTACTTTTGATACCAAAAAGCCTTTTGAAAAATGGCTGACATAACATAAAGATATGCCACTGTTTTCCGTATAATTTTTGCTTCATTGATATCTGACCGACGTTAGGCCGACTATTCTTGTTATTATTATTGTAATTATTTCTCCCTGGAGATATGAACTGTTGCTATATTTGAAAATGGTTGCCTTTATACATGGAAGCGGGGGGATACAGGCGGATTTTCTTTCTTACAGTGGTCCGAAAGCCTCTGCAGTTAAACTTTTTGACACGCAAAACCCTATCCCCGCTAAAATCCTTCGAAATTTTTCCCTTAAAATTTAGCCGTTTACGCCTTTGGCTATCCCAGTTCAAAACTCAAAAAGACAATAAATTCACTTCTTAATTGCTTGATCGTAAGTGTAGAAACCGACAACACAGCTTGTTTCAATACGGCATCCATTTATGAGCTAGAAGCATATTTGACAATTCAAGCATCAGCAGAGCCAATATATGTTTACTCCCATTTTGATCCTCTTGACCTATACTGTCCTGATGATCCTCCCTTCGAACAGAGCTTAGCAAATGGTTTTTGGCAATCATCACGGATGTTTGAAAATCTCAAGATATGACCATTTTTTTGAAAAAAAAGCAGCGCGTTTTTCTACCAGCCATAGCATATTTGGTGCGCTTGTAACCTAACCTCTTGCACGAGGCTCCTTCAGTTGTTATCTTGGAACTCAAGATATTTCTTTGCAGAGTGGCTCTAACTCCCAGCGTCATAAAGCTGATAATTCCAATTTACAAAGCCATGCTGAAGCCCAACCAGCCGCTGCAATACCAATCCCAAAGTCGACTCAAAAGCTTGACTTCAGCGCACTCTTCTCTACATCTGAAGCTGAAGAACCGTTGGTTTCTAAAAGTGCTGAGCCTATTCCAGGAGATATGCCAGTCCCTAGTTCATTTAGTCCTAGGTAAGTCTTGTTTTCTTTGCTTATATATAGATGTAAATATATTCAATTATTCATGTCCTCTAGCATGCAAGTACGAAACTTCAGTCACAATGGTAAAGTTGACCATGCGAGGGGGGAAAAAGCAATATTGTTTAATTTTTAAGAGCCCGTGGAAGCACATAGTCTTTTCAGATGTGTACTTTTTTTGTATTTGCAATCTGTACCTAATTCTGCAACTTGTTTACCGACATGTTATTGCGCCCATGTATAAACACTACTTAATATTTACGTAACACAGCCAGTAATGTTACTCTTGGAACGTGTGTCCTTTGCCACTTCTGAGTTTAAATGTATCCCATCATTAAAATAAAACAGTCCATACTTTAGAAGTGACTATTACAAGTTGCAATTGACTGAATTGGCATTTCAAGTCAACAAAAATAAATTAAATCATCGAAAACAACCATAAAGAGGAAAAACATTAAAAACTAGAAAAGAAACACGTTAAAGGGAAGAGGCTACTAAAGGAAACTTATGCATGTCTGCTCTGGTGAACAGTTGGCTGTTGAGAAATATCAAAATTCAATTCCCAAGTTCCTTCCTTTGTTCCCAGACTAGTTTCAAATCTCATTGATTTTAATTCTATAGGTTACGTCCTGAGCCAATGGGAAGCGGTTACTCACCGAAGAATCAACATTATAAAATTAGGCGTTTCACTGTTTCACCTGCTACAGCAACATTACGTAACAGGTCAGAAAATGAAAGGATCAAAACTCTTGAAGAGGAAATAGCTAGGTAAACCGCGGCTTCTACGTGTACTGCTTTCCTGCCAATTTTTGCTAATAAAGAGGGAGATGCTTTCACTTTCTTAGTTTTTGTTTTTCACGACTTCTCTAGTTATAGTCTTAGAGAAAAGTTAGTAAAAAAAGGTAATTGATGAGATGGTGCTAATAATGGAAACGGAGTTTAACGTTGGGACGCTTTACTCACTGTTGAATTATTAAGTCTTAATTGATAATTGCTAACTCTCGTTTTGTTATAAGAATGCTAAGCTTCAAACATAGGGCATTGTATTCAAGCATCCATGTGGGATTGTTGTTGTTTTTTTTTTGGGGGGGGGGGCAGAGTTAATAATTGTGGAGCGAGAGGGGGAATCAAGTTCTAAAATGTAGAAAAGGGAGAATTATACTAATGCATATTAGAACTTATAAGGAAAATTGTAACAGCCCCTTACTTTTGAACCTATGCAAATTTCGAACTTGAAGAGTTCATCGAGGCTTTGAGGCGTTGCTTAATCCTGATAATATGATAATATATGATCATTTTATCATATGATAATATGAGGGGAAAGTCCTCGTGCATGTAAATTACGTCCATCAGGACACCTTTAAGCATAACTAGTTTACTTACAGTGCTATGTAGGATTGCCACCACCGTTAATTTTCCACCCTATTTGTAATTTTTTTTTTCAAAGTTCCTTTTGTTAGGTGATTGATAGACAAAGATACGACTTCAGAGTCAATACATCAGACCTTCAGAACCCAAGTTTGATTCATTCAAATTTGATGGGCCCCTCACTTGCAAAATTTTGCTCACTTTGTGGCACGGGCCACGTATAGTGAAAGTTTATACGTATAAGGTTGGGAAAGGGGGTCTATGCCCCAAGACCTTGCGTCATGAACTTCAGTTATCATAAGGAAATCTTATACTGACTGAAGGATCCTTTAGACAGGTGATTGTGCTGGCATAAGCATTTCTTATTAGTTATTTCCTATTCCTATTGGTGGTAGTTTCCTATTCCTGATTAAATTTTTTTCATGTGTATAGCTCGTGCGCAAACTACTAGCTACAACATAACAAATCTTTTTTAACATCTGTTAAAATTTTATTGATCTAAGAATAGAATCTAGTGGTTGTACAAGATGTTTCCCAAACTTTATTTTGACTTGTAACAAAATAAATAAAACCTTTAGCAAGTAATATCCCATTAGCAGGTAGGCTACCTTAGCCACAGGTGGCCCAGCAGTTTGAAATTAACTGAGATAAAGGACTAACTTATAATCTCAGTAGTATTTATCCCTTGTTTCAATAGCATTACTTTGGCTTAGTAGTCGCAATGTTTCTTTTTTGTCTACAAAGATGTAAAATAAACTACCCAGTACCTTCTACAAAGGCACTGAAGTGATTGTTACACCGATGACAAAAAAAAAGAAAAAGGTGCTGTATCTTTTAGTTGGACGTTTATTTCACAAGGAAAAAATGGTGGTGTGTGCAATGTCCATTTCAATAATTTGCATAGGTTACTCAAGTTTTCTTGAAAGTTTCATACTGAAATATGCAAATAGAAAGTAGCTTGAGACACGACTGGTTACTTTTATGTCCAACACGTAAACAAAGATGCTACAAAAATATGTCGATTTTTAATTTAGTTCTACCCATAGGGGTATTCGATACCTTAAAATCGTTTTTCGAGCCTCGAGGTCGGCTGACCGTCTCAAAGACAAAGGGCCCATTGGCAAATTTCCCGAGGTGACTAGCCACCGTCGAGAGGTATTGATAATCTGTGGTTTCACTATGAAATTTGGTTGAAAAGGCTATGATCAAGACCATAAAATTTTATTGAAACTAGGTTTTACGTCCCCTTTGTCTGCAAGGTCTCCAAATCAAAGTGCTTTGTACTACAGGGAACTCAAAAAGCTGCCAAATTGTTTAAATGACGTTCTCTTCAAGCTGATTGTTAGCATTTTTCTATCAGTTATGCTAGAGTATTTTCATAATACGGCCCTTTGCTGAAATAAAAAATGAACTGAAATTCACTTAAACTGAAAACGTTTAACTGAAATTCATAATTAAAATTTTCTAATTATGTAAGTTTCATTGAAACTGAATATCTGTATATACAGCACAAAACGGGAGAGGTTCAACAGTTTTTCTGAATTTCTGGGAAAATAGGTGTCGGCTTTTAGTTTTCTGTCGGTTACTTGGGTCTTTTGTCCAAGCTCTACAAGTTTAGGATAGACCACCCAATCAATTATAAATAGTTTGGCCACACAAGCTAAAAAAGTGTATAAAAATTTTTTCTTTCCCTGGAGTAGTGATATATAACTGTAGTAGTTTATATTTTTGTTTGTTATGTAAATAAAAGTCAAGTCCTAATGGACGGGATAAGATGACCTTTTAGGGCGTTAAATTCCAAACAAAGGGGCCATTAGCAAATTCTCCCAGGGGACTAGCTGTCATTGAAAGCTGTTGAGAATTGTCAATTAAAGTGGGTGGCATCACAAGGGACTTCCAAAGCGGCCAAATTGCTCCAATTATTATTCCTTTCAGCTTATTTTTAACGTTTTTTGAGCAGGTATTGTAGAATATTTTTAGGGACCGCCGTTTCCTGAACTTAAAAAGTGAAAAAAATTTCTGATGATGCAACTTTTCTTATGACTGAATATCTCTATCTCTGGCACACAATGGGGAAGTTAAACGGGTTTTCTAAGATTTCTGGGAAAGTAGGCGTTGGCTTTTAGTTGTATGTCCTTTATTCGGATCTCTTATCTAAGCTCTACAAGCTATGAGGCTAAGTGGAAATCAAATAACTTAGAATTTGAATATTTTACAACATATAGGATACGACAGAAAATCCCTACAGATTCTGCTCCTGTGCTAATCAGGTGCAGCTAGGGGTTGTATTTTTAGCCTGGTTTTGCTCCTTACTTCGAGGGAGGAGTAATTCTTTCATTGGAACTCATTGGAGAAAGTTTTCTTGCTCCTATGGAGCCAATTAGCCCGAAGAGGGTGAAAATTATTGGTGTAATGCCATTCTATATACGACTACAGTAGTCCCAATTTATAGTCCCAAAGATCACTTTTATGAAATTCGGGTGATGTTCGGCGATCTTTTCTCTAAAAGAAAAAAACCTTCAAGCTCTGAACAACATTTTTTTTTGGGGGGGGGGGGCGACTGGGGACCGAAATAACGGCAAAATTACACAATTAAATCGACAATAGAGCTAAATTTAAGAGGGGGGGGGGGTAATTCCTCTTATCATGGAATAATAATCAGAGATAAAAGTTCTCGAATATTTAAGTTTTTGAAAGCACTACCTCAAAAGTTTTGCTGAGAAGCTTCTTCTTAGTTAAAATATTGTTCAAGAAAATATTGTATAAGTTTGTAAATGTAAACGATTCCGTGAAAATTAAATCGAATTGTTGACCTCCCCCCCCCCCTTCAAAAGATTGTTTATTCTTCCTAGTGTGTTTTCTAGTAAGTAGTAACTATATATCCAAGTAGATATGCTTCTATGAATTCTTTTTTAAATACACTAAAGTGTATAATAAGTCTAATGTTTGGTTTGATGTTTGCCTTGCTCTATTTATCACGTGTTATTGTTAGTATCCAGCTTGTAAACAGTCTTCATTGCGCTAATGAATCATCGATCTATCTTTCTTATCTTAAATTAAATATATATAAAAAGTTTTTTCCACCGAAAGTAAGGAGGAACAATAAAACTATCGGACGGAAATTATTCCTTATATGAGGTGTAATTCCCCCTCCACAATACCTCGCTCTTCATGCTAATTTTTTTTTTTTACTTTGAAAAAGCTTCTTATTCTGATTAACCGGTCCTTGGGTTTCAGAAGTCGTCCTTAAAGAATTGGGAGAATCAGACTTTAGCGTAAAGACCGAGGTATTGAGGAGGGGTTGGCCCCCCTCATATACGAAATAATTTATGTTTGTTTTTAGTTTTAATGATGCTCCTTACTTTCAGTTGAAAAAACTTGTTTTATATTTAATTGTGGATCGTTTTTCAAATAATGCCTGGAAATTCGCCTCTCATTCCATGGAAAATCCCCCCTCCTACGAAAAGATTCTCCATTGTAAATTCCTCCAGCAAAAATCCCCCCCCCCCGGAAATTTCCGCGCGAATAATTCGATACTCGCTAAAATTCCTTCCGTAAAATCTTCTGTGGACAATTCCGCCTGGAAAATTATCCGTAACCTAGTCTCATTTGGAAAAAAAGACTTGTTTTCTTATTTGATCATTTTTCAAATCATGCCAAAAATCCCCATCCGTGAAAATTTTTACACCCCCCCCCCCCCGCATTGGAACTTTTATCCCGTGGAAGATTCTCCCATTGAAGGTTTTTCCGTGGACCCCCCCCCCCCCGCAGAAAAATTCTCGAGAAAATTTCTACCTGCTACCCCCCCCCCCTCCCGCCGGGATATCTAGGCCTACACGTAAATTCGAGTTGCCAAAGAGAAAGTAAGAAACATACAAATAATTTCTTATTGAAATTATGGCAAATTCCTCCCGTGTAAAATTTCCCCCGGAAAACTCACCCCCCGGAAACTTCTCTCCCCATGGAAAATTCTTCCCGTGAAAAATCCCCTCTGCAGAAAATCCCCCTCCCCCCCCCCAAAAAAATGCATGTATACTTCCTAATAACAAATATTATATAAACAGCTGACACATTATATTTGTTTTTTTACTGACAAGTTTCATAACATACAGTTCTTTTCCTAGGGGCTGTCGGGAGGTTATGTCATCAGAGAACCAAATGACTACCAGAGGCATATAGTCTTTTAATCTTTCAACTATGCTGAACAAAATGGTTATCTCAAGATGTTGATTGGATGACTATGGGGAAAGAGGGGCGTGAGGAGGGGGCTAGTTACCCTCCAATCTTTTTAGTCCCTTGAATAGGGCTCTGTAACTTTTACTTTCCATTTGAACTAGCCCTATCCGATCTTCTAGGACTACTGGATTGATACGATCATCCCTAGGAGAAAAACTAAACACGCATTTTGATCTTACCAATTTTGATACCAATAGATACATCAAAATGACAGAATAAATCCATTTGTTTGCAGATGGGAGCTAAAAACTTCAAAAGGGTGGTTCTTTGATGCGTCGAATCCGATTGTGCTATTTTCATTAAATTTCTTAGACTTTTTCGGGATTTCTCCCCCCTTTTCAAAAGTCAGGTAAATTTTCTCAGGCTCCTAGCTTCAGATAGGTAACATAAAAGTTAAGAAATTTTATATATCTGGAATCAGCAAAAAAGGTAATATCTTTGATGTATTTGTTGTAATCAAAATTCCGGTTTTTTGTGTTTTTATTATTTTTGGACCAAGCTCCTTACTAGTTCTTTTCCATGTGCTGCTTGATTATAATCAAGGCTGGGTTTATTTTTCATTTCATTAGAAGGCAGTTAGATATCCTGTTTTCACGTAAAATTCGCCATTTTTCTAATTAATGGTTTGTATTATCCGATTCGGAACAATTCAGTTCTGTTTAGACTTCAAAGAACACAAGCCATAATGTTCCCCATTATTTTAATAGCTGCAGTTTCACTTGCCTCTTCGCCTTTTCTTTGGTTTGAAATGCTTAAGCTTGACCTTTGCGTCGGTGGCAGCTTATCAGGGATCGGGGTCGGAACTATCCCTGAAACAGCGCTTGGGGACTTGAGCTACATAATAAAGCTTATGAAGTGTCTAGATAATCCATTCATACTTTCTTTTGGTATGCTTGGATCTTAGTGAATTTAATGGGTTGGGTCCTAGTTCCCTAAAAAAAAAAAACGTGCTGCCCATGGATTTCTGCTAAGTTTTTCGGATTTCCTGTTTTTTTTTCTTCTTTGTCATTCCTTCTCTGATTTTATATTTACCTAAGACAAAATTTCTTTGCCCTGGATAATTTTTGACTGTTTATCCTTCGGCACGTTGCGACTGCCTAATCAACGTATTTTCTTTAGAATTTTTATGTTCTAATTAAATTTTCCACATCGAAGGGTGTGCCAAATCAGGAAATTTGCAATGACATTGTGAAATCAGAAACTAATTTATGCTTTAAAGTGCGCATACTATCCGGCTGTAAATCCCAGTAAACTATAGCCTTGCACTTAATTTTACGACAAAAGTAGATTTTTTAAAAGTGACATTAAATTACCCAAGAATTTACAACATTTTTTATATCCTCGAATTTCTATAGATGTAAACAAAAGGCTCATTATGGCAGTGTAAAGGACAAAAGATGCATGTATACAATTATCGTTGTTCAAATATGTTGTTGCTCAAAGTTGACGGCAGTGTGGTTTCGAATAAGAGCTTGTTTCGAATTTGAGCCCTCATGAACAAAAAAGTGGTTTCGATGGCCTTCCCTTCTAAGGTCTTGAGTTGAGTCGAGCTAGCTTCAACTGTAACACGATATGTGAAAACAGTTTACAACGTTTTACAGTCAGAACTAAATTTGTCCTGGAACTAGGCTCTAGCTAGTTCGAGAAATTAAGAAGGAGGAGAGGCCCTTTGAATCGTCTTGGAGAACCATCCCATCCCTCTTTAATACTTTCTCTATCATTAATTGAGGCCCTGTTCCTCTTTAACTGGGACAAGTCCAGAGTAACTGCTTCCTGTCAACATCTTAATGTGTCAATACAATATCTTGCTATTATATCGACTTGCTGCATCTTCCAGATAATCGGCAATTTAACCCATTGCCTCCGTTCCACATGTTCTTAATTCAAACTTTGATTTATTCTCTAATTCTTTTACTTTTTCTTTTGTTCTCATAGGATTTACAACTCAGTAACGTCTTGTAAAACCCCATCTCTCCTCTGTCAAGCTTAATGGGTGTATGCTAATATTCCTAGCTGTGTTTCTAACTTTCCTCCCTAAGACATTTTCTGTTACTTCGTAAATACTTTCATAAAATAATTCCACCCATCTTTTGTATTGTCTAATACTAAACTCCCCAGTCTCATATACTACTGTTCTTGGAAATTTTCACTCACGTGCTACTCCTGGAGTTCGTCAACGTCGTAACCATCGGGAAGATAGTTACCCTTCCCATATCTCAGCTTTAAATTAATTCTAGACACTACTAGCGTCAATAACAGTAGACTAAGAGATTCCATTTCTGGGGCGCCCCCGTACCAAACAGTTTTTTTTTCTGTTAATTAGTTGAATAGGACATGGTTGAACAAATCATCAAACCTACTTGATCTAATGAAGTGGAACAGAAGCTCACCAATCTGAATAGATAAATGTAATAATTAACAATTATTGGACAGGGTCAATATGCTTTTCACCTTTGGTATTATATGATTCATTGACTGTTTGAACAATGACAGTCACGTTTGATAGATTTTTTTTAGGTGAAATACTCTAGTTTCTTTTCTTAGTTTTGAAAACATTTTGGAATAAACTAAATTTCAGTTGGGGGGGGGGGCGAAAGGAGGTCTGGGGTGAAAATTTGGTCTGAGAGAGGCAGTTGTCCCCTCTGTCCCATAGGAAATTACGCTCCTCAGCCCAGCCCCTTGCCACTGACTGGCAGGGGCGAATCCAGGGAGAGGGTGCGCGTGCCAACCCATATTCTTCTTCTTCTTCTTGCATGAGGGATTCAGTAGCACGAGGATTCAGTTGCATGGGAGTTCAGTTGTACAGGGTTTCGGTTATACAGGGGTTCACTTACATGGAGCGATTCAGTTGAACTAGGGGGGGATTTGCGATTTGGAGGAGATGGGATGATAGTGTACTGTATAATACAGAAGTGATAATTTGGAGCGTATTGTCAATTTAACGAGAATACTTCACTATAAATAAGGCTATCGTGTTTTACCGAACTTTCTAGGGCAGGGGTAACTATTTAGTTTAAATAATTCTAGGAGGAATTGAGTTTTATGGATGATATGGAAAAAATGCTACTTGTTAAATATTCGGGTAAACATACGACTGCTTGAGACTTCAGTTAAAGGAGAGTACAGTTACACGGAGGTTTAGTTAAATGGGGTCAAGTTGCATGGGGGTTCAGTAGCACGAGGGGTTCAGTTGCATGGGGGAGTTCAGAAGCTTGGGATTCAGTTACATGAGGGGGGGGGTTGTTACCTGATTCTTTTATTCTAACTTAACTTGTAGGAATAGGACTTCATTCCATTGGCTAAATCCGTTTATTCATCTATAATGTTGAACAAAAAGACTATTAAGTTTCCTTATTCTTCATCATCTTCGTTCATGTGGGATTCAGTAGCACGATGATTCAGTTGAAGGGGACGTCAGTTGTACAGAGTTTCGGTTCGACATTGGCTCCCTGACAGGGAATGATCCAGTTGAACTAGGGGGGGATTTGCGATGTGGAGGAGATGGGATGATAGTGTACTGTATAATACAGAAGTGATATTTTGGAGCGTATTGTCAATTTAACGAGAATGCTTCACTATAAATAAGGCTATCGTGTTTTACCGAACTTTCTAGGGCAGGGGTAACTATTTAGTTTAAATAATTCTAGGAGGACTTGAGTTTTATGGATGGTATGGAAAAAATGCTACTTGTTAAATATTCGGGTAAACATATGACTAAGAAATCTATGATTTGGGATGTGTGGGTTGCTATTTTTTTACTTTTCTGAGCTGGATTTCTTAGCCTTTCATAGGTGTGTATGATATTTTCTTGATATAACATAGCAGTGACTACATCAGATGGTTTTGTAGTGCTGTGAGTCGTTACTAGTAGTAGTATTTTAGTGTTTTTTTCAAGCCATTCATAATATATATTAAATGCATTAAGATATTTTATTGATAAAACATAGCCGTGACTACATCCGATGGTTTTGTAGTGCAGTGAATTGTTACTAGTAGTAGTATTTTCACGTTTTTTTTTGCAAGCCATTCATACTATACCTTAAGTGCATTCTGATATTTTCTTGATAAAACATAGCCGTGACTAAATCAGATTGTTTTGTGATGCAGCGAGTTGTTACTAGTATTAGCACTTTCGTTTTTTTTTTTTGCAATCCATTAATACTATACCTCAAATTCATTAAGATATTTTATTGATAAAACATAGCCATGACGACATCAGATGTTTTTGCAGTGCAGTGAGTTGTTACTAGTAGTAGTATTTTCGTGTTTTTTGCAAGCAATTCATACTATACCTTAAATGCATTCTGATATTTTCTTTATAAAAAAAAGCCGTTAATACATCAGATGGTTTTTTGATGCAGCGAGTCGTTACTAGTAGTAGCAATTTCGTGTTTTTTGCAAAACATTCATACTATACCTTAAATGAATTCATGTATTTTCTAGATAAAACATAGCCTTGAATACATCATATGGTTTTGTAGTGCAGTGAGTTGTTATTAGTATTAATATTTTCGTGTTTTTTGCAAGCAATTCATACTATACCTTAAATGCATTCAGATATTTTCTTGATGAAACATAGCCGTGACTACATCAGATGGTTTTTTGATGCAGTGAGTTGTTACTAGTAGTAGCAATTTCGCGGTTTTTCCAAGTCATTCCTACTATACCTTAAATGCATTCAAATATATTCTTGATAAAACATAGTAGTGATCACATCAGATGGTTTTGTAGTGCAGTGAGTTGTTACTAGTAGTAGTATTTTCGTGTTTTTTGCAAGCCATTCATACTATACCTTAAAAGCATTCAGATATTTTATTTATAAATCTTAGTAGTGATCACATCAGATGGTTTTGTAGTTCAGTGAGTTGTTACTAGTAGTAGTATTTTATTGTTTTTTGCAAGCCATTCACACTATACCTTAAATGTATTCAGATATTTTCTTTACCAAACATAGCCGTTACTAAATCATATGGTTTTGTGATGCAGTGAGTTGTTACTAGTATTAGCACTTTCGTGTTTTTTTTTGCAAGCCATTCATACTATACCTTAAATGCATTCAGATATTTTCTTGATAAAACATAGCCGTGACTACATCAGATGGTTTTGTAGTGCAGTGAGCTGTTACTACTAGTAGTATTTTCGTGTTTTTTGCAAGCAATTCGTACTATACATTAAATGCATTAAGATATATTCTTGATAAAAAATAGTCGTGACTACATCATTTTTTTTTGTGATGCTGTTGTTGTGCAGTGAGTTGTTACTATTAGAAGTATTTTCGTGTTTTTTGCAAGCAATTCATACTATACCTTAAATGCATTCAGATATTTTCTTGATTCATTCTTATACCTAGATTTTCTCTATGTTAACCTATCTATCCAATATATGATGTATGTAAATCCTTTTCTTACATATCCGATGTTTTAATAGACATTCTAAACGTTCGATCTGCTAGCGTACTCTAAAAATAATGAACACATAACAATGTAAGGTATAATATATTTTTAATGAAATAATGTCATTTAGAATTGAACAACTTTGGACATTTTGAATCTGTTCCATAAAATGCTTCACCATGAACTCTCTTAATAGTATAGCTATTGTCTTCTCTTAGTTCGTAATCAGTAGAATAATCATTATTCCATTTTGACTCATACATTATTTTAATATGTGTGTCATCGACAGGGTCAATATGCTGTTCGTCTTTGGTATTATTCATTGACTGTTTGATCAATGGCAGTAACGTTTGCTGGTACTTTGTTTTTCATCGATTCATCTTTATATTCCTTAGGGATATTTTCTGCCAATGCCCTTTTTATTTTTCTAGGAATTTCACTGTCTATTATCACACTATTTTTACACAGGTAACAGTTCCGGCACGTAGACAGGATATGGTTTATGATATTAGTAGAAGAGTAGGCCTTTCTTTTCGTCTTTGCTTTCGTTTGAATGCTAATACCCGAAAGCTGACGATATGGTTTAACACTGGGTAACATGTTACCACAAGCACTAGCAAGAAGATGCCCCTCTTTATCAACTATTATTTTTATGTTGGCATTCTCTTTGAGTGTAATCATCTCCGGAGATCTTAATCTCGCATATCCACCATCATAAGAGTTGAATTTTTTTGGTATTCCAAAGAAATTCAATTCCTTACTGTCATGACAACGCACGCATACGTATCCGATAGTACTACCACTTGTATTTATTTCATAGTTTAAATACTTCTCCTTGTCAGCATTCAATGCTACAATAACACTAACATGTGAACACACTTTCTTAAAATGCTTCATCTTCACTTTTTTATAGATATTAGTTATGTGTTTATCGTTCCACGGTGTAAGAAATACTGATTTAATACATGCAATAAAGTAGGTAGTGTCGATAACCGGCCATAGAGCAATAGTGGGAAAGCCACATCGTGTCTCTGGGACAAGCATAGAGTACAATTCATTCAAGAAATTGTGAAAATATTTGTAAGCAAGTAATAAACACGTTTTGAAACTACATGCTATTTGCATGCCTTTCCTTGGCACCTTTCCAAAAATGAGCGGGGATCCCCCACTGGTTCCTACACATTGCAAAAAGTGAGCAGTACGAAAAACTTGAAACCTTTCCAAACGAGCGGGGATTCCCCACTGATTCCTACACATTGCAAAAAGTGAGCAGTAAGAAAACTCCACGTTTTCAACAAGACTGGTTTTTTAGGGACCAATCAGGAGAGACATGCCTGAAATCATGAATTAGAATATTTAATTAGCTGTTTTGGGTTTTTAGACATCATAGCTAGTTGAAACTCTAAATAAATATCTTCATTTTTAACCTTATTGCGTATAGTTTAAATAATTCTAGGAGGATGAAGTATTTTTCTACTTAACAACTACATTAATAACTTCCAAGATGATAGGACAGTATGACACAGAATTTATCAGTTACCGAGAGTTCAATAACTCCCCCCGCAATGACTTCCAAGGGTTTTATGACTCCTCCCCACACTGACTTCAGATGGTTTTAAGACTCATCTCACTAGTCATAACTCCATTCAACCTTGAGTGAAGGTATAAAAGTTTGATGAAGTATTTCTCTGCTTAACAACTACATTAATAGCCTCCAAGATGATAGGACTGTTTGACACCGAATTTATCAGTTTGAAAAAATCATCTTGCGGTGTTCTATTCGAATGTGCTTTTTTATTATTGTCTATGGATCTAGAAGAAATTGACTGTTATCATTGGTTAGTGAACTATAATCTGTTTGAGTATGATAAAAGCTTGTGGAGTACTACATTACATTATATAAACAGACTGGGATTCTATGATAGAGTGATTACACCACTTAATAATACTGGTCAGGAACTGAGAAATGTCCAGGAGGAAGTCAGTGAAATTTGCAGATTTTTCGGAGTTGAAGCGCTCTACGTAAAGGGCAATGTACCTACAGATAAAGTTTTAATTCAAAAGTGTGACCCTAGGATTCCACTTTTCAATCTAGAAGAGTTTAAGTGTCCTAAATTTGAAGGGGGCTATCACCGTCCTGAAGACGAGGTTAGGTTCTTCGCACAGTGGATACCTAATAACATACCTGATCGGGATAAATCCATAAGACATGTTAAAAACTATCCTATATCATGGGACCATCGTTTGTGGATGTTTAAGAGTGAACTCTAATTACTATTTTTATGTAAACATTTGTTGTTGTTGTTTTTTTTTCTCAAAAAAAATAATCTGTTAATACATTTAAGCAATAAATATCTTTAAGCTTAACCCCTTCATGTTCTTTAGAATAGTTCTATTCCCCACTGGTTCCTACACAGTACAAAACGGGAGCAGTACGAAAACTCCTCGTTTTCAACAAGGCTGGTTGTTTAGGGACCAATCCGGAGAGATATGCACAGTCGACTTATCTTTATTTAATTTTTTTTAAGGTTCATTTAGACGTGGGTACGGGCGCGCACGTAACCCCTCGTTTGTGGTTGTTTAAGAGTGAAATATAATTACTATTTTTATGTAAAAATTTGTTGTTTTTGTTTTTTTTTCTAAAAAAAAAATCTTTTAATAAATTTAATCAATAAATATATTTAAGCTTAACCACTTCATGTTCTTTAGAATAGTTATATTCCCCACTGGTTCCTACACATTACAAAAAGTGAGCAGTACGAAAACTCCTCGTTTTCAACAAAACTGGTTTTTTAGGGACCAATCAGGAGAGATATGCAAAGTCGACATAGCTTTATTTCATTTTTTTAAGGTTCATTTAGTCGAGGTTTCGGGCGCGCCCGTAACCTCGTCTAAATGAACGTTAGAAAAGTGAACTAAAGCTATGTCGACTTTGCTTATCTCTCCGGATTGGTGCCTAAAAAACCAGTCTGGTTGAAAACGTGGAGTTTTCGTACTGCTCACGTTTTGCAATGTGTAGGAACCAGTGGGGAATAGAACTATTCTAAAGAACATGATGGGGTTAAGCTTAAGGATATTTATTGCTAAAATGTATTAACAGATTTTTTTTTGAGAAAAAAAACAACACCAACAAATGTTTACATAAAAATAGTACTTAGAGTTCACTCTTAAACATCCGCAAACGTTGGGTTACGTGCGCGCACGTAACCACGTCTAAATGAACCTTAAAAAAATGAAATAAAGCTATGTCGACGTTGCATATCTCTCCTGATTGGTCCCTAAAAACCCAGTTTTGTTGAAAACGTGGAGTTTTCGTACTGCTCACTGTTTGCAATGTGTAGGACCCTGTTGTGAATAGAACTATTCCAAAGAACATGAAGGGGTTAAGCTTAAAGATATTTATCGCTTAAATGTATTAACAGATTTTTTTTTTTGAGAAAAAAAAAAACAACAAATGTTTAAATAAAAAGATTAATTAGAGTTCACTCTTAACCAACAACACCCGCTGGGTTACGTGTGCGCACGAAACCTCGTCTAAATGAACCATAAAAAAATGAAATAAAGCTATTTAGACTGTGCATATCTCTACTGAGTGTTAACTAAGAACAAAGTCTTGTTGAAAACATGGAGTTTTCGTACTGCTCACGTTTTGCAATGTGTAGGAACCAGTGGGGAATAGAACTATACTAAAGAACATGAAGGGGTTAAGCTTAAAGATATTTATTGCTTAAATGTATTAACAGATTTTTTTTTGAGAAAAAAAAAACAACAACAACAAATGTTTACTTAAAAAGAGTACTTAGAGTTCACTCTTAAACAACCACAACCGAGGGGTTACGGGCGAGCCCTGAACCACGTCGAACTTAACCATAAAAAAATGAAATAAAGCTTTGTCGACTGTGCATATCTCTCCTGATTGGTCACTAAAAAAACAGTTTTGTTGAAAACGTGGAGTTTTCGTACTGCTCACTTTTTGCAATGTGTAGGAACCAGTGGGGAATAGAACTATTCTAAAGAACATGAAGGGGTTAAGCTTAAAGATATTTATTGCTTAAATGTATTAACAGATTATTTTTTTTGAAAAAAAAAAACAACAACAAATGTTTACATAAAAATAGTACTTAGAGTTCACTCTTAAACATCCACAAACGATGGTCCCATGATATAGGATAGTTTTTAACATGTCTTATGGATTTATCCCGATCAGGTATGTTCTTAGGTATCCACTGTGCGAAGAACCTAACCTCGTCTTCAGGACGGTGATAGCCCCCTTCAAATTTAGGACACTTAAACTCTTCTAGATTGAAAAATGGAATCCTAGGGTCACACTTTTGAATTAAAACTTTATCTGTAGGTACATTGCCCTTTACGTAGAGCGCTTCAACTCCGAAAAAGCTGCAAATTTCACTGACTTCCTCCTGGACATTTCTCAGTTCCTGACCAGTATTATTAAGTGGTGTAATCACTCTATCATAGAATCCCAGTCTGTTTATATAATGTAATGTAGTACTCCACAAGCTTTTATCATACTCAAACAGATTATAGTTCACTAACCAATGATAACAGTCAATTTCTTCGAGATCCATAGACAATAATAAAAAAGCACATTCGAATATAACACCGCAAGATGATTTTTTCAAACTGATAAATTCGGTGTCAAACAGTCCTATCATCTTGGAGGCTATTTATGTAGTTGTTAAGCAGAGAAATACTTCATCAAACTTTTATAACTTCGCTCAAGGTTGAATGGAGTTATGACTAGTGAGATGAGTCTTAAAACCATCTGAATTCATTGTGGGGAGGAGTCATAAAACCCTTGGAAGTCATTGCGAGGGGAGTTATTGAACTCTCGGTAACTGATAAATTCTGTGTCATACTGTCCTGTCATCTTGGAAGCTATTAATGTAGTTGTTAAGTAGAAAAATACTTCATCCTCCTAGAATTATTTAAACTATACACAATAAGGTTAAAAATGAAGATATTTATGTAGAGTTTCAACTAGCTATGGTGTCTGAAAACCCAAATCAGCTAATTAAATATTCTAATTCACGATTTCAGGCATGTCTCTCCTAATTGGTCACTAAGAAACCAGGCGGGCTGAAAACGTGGAGCTTTTTTAGTGATAACAATGTTTAATGTGTAGGACTCAGTGAGGCCTCCCCACTTTTTTGGACTGGTTTCAAGTTTTCGTACTGCTCACTGGTTGCACTGTGCAGGACCCAGTGGGGGATCCCCGCTCATTTTTAAAAAGGTACCAAGGAAAGGCATGCAAATAGCATGTAGTTTCAAAACGTGTTTATTACTTGCTTACAAATATTTTCACAATTTCTTGAATGAATTGTACTCTATGCTTGTCCCTGAGACACGATGTGGCTTTCCCACTATTGCTCTATGACCGGTTATCGACACTACCTAGTTTATTGCATATATTAAATCAGTATTTCTTACACAGTGGAACGATTAACACATAACTAATATCTCTAAAAAAGTGAAAATGAAGCATTTTAGGAAAGTGTGTTCACATGATAGTGTTATTGTAGACTGAATGCTGACAAGGAGAAGTATTTAAAATATGAAATAAGTACAGGTGGTAGTACTATCGGATACGTATGCGTGCGTTGTCATGACAGTAAGGAATTGAATTTCTTTGGAGTACCAAAAAAATTCAACTCTTATGATGGTGGATATGCGAGATTGAGATCTCCGGAGATGATTGCACTCAAAGAGAATGCCAACATAAAAACAATAGTTGATAAAGAGGAGTATCTTCTTGCTAGTGCTTGTGGTAACATGTTACCCAGTGTTAAACCATATCGTCAGCTTTCGGGTATTAGCATTCAAATGAAAGCAAAGACGAAAAGAAAGGCCTACTCTTCTACTAATTTCATAAACCATATCCTGTCTACGTGCCGGAACTGTTACCTGTGTAAAAATAGTGTGATAATAGACAGTGAAATTTCTAGAAAAATAAAAAGGTCATTGGCAGAAAATATCACTAAGGAATATAAAGATGAATCGATGAATAACAAAGTACCAGCAAACGTTACTGCCATTGATCAAACAGTCAATGAATACAAAAAATACCAAAGATGAAAAGCATATTGATCCTGTTGATGACACATCTATTAAAATAGTGTTTGAGTCAAAATGGAATAATGATTATTCTACTGATTACGAACTAAGAGAAGACAATAGCTATACTATCAAGAGAGTTCATGGTGAAGCCTTTTATGGAATAGATTCAAAATGTCGAAAGTTGTTCAATTCTACATGACATTATTTCATTTAAAAAATATATTATACTTTACATTGTTATGTGTTCATTATTTTAAGAGTACGCTAGCAAATCGAACGTCTAGAATGTCTACTAAAACATCGGATATGTAAGAAAAGGATTTACATGCATCATATATGGGATAGAAATGTTAACTTATAGAACATCTAGGTATAAGAATGAATCAAGAAAATATCTGAATGCATTTAAGGTATAGTATGAATTGCTTGCAAAAAACACGAAAATACTTCTAATAGTAACAACTCACTGCACTACAAATCCATCACAAAACCATATGATTTAGTAACGACTATGTTTTATCAAGAAAATATCTGAATGCATTTAAGGTATAGTACGAATGTCTTGCAAAAAAAACGAAAATACTAATACTAGTAACAGCTCACTGCACTACAAAACCATCTGATGTAGTCAAGGCTATGTTTTATCAATAAAATATCTGAATGCATTTAAGGTATAGTATGAATGGCTTGCAAAAAAAAACACGAAAGTGCTACTACTAGTAACAACTCACTGAATCAAAAAACCATCTGATGTATTCACAGCTATTTTTGGTCAAGAAAATATCTGAATGCATTTAAGGTATAGTTTGAATTTCTTGCAAAAAACATGAAAATATTACTACTACTAACAACTCACTGCACTAAAAAACCATCTGATGTGATCACAACTATGATTGATTAAGAAAATATCTGAATGTTTTTAAGGTATAGTATGAATGGCTTTCAAAAAACATGAAAATACTAATACTAGTAACAACTCACTGCACTACAAAACCATCTGATGTGATCACGACTATGTTTGATCAAGAATATATTTGAATGCATTTAAGGTATAGTATGAATGACTTGGAAAAACCGTGAAAGTTCTACTACTAGTAATAACTCACTGCATCACAAAACCATCTGATGTAGTCACGTCTATGTTTTATCAAGAAAATATCTGAATGCATTTAAAGTATATTATGAATGTCTTGCAAAAAACACGAAATTTCTACTACTAGTAACGACTCGCAGCAACAAAAAACCCTCTGATGTAGTCACGGTTTTGTTTGATCAAGAAAATATCAGAATGCATTTAACGTATAGTATGAATTTCTTGCAAAAAAAACTAAAATAATACTAATAGTAACAACTCACTGCAATGCAAAACAATCTGATTTCGTCATGGTTATGTTTTATCAAGAAAATATCTGAATGCATTTAAGGTATATTATTAATGGACTGCAAAAAAAAAAACGAAAGTGATAATAATATTAAAAACTCACATAAAAAAAAAACAATATTATGTAGTAACTAATATTTTTTATCAATAAAATATATTAAAGAACTTAAGGTATATTATTAATGGCTTGCAAAAAAAAACGTGAAAATACTACTACTAGTAACAATTCACTGCACTACAAAACCATCGGATGTAGTCACGGCTATGTTTTATCAAGAAAATATATGAATGCATTTAATATATAGTATTAATGGATTGAAAAAAAAACTAAAACACTACTACTAGTAACGACTCACTGCACTACAAAACCATCTGATGTAGTCACTGCTATGTTATATCAAGAAAATATCATACACACCTATGAAAGGCTAAGAAATCCAGCTCAGAAAAGTAAAAAAATAGCAACCCACACATCCCAAATCATAGATTTCTTAGTCATATGTTTACCCGAATATTTAACAAGTAGCATTTTTTCCATACCATCCATAAAACTCAATTCCTCCTAGAATTATTTAAACTAAATAGTTACCCCTGCCCTAGAAAGTTCAGTAAAACACGATAGCCTTATTTATAGTGAAGCATTCTCGTTAAATTGACAATACGCTCCAAAATATCACTTCTGTATTATACAGTACACTATCATCCCATCTCCTCCAAATCGCAAATCCCCCCCCTAGTTCAACTGAATCGCTCCATGTAAGTGAACCCCTGTATAATCGAAACCCTGTACAACTCAACTCCCATGCAACTGAATCCTCGTGCTACTGAATCCCTCATGCAAGAAGAAGAAGAAGAATACGGAGAATTAATAGTCTTTTTGTTCACCATTATAGATGAATAAACGGATTTAGCCAATGGAATGAAGTCCTATTCCTACAAGTTAAGTTAGAATAAAAGAATCAGGTAACAACCCCCCCTCATGTAACTGAATCCCAAGCTTCTGAACTCCCCCATGCAACTGAACCCCTCGTGCTACTGAACCCCCATGCAACTTGACCCCATTTAACTAAACCTCCGTGTAACTGTACTCTCCTTTAACTGAACTCTCAAGCAGTCGTATGTTTACCCGAATATTTAACAAGTAGCATTTTTTCCATACCATCCATAAAACTCAATTCCTCCTAGAATTATTTAAACTAAATAGTTGCCCCCGCCCTAGAAAGTTCGGTAAAACACGATAGCCTTATTTATAGTGAAGCATTCTCGTTAAATTGACAATACGCTCCAAAATATCACTTCTGTATTATACAGTACACTATCATCCCCTCTCCTCCACATCGCAAATCCCCCCCTAGTTCAACTGAATCGCTCCATGTAAGTGAACCCCTGTATAACCGAAACCCTGTACAACTGAACTCCCATGCAACTGAATCCTCGTGCTACTGAATCCCTCATGCAAGAAGAAGAAGAAGAATATGGGTTGGCACGCGCACCCTCTCCCTGGATTCGCCCCTGCCAGTAAGTGGCAAGGGGCTGGGTTGAGGAGCGTAATTTCCTATGGGACAGTGGGGACAACTGCCTCTCGCAGACAAAATTTTCACCCCATACCACCTTTTTGCCCCCCCACTCCAAAAGAAAGTTATTTTATTCCAAAATGTTTTCAAAACTAAGAAAAGAAACTAGAGTATTTCACGTAAAAAAAAATCTATCAAACGTTACTGTCATTGATCAAACAGTCAATGAATCAAATAATACCAAAGATGAAGAGCATATTGACCCTGTCCAATAATTGTTAATTATTACATTTATCTTTTCAGTTTTGTGAGCTTCTGTTCCACTTCATTAGATCAAGTAGGTTTGATGATTTGTTCAACCATGTCCTATTCAACTAATTAACAGAAAAAAAAACTGTTTGTACAGGGGCGCCCCATAAATGGAATCTCTTAGTCTACTAATAACAGCCCTTGTATGGGAGGATCTTTCCATGAAGGAAGTTTTCATGGGGGAAGGGACATTGCTATGAAGGGGGCGCCGGATTTCCCAGCATTATTAAAGAAAAACATCAGAAATTAAATTTAAAAAAACAAGTTTTTCAACTGAAAGTAAAGAGTAACATTAAAACTTAAAGCGAACAGAAAGTATAAAGTATGTGATTGGGTTCACCCCCTAGTCAATACCTCGCTCTTTAAGCCAAAGATTTTTTAGTACTTTCATAAGAGCTATTTATTCTAATTAACGGCCTTTGTGATTAAGGGGTCATTTTTAAAGAATTGGAACAAAACTCGAACTTTAGCTTAAAGAGCAAGGTATTGACTAGGGGGCGACCCCCCTAATATACGCATTAAAAATCAATGAATGTAAAAGTTCGTAACGTAAGTTAATTCGTAAGTTACATATATTTATTACAAATAAAAACGTTCATAAATAAAATTAAAGAACTTTCGAGAAAGCCATTTAGCCAAATAGAAGTAAATTTAATATGCAAATTTTGTTTTAACTATTCATGTACGGTGAGCCAAAATCAAAACCTGCATTAATTCAAAAACGTTCAAAAATTAAATAAAAAAAACAAGTTTTTTTAACTGAAAGTGAGGAACGACGTTAAAACTTAAAACGAACGAACAGAAATTATTCCGTATATGAAAGGGGCTGTGCCCTCCTCAACGCCTCGCTCTTTACGCTAAAGTTTGACTTTCTCACAACTCTATTTTTTTTTAAACAATAAAAAACTTTAGCGTAGAGTTAGGCGTTGAGGAGGGCACAGCCCCTTTCATATACGGAATAATTTCTGTTCGTTTTAATTTTTAACGTCGTACCTTACTTTCAGTTAAAAAAAACTTGTTTTTTTTATTTAATTTTATTAGGGAAGAACATTAACTTTAGTTAAATAGACATATGCAAAATTTTCTTGCTTTGTTAAGGGATGATTCCTTCCTTGTCTTACCAAGTCATACCTTAGTGTCCTGTATTAATCCTGCCAGTCTTAGATTTACAATAAAGTAATCAATAAGGTTGAACATCTTACTATCATGGGAGGACCATTTTAACTTGTGAGCCATTGTATGACCAAATACCGTTTTGGTTATAACTATATATTTGTGTCTACACAATCTGTACCTGTTTATTATCAAAGCGATTTTCTTTCCTAGACCAGATTTACCAAAGCCAGCATACCATATATTCCAGTTTTCACCAATCTGAGCTTCAAAAGCCCCCTAATAAAAATACTAAAATTCTACTACTAGTACTACTTCTACTACTAATACTACTAACAACTCACTACAGCACCAAGCCGCCTGAGGCCAACACAGCTACGCATGCTCCTCCTCCATCCCAGTCTATTCAAAGCCTCCCTTTTTACACCGGCCCACGAAGTTCCTATTTCCTTTAAATCTTTCTTTATGACGTCCTCCCACCCCAGACGAGGACGACCTGCTTTCCGTTTAGCCCTAGACGGTTGACCGAAAAGAACAATCTGTCATCCTTCATCTGCACAACGTGCCCTAGCCACCACAACCTTTCTTTCATTATAGCCCTAGAGAGCGGTATTGAACCACATTTTTCGTATAGCATATTGTTTGAAATACGGTCAGTCAGCCGGGTACCCAGAACAATCCTTAAGCAATTTCTCTGGAAAACATCTAGCAAATCTTCATCCGCTTTTCTGAGCGCCCATGCTTCAGAACCGTACTTGACCACTGTCATCACTGTAGATTTTAGTATTCTAATCTTCGTTTACAGACTTATCTTCTTATTCTTCCAAACTTTTTTTAACTGTGAAAAAACACCCAGAGCCTTGGCTATTCTTCTACGAGGGGTCTTTTCTATTTATTCCTGTAACTGTATGCAAAATTCATCCATGTCAAGCCATCTCTGCTTATCGCTTCATAGAGGGTATATACCGATACCACTATGACTAACACTTTCCACAAGTTTTGGTCATTAAGTTGGTAACCAGAATTCTATTATTAATACCTTCATAACTTAAGCCAGACTCAAAAGCTTCCTTATTTGTCATGATCTCTACTCCCAGCATATGCAGCCTATCCTTCCTACTTAAAGAAATAAATTCTATATCCATCTAATTTCGTGCTGAGTGTCTGAAACTCCTAACAAGTTTAGCCCAAACATCAGATTTCTTCAGTCAAAATGGCAATATGATGGTTGTCCTTCTACTTCCTACTTTTTGTGGTGAAGTTTTCCGATTATTTAAATCACTAAAAATTTTATGATCTCAAGAAAAGCAAAGCACCAATGTAGACCTGGGAGTAGCAACTTCTTTTCGAGTCTAGACAAAACCCTTTAATACCGGGCAGCAAGAAGTTCCAGAGACCTTCAGCTGATCAGAGGGTCTGTGCAATCCTGGGCTCATTTTGGTCACTGCATGGTTTTCCGTACTTGGTGATGTACTCCGATCAACAGGACGTCCTTCACCAGCAATCTCAAGCCTATTACCTCTGACCTATTATATATTCAAGCCTGCAAATTTTGTACGGCAATGGGGAGGCAACAAATAATAAATACCCTAGCTAGAAAGAGGCTATTCATCCAAAGAAAGTCCAGGTAAATAAATAAAACCCATAAGAATTGTACATTATTCAAGATCCAGCGTAATGCTGTTTCGTCTAGTAGGCTATGATTTCCTCGAGAGGTGGCACTCTTCATGGTCAGCCTTTGGCGCTGTTTGCAGTCACAGTTCTGTCTAAGAAAACTCGTGAAGAGGCCACCCCGATGGCATTATGAGGCCACGCAGGCAGGGTTTCCCCTCATGGAACAGGGACGGAGGAAGGAGCTTCTGAAACAGTGGACACAAACCGTCTCACCAACCTGGAACAGCTCCAGCCTTTTACATCCAGTCTATCGTCGTCAGGGAATCTTTCTGTGTTGCATTACTCTGTTGCAGTAATATATTATATTTATAGTATAAAAGCCACATGAGTCATGGTTTACAAAATTGACATAAACATTAATAGTGGTAGATAATTAAGCCTTCAGATAGGTAAGAAAACTGGCGAAAAATAAATTCAAAAATCACTATTATTTGAAGGAGCTACTATTTTTTTTCTCTAATTTCAGAAACTACGAGAAGGTTCGACAATTTGAAGAGTCGTTTAAGGGAAAGTGTGGCTTCCCACCATCTTATCGTCAAAAGATGAGCGATGAAGCTACTAAAAAACAATTAACTGCCATTGAAGAAGCCAAAAAGGAGTTAAAAGGTAAGGAACTGGTATTGCTTCGGTGGGCTGTAAGTGACTTACATTACTCACTCAATGAACCACTCAGCAAAAACAGAACAAAAAAGCGCATTTTGTGCATCATTTTTTCTGCACATTGAACCACCTTCTATTTTAATGAACAAGTGTTATATGGCCTTTGGCCTGTTACTCTGCCCTTGTTGTACTAATGTATGGAAAAACATTTGTATTTGTATATGACCTAATTCGTAAAAAGCAAACAGTAGAGAAAATTAAATCTTTGCTGGTTCTGAGTTTAACGCACATATTGGTTCTTGAAGGAATTGTCCAATATTCTTAACGTTTCAATTTTTTGTTTACGCCGAGTGTTTTTGAGCGTAGTTTAATATGGGCTTCAAATCAATTATTTAGCGGTCGAAGGCAATAAAGTTATATTTTATTTAGGCACTGTTTCTTATTTATTTTTTTTGGGGGGGGGGGATATCCTTATGATTATGCACGATTAAGAGTCAATCCAGTTCTTTGACGGAAAACCAAACATTTAAGGTAAATTTGGCCAGTTTGGGTTCTGAAAGATTTATATGTACGCACTGTTCGTATATATACACTGTTCCCTCTTCGTATATGTCCTCATCGTATCACGAAGACTTCATCGATATGTTTTGACTGGGGAAGGTCAAATTCTGTACACGTGCTAGTTCGATTAAACCAGCGTTTTCCTTCGTTTATTTAGATTTTCTGGAGCAGCGTTAAATGTCAGTAATTCTGCCAAATATTTCCGACTGTGTATTCTTGCCAAGTGACAGAGGTCATTGCTATTTCTCTTGGAACTTGCGCTTTCCAATAATTATAGGAAACATCATGACGAACTGGAAAGGATTTGAATTTTAGGGATTTACCTTGGCTCTAATTGAATTCAATTGCAATACGTGTTGTAGACGGGTACAGCAGCGCTACGTGGGTACATTGCTGTACCTTTATTATTACGGTAGTGACAATAGGGTTTCAACCTTTTTGCGGAAACATTATTTTTCCCTCTTTTTGTATGATTTCAATCACAGTTTATATAATTATCCAGTAAGTTTACCGCAGATGATTTCTCGCTCTTCATTCTCGGTGCGAACAAAAAGCTCCTCCCACTTATTTGTGCACTTATTGTCCACTTTTTGGTGAGCCGGCCAAGTGGTTTTGTCAGTACTTGTTCCGTAGGTGATTATTCTTTGTCTACCCGTGAAAAGATCTAATGCCGCTTATGTTTATACGTTCTCTGGAGCACTCGCACCTCGGTCCGGGTTTTTATAATGGGTGAGATAGGGAAAGATCATACTGCCTATAATTTATATACTGTGATTTCAATAGAGAATATCGGCAAATATGAATTTGACGTCGTTTTTCGTATATATTACAAGTACACACAATTACATCGCGCATTCCGTGAGCTAGATGTATTGAACTATGTTTACCTCAATCATGGATGATGTCTATTACTGTCAATGAAGTAAATTCCAAATGTGATCGAAGGGTAAAGCCCCCAAAGGGGACTTGAGATAACTCACCATAAAAAGAAGGTACTGGATGCTATTATTTTTATTTGGGAGTGACGGTGTGAAGAATGGTAGTACTTGAGTGCTGGATCAGGATAAATAGAAATGGAGACTTGAAAGAGCTCGTCAATTTTCAACAATCGATATGGTGAAGCCTGTAGCAATATAGAAAGTGAAAAATGAGTCTTGGTTTCAGAGGGCCAGGTTTTAGTAAATAGGATATAAATCTAATTTCATGAACAGATTGCTAAAGCGGTAACATTAAACCAGAGGTGGGAGCACATTGATGACGCAGAGTATTTTCTTAGGATCCCACCCATCCAAAAGCTTATGTTTTGCCAAGCCCAAGTTTTGAAATATTTTATCCGTTCATTGCCGCCTAATTTGGGGTATCCGGCCTCTCTCTCCAAGACCCTGTGGGTTGTTTAGAACTTCTTAGGGGCTTGTTTTTTAAAGACTCATTCCAATGAAGTTTAATCTAGGTCTTCAGACTCTTATTTTTGTCTCAGGGGTTCTCGTTTTATTAAAGAGTAATTCCTGACTTGTCGCATTTTCTTTTAATCAATTTGAAAAAAAAAAAATAAAAACTAGGTACTTGAGCTAGCTCTTACTATGCCTCTTTCGTTGGCTGCATCCTAGAAAAAGAGCTAATCGTCCCGGACTGATGATGAACTAACTGTAATGATTGTCTTTTGGTAAAACAGGCCTTAGGTATGTGCTCTGGTATCACAGTGGATTGATGGTCTGTTTAGCAATACGTGGCGCGGCTTTCCATTCCTGCTGGCGCAAGGTTAGACTGCCTGTCCCCGTGAAAAAGACCTAGCTGTATAAAACATCGGTTCTACGTTTTAAGAGTCATTAATGGCTCTTAATGAACTTTATCTTATCCATCCTAGGTATGTCATCTGCTCTATCTGAACGACTCGCCTAGTTCATAATTTCTTGTCTAATTAGTTTTCTATAAGTTTTTGAGTCCACACACTATTCTACCTAGAGTGTTTTGCCTTCTAGGAATAAAGAAAGAGCAGCGCTGGGCGTTTCCTTGTAATCGTTTTCTGGTCTGATGAGTTTCCTATATTTTTTTTAGACAGGAAACTTTTATCTGGAGTATTTTGACTTACAGAAATAAATTTTTTGACAGCAGAAAAATTCTATCTGGAGTATTTTGACTTCCAGAAATAAACACATTACCAACTCATTACTAACTCAATTAACACATTACCAACTCAATTCTATGTCCAACTCATCATTTTCAGGTCTAATTAATTTACTGGTATTTTTTAGTTTGAACCCTGTTTTATCTGACTTCTAGGAATAAACATAACACAGCATAGAACATGTCAGGGCGTTTTCTGGTTAATTAATTTTCTCTAATTTTTTAGAATGAGCTCTGTTTGATCAATTTGGGTTTTAATGAGAATAATGTTAGTCAGGAAAAGTAATTGTAAAATGTTGTATGATGGAAGGGTAATAAAAAAGATAATACAAATCTAATTCTTTTACATATTTTTTTGCTCGTAGTAATCACCTGTCGCTTCTGCACATAAATTTTCTTCATAAGATATAGCTAACCTAACCATTGGTGTCAATTTACGAAAAAATAGGCGGTGGCACCAAATTTATTTTTGAAAATTTATCTGGAGTTTTAAGTGGAGATTTAATTTAATTTTTTTTTATGAAAATTCTGCAAAAGGAACTTTTCAATGAAAATACCAAGAGATGTATTTTTCAAAATCTTGGTGGCTAATGTCCCTTCCAAGGGACGACACTTAACCTAATATGAACCTGCTTTGTGCAGGATGGATTTTTGGCCTAAAATAATTTTGAAAACAAAGAAATGCTGATTAATTATTAATTACAGTGAAATTTCAGGTTTAATGCTATAGCATTGCTGATTAATCCAATGATTTATTTAATTTATTGATGAAATATTTTTACAAATATCAGGACCGTATCCAGGATTTTATTCCTTAGGGGGGGGGAAATAAAATTTGAACAACGCATAACAAATTTCTTTATCTGCATTATGTTTTTACGAGTCGGACACATATTTCGAGGGTGGGGGCTCAAATCCCTAATCTGGGCGTATCTGGGCGCCCAGATACGGCCTTGACAAAGATACAAGGAAAACAGTTTTGATATCAGAAGCTCCATTTTCAAACTATTTCATCAAGTGAGAAAAGAAAATATTTTTCGAAAAAAATCGGCTCTTTCAACGAAACAATATATGTAAAACTGGTTGAGCCCATCGATAGACCGTGTTGACATTGCAACGGTAAGTTACTAAACTCAATATGACAATAAATGTCACAAGACGCCTTTTGAACTACTGTAGCCGAGGTGTCCTTTGAGATGATTTTATTTTTGCTCTGTCTTTTTGTTGTGGGTGTTATAAAGTCACTTATAATAATTTTCAGTTGCAAATGATAGGTACATTTTACCAAAGAGTAGAAGAAAAAACAACGTCAAATCATTGTTAAACTGAACAATTTATATATATTTTATGTGGTTGTTTTTTGTAAATATTGTAAACAAATATCGTTAACTTTAGTTAACGACTTTAGTTATCGCAGACTTTGATTTCTTCGAGATTACTGAGCAGCATATGCCATACTTAAGTTTCAACTTATTAATATACTGAAAATGTATAGAAATATAAATAATTGACAAAAATTTAAGTTAAGACACTGAAAAATAAACAAATATGCTGCTTCACGTTTGGAAGCCTTTCAAGAGTAAAAACTAGAGCAAACTAGGCCGAAAAGCTAAAATATGAAAGAAAATAAAATAAAAAGTTAAAAACATGTTATACGCAAAAAAATGAAATTAAAAAAACGAAAGAACTCGTATCTGAGAAACTGCAATCATTATTTCGTAAAAGCTCTAAATAACTTTTTGGGGTGACAAAACTACTACTAACAGCTCACTGAAGCAGCAAACCACCTGAGGCCAACACTGCTACAGAAACTCTCCTCTATCCCAATCTATTCTTTGTTGGACTTTATAAAAAAAAAAACATTACAGTTTTTTAGGATGGGTTCTCTCATTATTTTCCTTTGTGTCTAGCGTGTTTTCTTTGATGTTATTTTTATGCATAATTTTAGCTGTCTAATCTTTTTTTGGATGATGAAGACTTCTGGACGTGAAGCCGAAATATTTTAGTTAATGTTTCACTGTTTTAACCAACATTTTTATTCTTTGTTCATATATTTATATATTTTAATTTTAATTATAAAAAGAAGCGATGTTGGGTCTAAAAAGTTATTTGTTTAAAGTCTTTGAGAATATCCTTTTTTTCAAGTGTTTGAGAATAAGAAGATGACAGCTATGTTTTCTGAAAAACAGTCTTTTCGTAGACGACGTGGGTCTGGACCCAACTTAGAGGATACTGTTCGAAAAATCAAAGAGGTGAATTTTTAGCTTTCTTTTTATTTTATCATTTTTATCTGTTCCATGCCGGATTATCCGTTTTCTGCTTGGTTTGATCCTTTTCTCCTAACTTGTTCTACATGCTCCTTAAGAACTACTTACATACTGAATTTGGCTACAAAGGATTATCAGCATGTAAAATTGTTGGGTAAAAAAATATTCCTACTTTGTAATCTTCAGTCTCTGGTTTTTCTCTCCAAACGTAATTTGTCTGACAATTATTAGATTTATTTAGCTACTCCAGTGACTACTTTATTGAGCTACTACTTTAGCTCTGCCACTGTTTTTTTTTTGTCCTTATAAATGACATGTTTAAAGTTTCCTTGAGGTTGCAAAAGAGCAGTTTATTAGACCTGCAGGAAATAGTGGTTCCAAATTATTGTCGAAATGGTACTAGCTTTTGAAAAGGTAAAATTTGGTTTTTCAAGTGGACTCGGATGAATGTCAAAATGTGACATTTACATGTGAATAAATACGGAATAAGCTTTCTGTTCATACTCTTATACTGTATCATCTGATAAGTTCAATTACATGAACAAATTCATTGACAAAATCAAAACTATACGAATATCGATACAATAATATATCCAGTTTGTAATGTTAGTGACTTGAGCTATGTTCAATTTTCCACCGTGATTTCATGATTCACTATTCACAGCAAAAATTGAAGGCTTATTTATAAATCTGCTGGACTTGGGAAAGACAAGCTCGGGGTTACCAGAAGTCCTTCTTTCGGAGGCGATGTCATCCTTTTCAACATCTCCCTCCTTTAGAAAAAACTTAGATTTGTCTTCCTTTTTGTGTTTTTAACCAGTATGGATAGATAGATAGATAGATAAACTTTAATTTTCACCAAAATTTTCTTGGCACTGCCAGATTTCTTTGGTATAGTCACATTAAAAAGCAAATACATAAAAAACACTAATCAATCCTCCTGATTTTCGCTATACATTTTTAACAAAACTAGGTATAAATCTTCTTCTCTAATCCCTGATGGGCACAGCGTACCGGCGGAAGTTTCTCAACAGGTACTGCAACCCTGAGCGGGAGTCGTTTTGTTGTGGATTGTGGGGGGAAAGGGGTTTGTGGATTGGGTGGATCAGAGATTTTCTTACAAAATCCATGCAGAGTTTCTATCTTCTTTTTTTCAGAGTTAGCATTTTAAACTTTGTCAGCAGCATCGTAATATAATTTTCCGACAGAATATTAGATAGTAGTAAAAGTATGAAAATGTAAAAATTTTGAAAATTTGAAATAGTGGTAAAAATGTACATTTTTAAATAAGACGTTTAACATTTTGCTCATTAGAACTTTTTATTTTGGGATATTTAGAAATGGCATCTATGAAGGACGGAGTAACAAGTCAGTGCTATGCTTTATAGTCTTCTTAAACCTTGTCATCACCCTTTGAATTGTCCATGTGGGTCCATAGTGATAGTTAAACACTGAGGAGCAATGCACGCCTTCCTCATTAACAGGCTTTTGTATTAGTTTTGTCTTTTTCTGACATCAAAGAAACTCCGTGATTGATGTAATTGTATGTGCAAACCTTGATTATTATTTAATGTATTACGGGTAATTACTTGGTAAAAAAAAACCTGTCTTCCTAATTTAGTAACTGAGATAAATAGACCTTACTCATCCATCCAATCACCTAGGACTAAATAGTACATCCAACCCGATAGTCCGGAAATAATTTCCAAAATAGAGCAAAATCAGCATTAATAAGTGTGAGTCATTCTCCCAAAACCAAGCCATAGCACCTTAAGTCTACAAAATTTAATATTCCCCAACTAATAACCACATATCAGGGCTCCTCAGAGGAAACTCATTGCCTATACAGGTTTCGGTGCTTAAATTATTATCAATCGCTGAAATCGTTTGGTATAAGAAGAGTTGGAATTGAGCTCCATAACCCTCTACCATTTGAATCTATATATTTGTTATTTCCATGGAGGCCATTTAAATTAACGAATAACATAGAGCGCTCTGGAAATATCACTTTTTTTAATTAACTGGTGTGACAATTGTTTGACTCAGGTGTTACCTTTGCGTGATTAATACAACCATGACCAGATATCATACAGACTAACGAGATTTCGAACTTGGCAAAGTTACACTATTCAGATTTGGTATCTTAAGATAGGAATGTGCCGCTAAAGAAATATGGGCATTCAAAATTCATGATATTAATTATATGAACTTTTAGTAAAAATCTTTCATAATCAGGGTGTACACCTTTTTTTTTTTTTTTTTTTTTTATTAAATCCCACCTCCTCTCCTCTCAGTGGCACAAACATTAAAAAAAAACTACTTTTAAACTTTACAAAAATCTAAATTCCACCTACACTCTACATTTTACTAAAATTAGCGGCCAAAGAGTGGTCTTCGCATTATTGTACTTCTACTAAAATAATTTTTAATTTTTATTAACAATAAAATAAAATGCTCTCCCGCAGAGAGGACGTCCCCCCTCCACAGGAAGTCCCCGCTTGCGATGGCCATTTACAACAACAGACAAAATTTTCTCGAATTCCAATTCTGCACACCATGTTGAATGGAGTCGTGATCTATGTTATACGTCACAAGATCTACGTCGACGTTAGACGTTAGATCTAAGATCTAACGTCGTGATCTATGATTAAAAGTCACAAGAAAAGGGATCGTGACATAGCAGAGTGTGATTTACATCATTCCACTCTGGGAAATGACATTTTAACCCAAAAAAGGACTATATTGATATGTAACCGAAAAAAAAGTAGAGAACTGATTTTTGTGTGTGTGTATGTGGGGGGGGGGGGGTGTTTTATCTTTTAACACACTTTTTTTTAAATGCAACTTTTTAAACTATTAATTTTTAAAGTATGAATTTATTTTATCTGTACTAGCTGTATTTGGATCTGTAAAATGTATTTGCTTTGGTTGCCGTTAGTATGACTCCTCGTACAAATGGGTGCTAAGCGTCTGTTAGCTTAGTAATTAAAAACTGATTCTAATTCCATTTGAAAACTCTTTTTGGAGTCAATTTGTAGTTTAGGGCTAGTTTCACATTTTTTTTTTGTAAAACAGCCTACAAACTGCCTTGTTCGAAAATAGTTTTACCCCATTAGTATTGACTTGGGGGTGGGATTTATTTTTAGAGCGTACTGTTGTTTATTTTGATTTAAAGCAAATCTCCCTTAGTTGTACCAAAGAAAAGTCTTGGTACGAACATTTTGGAATTTTACTATTTCGTTTTCCCTGATCAAAACCCATTTTATAGTTTTTTTTTTTTTTTTTTTTTTTTTACGATCTCGGATCACAAGCGTAAACATGATTATCGGTTATATTGTAACGACTGGAGATATTTAAAAAAACTTTTATTTCCAGTTTTAAGTGTGTTTAAATTCAAAGAAAATTACATTCAAATTATATTCCGTCAAATCAAGTAGTTTACAACTCAAGTTCGCAAATAGTTTAAAGATCTTTCGATTCAAGCCGAAAATGTACATTTTAAGCTGCAAATTTACTTGTATGATAATGATGACATCTATATTCCAGCCACAGTGCAATTCTACAGGATTATATATGCTCTATTACTCTGTCCTGATAAATGTAAAACAAGGATTCCAAGAAACTTTAACTTCTGGTGATGAATAATTCATCGATGCTATTAAGATCGTGGTCTTCGCGTGCGCACCTCGTATGTGCCCTTGTAGCCAAAATTTGGTTAATGCTTTTTCTAAAGTCAGTTTTTCATTTTGCGTGGAATACTGCAACCCAAAAATTGCCAAAATTTAGTTTAAAAGATGACATATTATTCTATGAAAAACTTGTACGAGCTTTGCGAAGTTCATTACAGACTGTCTAATTGCTTCTACTAGCCTTTAAATGTACGTGTTTTTATAAATTTTTATCCTTTCCTGTGTATTGTTTATATTTCTTACCAGTGGAACAGTTCTTAAGGTTTTTTCTCCTCAAAAGTTGACATTTTTCCACATCCGTGGTTTGCACGCGAGGTCAATAGTATTTTGTCTTGTAATTGATTTTATTTGAGTGAAGTATTGCTTTTCTCTGGAAGAGTCCTGTTGATTGATTTTTTGACTGGCCTTCTATACCAAAAAAGTTCATTTCAAGAAACTGCCATTTCGATAATAAGTGTTTTAAGAAAGTCTTCTACCATAGAACAAGACTATTCTTCGTACTTTTCTAGTAATGTTGAACTATTCATAATTGAAGCATGTCTTTTCTATTTACGAACGAAATCATCTAGCTCTTAAACATTACTAAAAAAAAGAAGAAAAAAGATATGCACAATGATTGAGGTGCGTCTTTGTCCGTTAGCATAGCAGTTTACTATTAGTTTGTGATGTATTTACTTACCTCTTTTAGCACTTGGATGAGACAAGAGCATCTGTCAACATTCCAAGTTCTTGCGACTTAATGACGCGAGAGCAGCTCGTAGATGAGAAGGAGAGACTTCAAAACGCTTTGCTTCACCTTGAAACTACACATGGACGCCCTTTGCTAAGGAATGACAAAGAAATGGTTAAACCTCTGTACGATCGATATCGTCTTTTGAAAAGACTTATTATCAGGTCTGGCGTGGTAAGTTGTTCAGTTTCCAATTATAAAGAATAACCTGCCACCTTGTATGTACCTATGAGTTGACTTCTGTATTATGAGTGGGATATGTATCATTTTTACTGTCTAAGATTTTTTCGGTATTCAGGCGGGCTGATTTTTTTGTATGCAGCCCTTTGAGACTGTACTGTGGGTAGTGGCTCCGGTCAGCTAAACAAGACTTAACAACCCATTATTCAAAGCCTAGCCTGATAGGTGCCAGATCCATTCAAAGAGGGGAGACTAGGGCAAGCTGGCCCGGGCGTCGTAGCAGTTGGTGGGCCCTGGCTGGGGGGTTGCACACTTCGATCAATTTTTTTTTACTTTAATTGGGATTTTTTGCTTGTATTTGAGTCGGGGAGAAGGGCACTATAATTAATCTTCCTTGGGCGCCACCAACACTAGGAACGGCTCTGATAGGTGCCACAAGGTGAATAGATTGATTAACATGAAAAACCATGAGCGTACATGAAAGAAAAAACTGTCAGGGGTAAACAAGGCTAAATTCTTCGTAATTCCCATTTTAGAAGGATAAATTATGTGTTGAGAGTTCTACGTAGACTGTGTTTCAGTACTTAGTTGTCATTAGCATTAACGATCCTTCTTTACTTGTTTATTGTCGGTCGGGAACAAGGGATAACAAAGAATTATAGGCAATTTATATAGCTATGAGTGCAGAAGGGACTACAATACTAACCCTCTATGTGTATTAGCATCTAGTATTTAAAGGGTAAATTTGCTGTTATCCTCCTTTCAAGACTGAAGAAAATAATAAAAAAAAATGAGCATCATTAATGTTGATTGAGTTCTGGAAATGTTCGTAATTTAAGTGTCTGATACAATCATGTTAACTCTATCAACCTATACACCTCTTTAATGTAGTAAAGACGAAAAATAAAACAAATCCCCCCCCCACCCACCCCATAGACCCATCTTAGGTCTAATACTGGAAAACCGCAATTTTCTAAGGTTTTTTCTTTAGTTATTCCATATTACGAATTATTACGAAGTTTTTGAGGCAGTACCATATTCCGTCAGTTTTGTCATGTTGAACCGCGGAGGTAAATAAGCAAAATTAAGTATAGTTAATTATATAAATTGATGGATTATTTAAATTTGATAACGTTGTTTGTCTAAAGATTCAACATTACCAATCTGTCGATTCCCAAAGCAACTACACCCCCAAAGAAAAGTTAGATTTCTTAGGCTATAAGTGCCACATGTTTTAAGCTGAGATTTTGCGGACTTTTCATCCACGTTTTTATTATTATTTTTTTTTCTTTGTTTTGTACTAGCTACTACCAATTACCGCAAAACTGCGTATGGAATTCTTTCTCATTAGAAACTGAATTCCCTATTTTTTCAGTGTTTTAAAGATATGTGTAGTATTGTTAAGTTTCAACTAACCAGTTCAAGAATCAGGTTTCATTTTCATTGTATTAGAAAATTACGCATCTTCCAGTATTAGGAAATTTTTATACGCATCTGTAGTGCTATCTTCAATAAGGAATTTTGTTATAACTCTTATTTATGATATTTTACAGAATCAGAATAATGAAAATGCTGATTTGGTCCCTATACTTGAGCACGAACTACTAGAATTTGACAATGACAATACTTGGCCAAAGAGTTCATCTTCGAGTCAACGTTCGTCCTTCCATCAGTCTGATGAAAGCCTTTCAGAAAAGGATGAAACCGCAGACATAAAAAGGCAAAAGTTTGACTTTGGAGAAAGCTTTCATGCACTTCCATTGTAAGTACACCTTTCTTGTTTTCTTTTAGTTTTATCGCCATTGTTTAAGAATTTTTTTTTTAACAGCATCATTGTTGAGAGTTAAGCGAATACTATGCTTCCAGGCATTGATGTATCCAACAGGGGAGGGGGGGGGGGCTACCGGGTTTGAACCCCTCCGTCTTTCTCCGAAATCTTTGTCCGACTCGTGAAAAATTAACAAAAGTACATAAAAACAAAGTTTTTGATGCGTTTTGAAGAGTTTTTGTAACCCCATCCCCCCTCTCGCGAACTATAAACCTGGATATACCCATGGTTCCAGTTGAGCCCATAGTCATCACTATCAAATGACAAATTAGGAAAATAATTTCGGTTGCTCGGTCTTTTAATCAACTATAAATGCTCATAACATTTCAAATTTGGTCATATGAATTTTTCTATTTTCATAACTAAAATATGTTTTAGCTTTACTTTTCTAATGGAGCTTAGAGTTTCTTGACTTCTAAGAAATTCCGGTTTTGCTTTATTGATTGTTATGGTGAATGATTCTTCAAAATAAAACTTAATCGACCTAAACCACAAGTATCTTTGCCGCTTCGCCATTACAACAATTTAATTCGTGAATCTATATTTGGTTGCCTGCGAAAAATAGGAGGGAGACTCAACCTCCACTCAACAAATAACATTTTTAAACGTACATTTCATTTTTTAAATCTCCCTCTCCTCGGGAAAACCTTCAGATGCCCACCATAAATCATGGGTCTGCGCACAGCTATGCTTAACGACATATATGAACATAACTAAGCTGTTGTAAGGTCACAACAGCTGTAATTGTACCTAAGGCTGAAAAAAAAAATCAAATGTGAATGTTGTGGCCTTTTGCAAATGGGACCTCAAACAAATAGGACTTGAATTCTTATTTTTTAAATTTCGAAGACAAACTGATACACACGAAAAAATTAGCTTCTCCGTGGTCTTTCTACCTCCCCCGAAAAAAAATCAAAAAAAATCTTGAATTGTTCCGAAGAGTTTTCACTGTGTTCACGCCTATTTTGTATATTTCAATTCCATTTTAGTATCGATAAGGTCAAAAACTTTAGTATTACAATTCGCGCACAATTTTGAGTCTGATACTAAGAACATTGAATGAACTCATAATCTTGCTTGGAAATAGTGAATTACGATCGTCGGCTGGCACAGTCAAACCTAAAAAGATTGGAAACCCAAGCCCAACGAAAAGAGTAGACTATAGCAATCTAGCGGTAGCGAACAGAACTAAGGTTTTCTTCTTTCGTTTCCTCTGTATCCACTGTACTGGCTCACTGCTTTCATGGTTTTATTATACGTATTTTCTACTCTTTCACGTATTTTCTAGCTCTGTAGTTCTTTACTGTTTGTGGCAATATTAGTTGTAAATGCACTTTGAAAATTTTAAGATGGATTGTAGTGCTTTTTTCAGTGGTTGATAGGTTCAGAAAAAGTGTATTTTTATGCTCAAACAATATATCTTAGGCAGCTGCTAGGTAGCTGTACAAAAGTTCCTTAGTATTTGATGGTCACAATTGGCCTGTTTCCTGGTCACTATTTTTCAATACTTCAACTTGGGCCGCCAGGGGAAAAAACGCCTAGGCATTATTTTATCCCTTTTGGTTTAAAAAAAACGCACTTTTTTAAAATTGTTGTTTCACTACTTCAGAGGTCCCCTTTTTCTGAATTTGAAAAAAATAAAGACTGTATGCGAAGGAAAAAAAAAATAAAGACTCTGCTGCATTTGACTATAACAATCACATACATTAATCTCCCCTGTAACTTAATTCTTTTTTTTTACAGAGGGAGGTTGTGTTTTTAGTGTGGATTTCCGAGTGGGGCGTTCTCTACCATTGATTCCACTGAAAACTTTCTTAAGCGGAATAGAATTTATCTATTCTGAATAAAATTTAATAATAGAATAATATTTCAAATAGAATTTGCAAATAAGATTTGCAAATAGTTGCAAAACATTGTATAATAGAAGAAATTGACCCCTTTGTTGAAATTCTACACAAACCAAAGCATATATTGAATACGTAACCTAACCTATCCTAGGTGCCTTTTCCCCCCTAAACCCCAAAAAACTAAAGTTTAAATATAGTTTTCGCAGTGAAAACCACGCTTTGTGATATATTTATCGATTGCAAATGCCCGTTTGACCGGTTTCCTTTAGGTAGCTGTTAGGTAGCTATACAAAAGTTCCTCAGTATGTGAGGGTCACAATCGGCCTCTTTCCTGGTCACTATTTTTCATATCAATACAGGGTATTTCAGATGTGTGGCAAATTTTGAATTCATGTTTTGGTAGAGATAGAGTATATCAATCTTAATTACATATTTGGTTTGAAGAGGCAATACAAGTCTTGGAAACCTAGTCAAGATAGATTTCATAGTTTTTCATTGGAATAAAGCGAACCCTTTCGAACTTTTGAGACACCCTTTTTTATATCCTTTGAATTTTACTCAAAGGATGTAAAAGAGTGGATTAATTTGTAGATTAATTTGCGAATTAGCGTTTCCATTGATGATTCAATCGGGAAAATTTGGTTTTACTGACAATCCCATAATCGGATTGCTATTTAGATTCTCTTATTAATAATCTTATTATCAACCAAAGCTATTGAATTGAGTTGTCAAAATGCGTGAAAAATTCAGATTTGGCCGGAATGGCAAAATAGTCTCAAAAATATATTATAGTACAAGCATAATAAACTGAAAAATTAGTCTTAAAGGGCTCAGAAAATGAGAACAGGCAATTTTGACCTTCAATACAAGCAGGCGTGTGTCTATATCAAATTGGCCTTTGGGCTCTTGCCCCTAGAAACCTTGAGACTTTTCAATTCTGTCCTACAATATTCTGATTTTTGTATATATGGTTGCCTATTTCGGATACTTTTGTTGCCACGTTTCCTTTCCAGCACGGAATCCTGCATAAGCACACGAATGCAAAGATAATAAGTAATAAAAATCAATTTTGATTTTAAAATGTTGTCAAAATATCATTTTCATTGACTGTTAAGCAGTCAAAACATAAATTCCAGATTATCTCTGAAAATTTTTTGTGGTTATGGTCTCATTTTGAATTGTCCTTTGTTGGTTCCAGGCATGAAATAAGCAGTTGGTGTAAGGGCGTGAAAAAGAAAATCTCTTATATCAGCCTGATCTGAGACGTCTGGAGGGCTCATTGTTTATTGTTGTCTTTTGAGCTTTGTATATAAAAGTAAAGAGGCACTTCACAAAAGAGAATCAAAAGAAGAAGCCCAATACTTGAGCTTGTATGGGACGCTCCAACTAAATTATTACATTCATAACCTAAAATGTTATACCGATGTTTTAAGATGAAGCAAGGGTTCATAAAACATATCTATTAAAAACGCAAATAAAAGACATCGTAAGTCAGTGCATCCAGGCTGTGGTTCTCGGCAGTTCATGGAAGATTAGAGGCCAGGCTGTGGCCTCTCAACCACATCACGCACACTCCCAGAAATCATACTTCACTCATTGGGCAGACGTATAGAAAAACATGCAAACAATCTTTTACGTAATCTAATAAAAAAAAATGTAAGCTGTTTTTGCCCATTATAGGAAAACCTCTAGAATAAAGGAAAGTACTCTTATAACTCCAGATTAAATGACCCTTTTTTCCAGGCATGAGCTAATAAGTCGTCTGAGTGAGGCTCGCCAAGAAAAGCGCCGCCTGCGTCGTCTCATGGGTGAAACTGAATCATTCATTCTGGATCGCTTCGCTGTCAGTCCTGTTTCTCAGGATGAGGTTTACCATCAGTATAAGCATGCAAAAGCAAAAATCCGATTGCTTGACGCCCTCGTTGCTAAACATCAGCGTTCATTATCTTTCTAGTTCTTGCAGAAAAAAATGGCTATGCCAAATTTATCGTAACCTATGTCTGTTTGTGTTTGATAATTACAAGAGTTTATTTATAGGTACTGGGTTAATAAATAGCCACTGTATTCTCTCTCATTTCTTTGGTATATGCGATCTTCTCAAGCCAAATCAATCTAATTAAGAAGTTCCCAAACAGTAAGGATTAATTCTTCAAAAGCAAAAGAGTATTGGCTGCTGAAGGATAAATGTTTTTAAAGCCGGTTTATTAACACCGTCTCAAATCTGTTTAAATTCACTTTCTAGCCTTTAAAAAAAAGTATCGAAAAATTACAGCAAGTAGTGTACGTTTTTGAACAATTTTCTCTTATATCTGCCTTCGCAATCGATTGGTTTGGCAAGAGAAACGGGTCATATGTTAAAACTGTGTTTTCTATTTATGAAACCATTGGTATACCACAGTTAGTGCTAGATGTGTGTTGTCGCTTAGTAATGTATTTCATTCAGAGTTGCAATACGGCTAAATTCTTGTAGTTTTTCAAAACATGTGCAAATGTCTACTGTTTTTTGTTTCTTTTTTTGCCTTGGTTGTATTTTTAAAGTAAATTCATACACGTACGCAAGCATTTCTTTAGGGGTGGGTGTATTCTGAGGATTTTTTTTTCAGAATAACACTTTGAATTGGCGTTTATGAAATAATTGGAAATTGTGAGTAAAATGTTTCGATTGTTGGGACCCCACCACCCTTTTAAGTAAGTGCTTGAGTAAAGCTGTTTAACTTTTTTTTTTATTATTGTAAAGTTTATCGGTTTCATCTTACCTAATAAGCATAGAATGTTCTTGATAGCATTTTTAACTTGTCAAATTTTGCCGTGTAGATGAGAAGTAATCTTACCTGAAAGGCATTTTGTTGAATTCATGGCTAGTGGTACACCTAGAGTGGCTGAAAAATTGTGTTGCGTAGATGCGTTGGCTTAAAGCTGCAAGAGCATTCAGTGATATATATCATTTAGTTTATATAAACAAATATTTGTTTTTGTATCTGATTATGTTACTAATAAAGTGGCCTGGCTTTCTTTATCTAATTCAAATTTTTCAAAGCCAGAAACTAAGTATTTTGAAATGCTGGGCCTCCAGTGTTGTAGCCTCTCTGAATAGGGTAGATTTATGCGTAAATACCTGTTTTTCGGATATACAAAGTAACCTGATTTGGGTTAATGCATACATTACTTCAAAGGCTAGTGGCCTTATTATCCTATATATGGCTATTCATATTGTGGGCTAAAAACTAGTCACATATGACTAGACAGGACAGCCTAATGCCTATATACATTGACAAGAGCGAATCTCCAGCGAAGGGGGCAAGAAGGGTCCATATCTGGATAGTCAAAGGGCATGGGATGTATAAGATTTTTTTCTCCATATTATTTGGGGGGAACTGCCCCCCCCCCCAACGACGCCCCTGTACATTGAATCCACCCTCCAAGATCAGATAAAGATAATTTTATCACCTCCCTGTCCTTTTCGATTAATAATCTGCATAAATGGTTCTCAAGAATTAATATTTCACAAAATGTGCTATATTACTTTCCTAGCATTTTTACAGTAAAACTTCACGGAAATAAGCAATTTGTCTTTACATTTTTACTTCATATTACTGTTGATTTATTTATAAAGCTAATTCTTAGCATAGTTACAGCCAACAAGGGTAAATCTAAAATTATTTTTCTTTTTAAGAATATGTTGGGAGATATAAGAATGTAAAGGAGGGGTCAAAAATATGTTACTTGAAGTAGGGGGTTGCAACGTAAAGTGAACAAGCTTTAAGCTCGTATACTTATTTTTACATCGTTTTTGGCCTGTGGTTCTGTCTTCTTTTTTTCTCTCTGGAATAGGGTTGGGGTTCCTATAAAAAGTTTTAGGAAAAATCTCTCTATGCCCCTTGTGTGTAGGCATGTTTGTAATTTTTTTTCGCTCTGCAGGAACTTCATTACAACATTGTTATCATTGAACCATACTCAGTAGGTTGAGAATTGGAATAGAGTGTTCCAAAAGTCTGTAGATTAAGAAGAAAAGCAGCCTAGAAACATATACAGCCAAAAAATTATTCAGGTTTGTCACCTTAACTCTGTTTTGAGTCTTAGTCCCAGTTTTAAACTTTTGTTTTAGAAATAGTTAAATAACGGAATGAAATATCAGTTATTAGGTTAAGCTTTAAAAACTTGGCAAATGAAGTACGTGTGACCAAATTTATGTTTTTGTGAAAAGTAAGCTTTGTTCATGACTAGACCGGAATGTTTCAGCGTTCTATTAGCCGGCTTGCAGATATTCTTTGAAATATATTCAGGCAACCCTGAAATCAACTGATGTTTAGTTACTGATTTAACTGGTGTCTCATTATTGCATACGGCTTTGAGGCATTCCATTACACTGCAGCGGCAAATAACGCAACTGTTCAATAAATATTATACATGTTTGCAAATTTTTCTATATTTTCTTGCGTAGATTTGAACTACATGTATATTTAAGCCAAAATAGCATTTGGAATACAGCTGAAACATCTGACTTTCGAAGTGTAATGATTTTTAGAAAGAAGCTTGGCTCAAATAACCTGTTTTGATTAGCATTGTAATTTATTCTTTGCTCTATTTCAATCTGTGGTTACACTGGAGGGTTTTCATTTATCATAGTCCCCGCTATGTGTGCCCTATCTTACTATGTTAGTTGCTAGTAATAAAACCATGTTCAATAAACTTTCTATTAACTTCTTTAGGTAGTCTTGTCGTGTAGTTAATGCGGCGTGTTTATTTTTCTAATTTCCAAATTGATAACTTTTGGTATGAAACAACCTTTCTAATTTAAGAGCTTGATCAGTGGTACAGGGAATTTCTGGAAATTAGAGATAGATAAGATATTTTCAAAAAAGTGTTATTTCAAAAAAGTCTCTATCACAAGCCCGCAAAGGCCCGAATTCGGACTTCGGAGTCGACAATATTAATGGTTACACTAAAACCGCCAAAAATGCAAAAAAAAAAACAGCAACAAAAAGAAAAATCATAATGAACAACCATTTAAAAGTAAATGATTACACTGTAAAAAGTCAATTAAAAAAGATAAAAACATGTCAAACTAAACTTACACAAATACAAATCAGAAAAAGAATTAAAAGGGACATAAAGGGGGGGGGAAAATAAGCGAATAAATACAAACAAGAACGAGACATAAATACATATAAATTAAAAGAGGCACTAAAAAAGTGTCAATAATTCAACTACACGAAGTCAATAAAAGAGTTGAAAAGATAAAAACTGGTCAAGAAAGAGGGAGGGGGAGGGGACAAAAATAACTAAATAAGCAACAAAAAAGAGAACGAAATATAAAATATATAAGAATTACAGGGGGAACTAAAACAAAAAAAGAGAAAAGACAAGCAAATGAGTGCAAGAACCTGGGCGGCACGGCACTATCAGCTAATAAAAAAAAGAAGGAACTAGTGGGACATTATATTAATTTTTTTTCTGTAATGAAGGGGACAAAACAGGGATGGGCTCAGAAACAGCTCGAGACGGCCGTAATCTGGATGATGGCCGAGCTCGAGATGGCCGTAATCTTTTCCACAGATAGCTTGGTACTGGAACATCGTAGAGAGTTGTTCAATAGCTCATTTAAAAGGAAATTACTAGATCTAGCGCCATTTTTAACTTATTTTTTTATTTGAAATCAAATCAATTTTTTCACTAAAAACTGCAGTTTTTATGTCCAATCTTGATGAATGACGTCATAATTGTAGGTAGTAACCATATATGAAGTAACAAGTGAATGCAATATTTATACGCGCTTATATTTCGACAAGATAATATAAGACAATCATATTGGGTCGACATACTTCATTACAATTGGGGATTAGGTAAGTTTCAACGGATATCACATAAAGGAAAACATAAGGGTTCGATAAAATTCGTCATAAATTGTGTTAGTCAAGAGGATCTTGTGTAGTAGTCATTAATAGATGTTTTGTCTAGACTTTAATTGACAAATATTTTTGCAATTACCAGTTTTTTGCTCTTTAAGCAATTTAATGTACTTCTCCATATATGAAAATCTTCAATTTTTCCCAATTTCTACTAAACTTCAAACAAATATATTATAATGGTATAAAATAACAAAATTAACAAGACCATCCATCAATCTGGAAGTCCACGCCTTGGAAAAGTGATTTGAAAACGTCCTTCAGTTTCGTCTGGTACAAATCTTTGATGCAGAAACCAATAAACTTCACATAGTGTTCGCACTTGCATAATGCGCAATGTTGTAGTTTCTGAATTCTGCTGGAGCCGGTGACGAGCCATGCCTTACTGCAGCCAAGGCGAGTCTAAAAATCTCAAGGACCAGACGAAACTGAAGAAAGTTTTCAAATTACGTCTCCAAGGCGTGGACTTCCAGATTGATGGATGATCTTGTTAATTTTGTTATTTTATACCATTATAATATATTTGTTTGAAGCTTAGTACAAATTTTTGTTAAAAATTGGACTTGCTGTAATAATCAAATATTTTTCAACAGACTACATTATGAAAAGACTACACTACATTTTTATATACGAGTATTGCAAATCAGTATTGCCATGACGTTGTCACACTTGTCACACTTATGTGGAAAAATTGAAGATTTTCATGTATGGAGAAGTACATTAAATTGCTTAAAGAGAAAAAAACTGGTAATTGCAAACATATTTGTATATAGTTTGACAAGGGATAATAAGAATTCTAAAACCTTAAAAAAGAAAACCAAAAGTTTGAAGCTTAGCAGAAATCGTTGTTAGAAATCGGACTTGCCGTAATAAATCAAATATCTGTAAGAATTTTTAAACCAAAATGAACCAACAAGAAGCCCTGCAAAATCATCCAAATAGAAGAGAAATTATCGCAGAATATAATGGGAACATAGAAGATAACAACAGAATCATACCCGAGGCACAAGAAGTACCAGAACTAGTTCCCATCGAAGTTGAAATTCCAGAAAATAATCTATCGAATTGGTTTAATCAACCGCAACTCATCAATGAAACTGAGATTAGAACCGGGGACATATTAGAATTCCAAAGAGTGACTCGGATTGGATTTCCTTACCAGCCCTGGGCTATCTACATTGGCCCGTTTACATATAAAACGGAGAATGGTGAAATCATTAAATTTAGACACGCAGTGTCACACTTGCATGGCAAGTCCAAGGATGTATCAGCTCATATGTGCGCGGAAGGATACCCATGCGTATTTCCAGACCATAGGGCCCCTTCGCTTGGCCACTTTGAGGAAGAAATAGAAAAGAGCCGCGCTTGGAGAATAAACAATACAAATCTCCCCGGACATAAGAAAAAGCATAGACTTGAGATTTTTATGCTCGCCTTGACTGCAGTAAGGCATGGCTTGTCACCGGCTGCAGCAGAATTCAAAAACTACAGCATTGTATCATGCAACTGCGAACGCTATGTGAAGTTTATCGGTTTCGGCATCAAAGATTCGGACCAGACGAAACTGAAGAACGTTTTATTGTATCCAGGTGGCATTGGTTTTCTTTCAAATTCGAAAGACACCAGTTCAAGCCACTTTGCGGTAACTATATGCCGAAGTCTTAGCTAAAAGGTGTTTTAAGTATTTTTTTAATGGCACAAGTCGAAGAGTGCATAAGCAACGGAACTTTAAGAAATAAAATCTTAAAGTTTGACGAAGTGAAAAATAAAATTTGTACTTCAAGAAGTTTACAAGATTCACCATTTTTATAAATACATCCCCTTGTGGGGATTGCATATATTAATACAGAGAATGTTACTGTAGAGTGACTCGAACTTCTATCTTCCTGGTCAGGAGGAGAGCTCGCTAGCCACTGTGCTATAGCAACTATTAATATGAAATTAATTATAGATTTGATGATGTGTCTGGACATTCCTCACGTAGTTACATCGGCAGGTTTCATAAATTTAGTACAAAAAATCATGATGAAAAGTACATAGATGTATATTGGTCAACTTCTGAGGCGAATCACAATCCATATTAACAAATAATTGAAATACTCGCTTTGAAAAAATACGCTAGCCACTGTGCTATAGCAACTATTAATATGAAATGAATTATAGATTTGATGATGTGTCTGGACATTCCTCACGTAGTTACATCGGCAGGTTTCATAAATTTAGTACAAAAAATCATGATGAAAATTACATAGAAGTATATTGGTCAACTCCTGAGGCGAATCACAATCCATATTAACAAATAATGGAAATACGCGCTTTGAAAAAAAAAACTTATTGCATCATTGAATACCAGTAGCTTCAATTGGGGGGAGGGGGATATTTTCCTACAAGATTTTTTTTCTGCATTCTCCCTCTCAGATTCAAGAAAATCATTTCGTAGTATTATTATTGAAAAAGGGCTTGTTGTTTTTTCGTATTTTTGTTGAAGAAAATTGAAAAATCAACGAGTTTTTCCTCTCTGGATTATGATAAATACTCTTCCCCCCCCCCTCCAGGGCCGTGTCAAAGAATTTTGTTTTTAAGGGGGGGGGGTACAAAAAGTTAAAAAAAACACATCGAAAATTTGTTTAATGGCATTAATGATGAACGGTAGAATTCAATCGTCACTAGGAGTTTTTCAAATATAATCCAGAAGTTTCCTTGGTTGGATTTCAAAATTAAATATTCTATGTACTGCTGTGAATAAAGGAAACTTTTTGGCCCTTTTTCGTTAGCATAATGCTTCACACTTCAGCAGTAGACGGCCCTTGAAGCCGTTGCCCATTTGAAATTTCCTTTTCCAGATCATAAATGTTTCTCCCTGTATGCAGAACACCTTCTATTTCTTCCACCGTAACAGCTAGCAAATAAGTCAGAGATACCACTACTTTCAAATAATGTTGATATTTCGGATAACGATAAGAATGTTTCAATAAACATTTTTATTTCCATCAATCCAATTCTAATGATAGCCGTTTTTGTACTATGTCCATAGAGGAGACCGTCTGAAAATCCTGCTGCACAGGCAACAATATTTTTTAATGCTCCACAGGCTTCAACGGTTTGTGTGTCATCAACAACAGCAACTCTGAAGTAATTTGTTTAAAACAGGTCTTTGAAAGTTTGGCTCATTTCTTTTGTAGCACAGCCTATTCCCTTCACAAATAACTTCATATGCAACCTCGTTTGCTATGTTTGCTCCCACCATAACTAATGACTGGATTTTCAGCCGCGAGGAATTATATTTTGAATTTATAGTAAAGAACGATATAAAAATCCTCTCCGACAGGGTATTCGTACCATTGTACCAACGCACACTTATAGATTATAATATAAGATATGATAATAAATTACAATAAGGACCAAAGTCTATCTCATAGCTATTGATGCAACAGAGAAAAAAGATGTCTTGGGTATATATGACGTCATACGAGGTTACATTTTATTTTAAATAAATCCGAACAGCTAAAGCAAAAAGCCTGAAAAATCGAGGCAATGAAATTTTTGGACGAAATATAAAGTGTTACGACCTCTGTCGCTAGAAGACACCCAACAACAAGCATCACAACGATTCCAAAATTTATATAACAGACAATTAAACTAATCCAGTTTGGAGCTGTAGTAGCTGTAGAGATGGCTGAAATCAAGTAAAGAACAAACCGTGGCACATATTTGGCTTAGTTTGATGCCTCATTCTCTGAAGATCGTCTCTTACTATTCCAAATAAGAAAAAGCCATAGGTTTTTTTTCTGTTTGTAATCCGGTTTCCAATGGTAGTCAAACAGTTCGTCGTAACGAACTGCATGGTAAGAGCGAAAAAGCCATAGGTTTTTGTTCTGTTTGTAATCCGGTTTCCAATGGTAGTCAAACAGTTCGTCGTAACGAACTGCATAGTAAGAGCGACTCGTCTCAGTAGTAACTGAAAGTCTAAAAAGCGGAATTTTAATATCAATAAATAAATCAAAAGAATTGGATTTTTATGCTGATTCTAAATATATAAGTTTCATCAAGTTTACTTTTACCCATAAAAAGTTACGATCCTGGGAAATTTGCCCTATTTTCGAAAAAAACAGGAAAACACCCCTCAAAAGTCATTTACATAAAAACAACGATATTCGGATATAGCTGCAACCTAATAAATGACAATCCACGGCACATAGTTTGTAAAAGTGAAGATAATAAAAGCATCTTTTAAAAAAAATTTCAATAAACAACGAAATATAGTCCATAGTATGTTAGATTGAAGAACGATCTGTAGCCCATATTGATTGAAGTGTTATAAGGTTATCCGGGTTTTAGTGGTAGCTAGCAACCTAGTTAGAGACGATCAAGTTTAATTTGAAGAAATATAATAACCCGTAATTCCTAAAAACATAGTCGGAATAAAACAAAAAGTACACCATTAGAACCACCTTGTCCGAACCCCTATATAGGAAACTTTCTGTCCCTTGGCTTGAACAGCAAGGGAAATATATTGGCTTGAAAATGAAGAAAAAAGGCAGCTACTTACAGCATTCTGCCTAAACGTCATCTTTTTTTCTTTTTTTTCTTTTCTACAGATAGTTTGGCCCTGAAACATTGTATAGAGTTGTTCAATGGCTCATTTTAAAGAAAATTAATGGGATAAAACCCTTTTTCTAATTAAAAAAAATATTTTTAAAATATATATATATCTATATATAAGGACCGCAGTTGTGTAGCATTAAAACTTAAAATTTGTATCATATATTTAGCAGCAACCAAGTGGTTATGAACCTCTCTTATGAATTTTAAGTCATAGGCAGCGCAATCGTGCTGCCTAAGTAAAGAACGATGTTGGCACAATGTATTATTATTTTTTTCCCTCTAGACCAGGGCACTTCGTATCGAGGGAGCTGTCGTAGCAACCTCGAAAAGGGCTGATTTGATACGAAGTTGGAGTTGCTTGTGTCCTTTTTCTTAGTCGAAAGGGATTGGAAGGCAACTAACACCTCTTCCACGCCCAACCTTTCCCCAAACACATCCAATCAAAGTTTTGAGATAGCCATTTTGTTCAGCGTAGTTGATTTCCAGAGAGAAATTATGTTTTTGAGGAGGACACTCACCCACATCCCTCAGGACAAAAGTTGTAAGTTATGCCCTTGGGGCATATAAGGTTTTTATTGAAAGCGTTGTCGCAGATACTTCAAAAAAGCCACGTTCGATTGGAAATTAAATCATAATTTTGAGATAGCCATTTTGTTCAACGTAGTTTAAAGTTCCGTAAATTAGGTCTTTGAGGATGACAACCCCCCTCATAGCCCTCAGGGCAAGGGTTGTAAGTTAGGGCCTGGGGACATATAAGGTTTTTATAGAAGGCGTTGTCGTAGAAACTTCAAAAAGGGGTCATTCGATTAGAAATTAAAATGGATAGTGCCCTCTTTATTATTCGAAAGTGATTGGAAGGCAACTAACAACCCTCTCACACCCACCATTTGTTGTGAAGCGTTATTTGTGGTATTTGGGGGTTGTAGTCATAGATGCCTTTATTCTCCCTTTATAGGGGAGATAAACTCTGGCCCTAAGGTAATTAAACTTTGGTAGCGTGCCTTAGGCTATGACCGAACTAATGAGGCGTACCGACTGAGTATGTTCCAGAGGCTAAAAATAGATCGTAGAGAGTTCGTCTAAAATACAATACTTTTATTCATTTACCATATAATAAAATCGGATATATTCTGGCTACTGGGACTGGCTGTCCCAAGTAGCCCACAAGTCTCAATAAAACAACAATAAAATATAAACAAGATGCTTAGACACTTACGAATATAAGACAAAGTCCAAGGTATTTCTAATGAGAAAACAAACGGGCAGATGTTCACCCGGCAAGTCAAAAAGTCTGCCTTCAGTCCCAAAAATCGGGGTATATATATGAAAAACCTAACCACGTCCTTCCGGTAAATTGACGCATTTAGCCAGGAACTTGGTTATTGAGCAAGTTCCCTCCAGCCCACACATTCCACGATTTGTATCCTTATCTTAAAAAGTGGTATTTTGAAACTTTGTTTTTGCGTCTTAATATATTTTTACCCAATTAATAATTAACTAAATTAGAAAGCTTTACCACAATACTCCCCATTTAAAGAAGAATTGTCCCAATTCTCAATATTTTACTTTTAAAACAATTTAATTTCTTCTAAAGCTATTATGCTGCCATCTTTGGGTCATTATGTGCATATACCCTCAATGGGTTTCCTTAGGGTTATGTTTCTGGTCCAATATTGGCGTTCTTTTTTTTTATCGAAGGATTTCAATTCGAAATTCATCCTTGTTTCTCTTTCTCTGTCTCTAGGACTGACAATTGCTCTTTTATCCTCTTCATATGCATCTTATGTTTTACTTGACCCCAAGCGGCTTAAACATAATATTAGTGGTTTTGCTTAAATTAGATTTATATTAGAAAATTTTTATGATTTTTTTTTTAATTTAATTCCCATTAATAATTTAATTTATCTGTGTGATGTGGTTGATATTTCGTGGTTGATATTACCGTGTGGTTGATATTTCCGTTTATATTTCGTTTTAGAAATGCCTTGGGTAAAATACATATAACAATTTGTTTTGTAACCACAGAATTCTTTAAACACAACACTTTACATTTTCTTCACATTTTACATTAACTTAATGAATGTTTAGGCTATAAGCAATTTGCTTTTAGATCTTCAGCATTGACAATTACTAATTTAGGTTCATTTGTCAGTCAATAAATTAGCAGTAAATTCTCACTTAATAGTGCATTTTGTTGACGTTGAATTCGGACAAGGTAAATATATCGGTCCTGGATACAAACATTATCGTGGGAGATGCTAACTACAAGCTCTTGCAATGCACCAGAAATTGGTTGATATTAGTATCATACATGAACCAAAATTGGCTGAAGTTGCATCCAAATTTGGTTGGTATCGGCAAAAATTAACCAATAATAGGTTGTAAAAAAAAACTAGGTCTGTGATCTAAAGAAAAAAATTGATATCAGCTCACAAACAAAGCATTAACGTTTGTATACATAAGGATAAAAATCACACACTAATATATACAAACAATTTTTTTTTTAAGTAAGAGGCTAATTATTTGCCGCTAAAATAGAAACATTCCGTTTCTGGTTGGATTTTAATTGTATTTATATTCTTTACATATTAAAATTAGTATTAATTATTAAACACTCAAAATACCATATTAAACACTCATATTAGCAAAGCATTGATACAGAATATTTTTTTTTAACAACACCGCTGATTTATACATTGACCAGAAGTCACAAAACTTGAAAAGAACAACTACCCCATAAACATTGGTTAAAATTTTTAAAAGTTACTTTAAGACACTATGTCGTAATATAACCACACAAGAAGCATTTTTTAAGTAGATTTCTCACAAAGCAAAAATAGAAATTGGTATACTCTCTCTTTCTAAAACAGAACACTCAAAATACCAATTTATTATCTTTATATATTCTTTATACTGACATAAGTTATGTTGATGCATAACTTAATTGTTTAAAAACAGACAATAACTATGTAATCTTAAAATTTATTTAAATACTGCAATTTTTATTCTTTGTACAATTTTAAATCACTTCAGCAAGACTTTTGATCTGATAAGTCTTAAACGGTAATTACAATAATTGCACAATTTGTTTCTAACCTTAACAAATGCATCTATGCGCTATAACACAGAACTGTGATTAGCTGCTATTTAAAGGCTTAGCAACAGTTCTTACAATACGACTGTTATTAAAATTTATAAATTTGCAATTTTATACGATGCAAATTCCATATTTATTTAAAGGTTTGCAAAATACATTTGTAACTGTATATTTCGTCAATAACATTTGTTCATCTTATTCTATGTCGGTTCGTTTATACGAAATTTTTTTTTTTGAATTTCCGGTCATTGAGACAGTTTAATATAGTATTCGACTGTCATCTCTTTTTTCCAGTTTTAATGTCCTTTTGGGACAAGGCTTAGCTTACAGCTTATATCTGATAAGCTAAAAATTTTAGCTATTCGTCTTTTTACCTGTTTTGGCACTACCAATTGACTTGTGCCCGTACTCTGAAGGTTTGCTTACCAGGGCTGCCTTCTGGTAGCTCCTATAACGTTTCTAAGTTCTCTTGTCATCAGCTACAGCTAAAAAGACTATTATGAACCTGCACACAAAATAATTAGTTTTAATAATTGGTGGCTACAATTTTTTTTTCTTGGGCTATTCTTTTTTCAGAAAAAGTGGCCCGTCTGCCGAAAATACCTGGCCTTCGTGGCAAACTGTAATTTTGCTTTTGATATACAAGTGACAATGACTATTTTCACTTTAACTTTCCCACTTTTAGTGGTTTTAAACCTAAGTAAAATTCTTAGGTTTCAACGTCAATTTCTTAAGGCTTTTATGTGCCTTACTTTCAATTTATGTCATGCTAGTCATTTTCTGAAAACGCTTCCACATATGAGAGCCAAATTTCTTTTCTTGACTACTTTGAGCATTTGTCCAATATGTCTACTAATCTCGGCCCGCGTTTACCAATGTAACGGTGGCTCCGTAGTATTAATGCTACTTATTTGTACTTATTTAGTATAATTTTCATACTAGTTCGTTCGGCAAGTCTAATAAGTGCGTATAACAGAGTTTAACTGACTTCATTCAGTTTATTTTCCTTTTAGTTTCTTCTGGCTATATTTTCAACTTGAACCATTCTATTTTTATTTTGATTCGATATTTAAGTGGAGAATAATGTTTTTTTTTCAAGTCTTTTATGCTTTTTCAGTAAAATATATCTTTTTTTAAAGCCTATATTTATATATTCCATAATCTTTTTCAATGCCCTTTATGATCAAATTCATTATCTCCATATTTATAAGCGGTGGGGGGGTGGTTGTATAATTTTTTCAAACTGTATTTGTTTTAAATTATTTAAGTTTCTCAGTCCCAAAGTGTTAGTATTACAAAAGCACTGTATTTTTCAGTTGATTTTTAGACAATTTTTATTTAAGTTTTTCGCAGCATTTTTAGCACTCATTTGTTTATAAAAATTGAATTTTTACCATATACTGGTTGCAAATTTTATTCTAGATTTAATTAAGATCCATTTTGCCAAGGAAAGATAGAAAATAATCCAATTGGCAAGGCTGAATAGCTTTGAATGCGTTGTTCCGTAGTCTGCGGTTTACTGATAAGCTTGAATTTGGGAGAATTACAAGAATGAATCTATGCTCATTACTGAGAGTTTTTGCTGTTGTGAAAGGTTATATTTTAAATAAAAAGTGGATACGTTTAGTTTCTGTTAAAGGTTCGACGGCTTGGGATTTGGGTGTTTGGGTTGGCACAGGTGAAAGCCAATTGTTTAAACTAGGGATCTCCTGTGCCAATTCGTTTTCTCAGATCCAATACATCGCTAGAGTTAAAATTATTATCTTTAACAATGAACTGTGGTTTGCTTGTGACGATGGGGTTAATTTTTGGCTTATTTTTAATGGATTTTGTCCTTGGCTTTTACATTCTGGTAAGTTTTTAGGTTATAATTTATTTTATTTTATTTTTTTTCGCTTTTCGTTTCCTTTACCTAGCACTCTTTTTGTTTCTAAGCTTATTCTAAGTTTTGCTTAAACCTTTATAGCGCTTCTTTAAAATTTCTTTTTTTTTCTCTTTACCATTTGTAACTAATAAAAAAAATATTCTCTTAGACTATAACTAATTATAATAAGATTACAGCCAGCTTGTACATGTAGTGGCCACATAATGTAAACTCTTGCTGTTTTTCCCATTATAATTATTTTAAAATTCTTCAAAAACCATTTTTCAAATTCGACTGAAAGTGTCACCTCAGAGTTTCAAAGGTCAGTAGATGCATTGCATGTACTTAACAACGAGAGGCCAGCCGTGGTTGAGCTCAACTCCAAATTTGCTAGCTGTCAATGACCCTATTTCAGTAAACCATCCTCCTTCGTTTTTTTTTTAATTATCCACCCCCGAAAAAAAAAAATTTTTTTTTCAATATGCAAATCAAAAGAATTGTTTTTTAATGCTGATTCTAAATATGTATAATTTAATTAGGTTTACTACACCCATTTAAAAGTTACGTGACCTTACTTATTTTCCTTTTTCTCTGAATTGAAGCCTAATTCGTTTTGTCAATTTGACATTTCACCGTTCGCATAGGCCTATCTCATATTTGAAACAAAATTTGTTGCAGGAACCTACGATGTCACTTCCGATCGGAAATAATAATTAGGCGTTGGAATGTGACGTTCATAATAAATATTTCTTTAGTGGCTTTTATACTCGTTTGATTTTTATTTAATTTTTTTTATTATTATTGTTTTATTCAAATATTAATCTGCTGGGTGCTGCGCTTGTTCTGCCTTTCTCCGTTTCCTGGTCCGAGTTTTGGACTCCAAATTTTTGCTTTTCTTCTTTATAATATTCGTAAGTTTTTCCGTGGTTTCTATAGTGTGGTTTACAAGGCTCTGAGTCCGAGTGCTGTTTTGTTGCCTTGTCAAATCTCTTTAATCGCTGTTTCTCTTGATTTTTGGCCTTCTTCATGAGTGTTTTAGCGACTTGTGCTGCTGACAAAGGAACTTCTTGCTGCCCCTTTGGTTTCTTCACTGTTCTCCATAATTTTTCTCTCAAAGAAGGTTTTCTTGACGATGGCCCAGGTTTAGCTATATCGTTTTCTGTCGAAGAATTTTCTGTGTCACATTCTGTTAGCTCGCGTCTGGTAGATGGCGTTTGTTCTAAAAGCCATTTTTGCGCTACGACTGTAGGTGAGTCTAGCGTATGAAAATTAGATAATTCTTTGGTTTCTTCCAATTTTTCTTCCTATTTGGATTCAACCTCTGGTTTATTATGTCTTAAACCAGTAGGTTGTGTTTGAGGCTCTTCTTATCGCTTACATCGCTTGTATCCGATGTATATTGAACTTTTCTTTTTTTCTTGTTTGTTGTGGAGAGTTTGTAGCCAAGTCTGTGCTAAGTATTCCTTCCACTTCTCCCAACTGTTGTGGTCGTTAAAAAGGTCATAAAATTCATATGCTCTTCAGATATATACTGGTGAGATCGTTTCTTCTATTTCTTCTTCTGAAAGTATAGGCTCTGTTTTCCACGGTTTTGAAAAATATCCCTTTTTCATTCTATTATGGTGTATTACTTCTTCCTTTTCCTTATGCTGATGTTTTAGAACATATGTTAAGTTATTTGGTAGAATTTTTGTAATCCTATAAGGTCGGTTTTAACTTTTTTGTTCCTTCTAGACTCGTTTTGTGAACATAAACCAAATCTCCTAGACAGTAAGTCGTTTTATTTTTGCTTGTTATGTAATATTTTTATTTTTTTTCTGTTTTAGCATCTGACAGATTGTCTTTAAATTGTTCCATAGGTTTTTTCATTCGTCTCACCATTTCTTGCTTATATTGGTCTAAGTTGTAATATATTCTGTCATTTTCTTTTTTATTTAAAAAAATTCTGGGATCTCTTATGTGTTGCAAAAAAATGGCGTTTCTTTTAAGGTACGTGAAAAAGCCGTATTTATTGCAAAGACTACAAATGGTAAATGTTCATCCCAATTTTCATTTCCCTCTCTTGTATGTATTCCCAGCATGTAAGCTAATTCCCTATGCTTACGTTCAACCATCCCATTGGCTGCTGCAAGGTAAGACGAGGTAAACCATCGTTTAACCCCCAGATATTCTGTAATTTCGTCTAATAATTTGGCTCTAAAACATGGCCCATTCTCGCTAAGTAAAAATCTAGGGAAAATCCCGTGTTCCAAAAATAGACGATTTACCAAAACTTTCACAATGGTTTTTGTCTTTTCATCTTTAATTGGAAAAGCGTAAAAATATGAATTAAAATGGTCGACTATAGTGAGTACACACCTGTTTCCTTTCCTGGTAACTGGTAAACTACCCTCTGATCCTCACCCGTGTATTGATATAAATTGTCCTACCCCTGAAGGGGTGGGGTATTGACCTAATTCAGCCCTAGGGATCTTTGGTGGTGACTTTTGTTTGGCGCACTCTTTGCAGCTTTGTATAAAAGCTTTTACTTTTGAGTACATTTTTGGAAAATAAAAATTTCCCGTCAGTCTCCCCATAGTTTTTGCTTCTCCCATGTGACAGCCAATCGTTGCATGTGCCATCTGTAAAACTTCTCCTTCCAGAGATTTTGGAATCACTGGAATAATTTTTAAGTAATTTTTTCTATATTCTTGCGATGGTCGATTGTATCTTACTAGAAGATTTTTACTTTCGTCCAGATCAAAATTATCTAAGTCCTTTAAAATATGTTTAAAGTGCTCTGGCAGTTCCGTTCCTTTTGATAAAAAGGATTTCATTACTAAACAAAAATCGTCTTTATTTTGATGCTTTGAAATATTCTCATTAGACAGTATTTCTATCCCTTCCAGTTCGTTCTGGATGGTTGCTATCACATTTTCTTCCTTATCTGGATTTTGTGATAAATAGTCTGGTAAAATATTTGTACAGCCCTTTATATATATTGGAGCATATGAATATGCTTGCAGACGCAGTATCCACCGTGTCAGCCGGGCTGAAGTATTTTGCATCGTATGTAGCCAAACTAATGATTTTTGGTCTACTCTTAATATAATTTTTTTTCCAAGTAAAAATTGGCGAAAATATTCTGTAAATACTATAACTGCAAAACACTCCCTTTCAACTGTCGAGTATTTTTTTTCTGCTTCCGTCAGTGACCTACTGGCGTATTGAACTATTGATTCTACTCCATCAGAATTAATGTTTAATAATATGACCCCCATACCGTACCCCGAAGCATCTGTTTGCAAACAGAAGTCTTGTGACAAATCTGGTAACTTAAGTATTGGTGCCAGTAATAGTTGCCTTTTTATTTCATTTAGCGCTTGTTTTGCGTCCTCTGGACATTCAAATTTACCTGATTTCTCTAAAAGGTTCGTCAAAGATATATCGTCTAAAATAGCTTAATAGCCTACATTCTGATCTGCAGCTTTTTTTATCTTTAGGAGGCTGTAAATTTTCGATGACTGTAAATTTTTATGGATTTGGTGAAATAGTACCTTGGTTTATCAGGTGTCCAAGAAATACTAATTTTGGTCCCACAATTTTTAACTTTTCTGGTTTTTATTTTAAGCCAGCTTTTTCAAACTTTTCCAATATTTTTCTAAGTCCGACCAAATGGTCTTCCAAGTTTTCATTAAACAGAATTACATCATCTAAATAAGCCAAGGTATCTTTTTTCCTTCCTGGTTCGATATCTTTTAACACCAAATTCATTAGCCTACTAAAACAATTTGGACTAAATGATAAGCCGAATGGCATCCGTTGAAATATGAACACTCTGCCATCGTCTAACATTACTGTAGCCTTATGCATTTTTTCTGTATCTAATGCCATGTGCCAATATACTGATATTAAATCAAAACTAGAATAATATTTTGAACTCCTTAACACATCTAAAATCGAACCAATTCTTGGTAACTTCATTATGTCTTTAACCGTGACGACGTTTAGTGCTCTCAAGTCTATACATCACCTCACGGTACTATCTTTTTTCTGACTATCACTAATGGAAAACACCAATCACTAATGCTTTCTTTAATTATACCCTGATCTTCCATTTCTTTTATTTGGCTTTCTAGCCCTGGCTTTAAATGTGAGGTGTTTTATACGGTGACTTTTTGATTGGAGGGCCCTCTGTTGATATCTTGTGCGTGATTAAGTGAGTTAATCCGTAATCTTATTTTTGTCTTGCAAAAGTCCATTTAAAATCCCAAAGAATATTTTCCACCCTAGTTTTTAAGTTTTCCGGTAAATGTTTTAAATCAAATTGTTGCAAAAAATCCGTTTTCGTCATTCCATACTCTTCTTGTGGTTGCGGTTTTAATGAGGATAAATTTTCCTGGCTAGATGTGAAGTTGACGCTTAATTCTGGACTGATCATATGTTTCATTTCTGAATTTGAAATCTTTTCTACTGATCCAAGTTCTACCTGGTTCAGTTTTATTTTATCATTACTTAGATTTGATAGTTTTAAGTATGTTATACCATTTCCAATATTTATAACTTGATTTTTAACGAAAATCATTGGGTATTCTTTTATGGTGTTCCCCCCTATCACGGCATTCATCGTTTTAACCTTTCCATCTTTTTCATTTAATGTAGCTAGAACTTGAGCTGTCGTTCCCCCTTCTATTGTGATTTTTCCGCTTACTATTAGGTTATAATTCGAATCTTCACTTTCTTTATTTGTTGTTACGCAAATTTGCCTATTACTTTCATTTGCCTGGTTTATTGTGATTGTATTGGGTATGGGTTCCCATACAATCCCATATTTTCTGATGGCATCTACTCCTAGAATACAAGGAAATGGTAGCTGCTTGCATATTATTACTGTTACTGTTATTTCTTTATCCCCTGCACTAAATTTTAGGGGACATTCTCCCGAAATTGTCAGCTTGTGCCCTGTCACTGATGTTAGGGTATTTTGGCATCTACTTACTCGATTTTTGACACTAGGAGGACATATATTAAAGACTTCCTCTCAAATTAATTATTTGGATGCGCCTGTATCTAGTAAATATGGTTAATTTTGAAGACACTGAATTTTAAATCAACGCAGAATCGGTAGATTATTATTACTTGCATTTGTGTCGCAGCATTCTAAACTATATAGGGGTCTTGGTAAGGAAACATCTCTGTCAACCCTTACAGACTGATTTATCTTTTTAAATGCCCACTGTTTGGCCAAAAATTTCTAGGAATATCCAGTTTTCTTCAGCGCTGCTACTTTGACCCTGGTTATTATTAACCGTGTGCCTTCTAGGCCTGAATTCATGAATATTATTAGGTGTTTGCCAAGTATTATTTGTTCCCTGCCTTTCTAAATTTCTGTCCCCCTGCGTTCTGAACTGGTGTTTTGTTTTGTACGTGTGGCCTTCTTTGGGTATTTTATGCCAGCAATCTGCCGCATAGTGATTTGGTTTGCCACAATTGTAGCAATTGAATCTTTTACTATATTGCTTTGTAATTTGCCCTTCCTCGTGGGGTCTATATCTATTTCTATATATTCTTGACCTGCCACCATTTGCTCTATAATTTTCCTCAGGAGGAGGAGTTGGGTCTCCATAATACTTGGTATTCCAAGTCATTAAGGATCTAATACCATGGGATTGGTCGTCAAATGGAGAGGGGTCAGTCCATGGTGGGAAGGATTGGCCTTCCTCGTGCCTTTTTGGTTCACGATTCGGCTGCTCAAAGTTCATCCTCTTCTGTCCCCTTTCATATTTTTTACTTTCTTGGGCTCCTGTGTTATTTATTGACATTTGGTCAAACTTTTTCATAGTCTCGTCAATTTTTACCTCTGTTTCGACTAGTATTATAGCCTGCTCTAAATTTTCAGGTTTTCGCGATAATATTAGTCTTAATAACTTTTTTGGTAACCCTTGGGTAAAAGTATGTAGTTGTACTTTCTGTACCGTCTCGTCATTTCCGCCTTTTTCTAATTGTAAACACACAGATCTACAAATTTTGTCAGCATAGTCCCTGATACTAGTTGAGGTATCGAATGTGACTACCTCTGTTCTTAGCCTCTCGGAGATGATTGTCTCTATGAATCTTGTTTTAAAAGATTCAATTAGAGTACTGATGTCCTTGGGCTCTTTTTCCTTAATTGCCTCAAAATGTTTAAGGGCGCTTCCCTTTAATCTGGCTGCAACGCATTGCTCTTTGACATTATCTTTAAACAATTCTGTTAGTTCGTCGAAAATTTTTAATTTTTCGATAAATTCATCTACATCTGAATTTCCCGCGTATTCTGGTATAATTTTTGCAATTTCAAGTACTGTTGATAGGGGAGTCATTTTTTCCTCTGGTAAAGCCATTTTATTTCAATTTACTATTTGTATTTAGCCTTCTCGACCCAGTTTTTCTAGCGACCACCAGATGTTGTGAAGCTTTATTTTATGGTATTTGGGGGTTGTAGTCTTAGATGCCTGTATTCTCCCTTTATAGGGGAGATAAACTCTGACCCTAAGGTAATTGATCTTCGGTAGCGTGCCTTAGGCTATGACCGAACAAATGAGGCGTACCGACTGAGTATATTCGAGAGGCTAAAAATAGGTCGTAGAGAATTCGTCTCGAATACAATAATTTTATTCATTTACCCTATAATAAAATTGGATATATTCTGGCTACTGGGACTGGCTGTCCCAAGTAGCCCACAAGTCTCAATAAAACAACAATAAAATATAAATTAGATACTTAGACACTTACGATTATAAGACAAAGTCCAAGGTATTTCTAATGAGAAAACAAACGGGCAGAGGTTCACCCGGCAAATCAAAATGTCTGCCTTCAGTCCCAAAAATCGGGGTATATATATGAAAACCCTAACCACGTCCTTCCGGTAAATTGACGCATTTAGCCAGGAACTTGGTTATTGAGCAAGTTCCCTCCAGCCCACACATTCCACGATTTGTATCTTTATCTTAAAAAGGGGTATTTTGAAACTTTGTTTTTGCGTCTTAATATATTTTTACTCAATTAATAATTAACTAAATTAGAAAGCTTTACCACACATTTCCCCAAACACATCCAATCAAAATTTTGAGATAGCCATTTTGTTCAACGTAGTTAAAAGTTTTAGGAACTAACCCTCTCAGAGCCCTCAGGGCAAGCGCTGTAAGTTATACCCTGGGATCATATCAGGTTTTTATAAATAATGAGGTTGTAGACACTCAAAAAGGGGTCATTCGATTGGAAATTAAAAGGGTTAGTGCCCTTTTTAATAGTTCAAAGTGATTGGAAGGTTTGAAATTTTTATAGTAAAGATCGATATGGGCACAATATATGATTATTTTTTTTAGACCAGGGCACTTCGTATCGAAGGTGTTTCCTAAGGAACTTCGAAACAGGATCATTCGATTAAAAATACAAAGGCCCCTTTTTAATAGTCAAAAGTGATTGCAGGACATCATTTAACAGTTCATCATTTAACAGTGCTTCAATTAACAGACTTATGAGTCTGCTAGTAGCATCATGCCCCTGAAAGTTCCTTTTCTTAAATCTCCGACTTTTTAATAGACATTCGAAACGTTTGACGTGCTAGCGTACCCTAAAAATACTGATTACATAACAAAGTAATGCACAAAATATTTTTAAATAAATAATGAAATGTAGAATATTAACATAAAAATATGTATTATACATTATTAGTATCATTGAACAACTTTGAACATTTTGAATCTGATCTACAAAATAGTTCATCATGTTCTATATTGATACTGTAGCTATTGTCTTCTCTTAGTTCGCAATCAGTAGAATAATCATTAATCCATTTTGAGTCATACAAAATTTTTACTGGGATGTCACCTAAAGGTTCAATATGCATTTCGTCTTTGGTATTATTGGGTTCATTGACTATATGATCAATAGTAGTAATAACGTTCATTTGCGCTTGATTTTCCATCAATTCATCTTTATATTTATTGATGATATTGTCTGCCTCTGCCATTTTTATTTTGCCTGCGATCTCATTGTTTATTGTCACATTATTTTTATATAGATAACAGGTTTGGTCCGTAAAAAAGATATGATTATTGACATTAGTGCAGGAGTATGCATGTCTTCTTCTTGTTTTCTTTAGAATGCTAACAACAGAATGGTGACGATATGATCTACAGCCAGGTAATGTCTTACCACCAACAGTAGCGATGAGTTGTCCCCCATCATCGAAGATTATCTTTATGTTTGCATTATCTTTGAGCACTAACTTCTCTTGGAAGGATACCCTCGTATATCCACCATTTGCACAATGGAAATTCTTTGGTACTCCAAAGGAATTTAGCTCCTCGCTGTCATGACAACGTACGCATACATTTCCACTAAGATCACCATTTATGCTTGTTTTATAGTTCAAATATTTCTTCTTGTCAGCATTCAACGCAATGATGATGTAATCATGTGCACAAACTTTCTTTTAATATTTTATTTTCACTTTTTTAAATATTATACAGGTTTTTATCCTTCCAATGTGTAAAAATTACTGATTTAATTCATACAATAAACTAGGTAGTGTCGATAACCTGCCATAGAGTACCACTGGGATAGCCGTGTAGTGGGTCAGAGCAACCATAGAGTACCATTGATACAGCTGCATAAATAAATATAATAATAAAAAAAATTTCCAAAAAATTCCAAGTCAGAAAAAAGAAAAGTACTACTACGAACACGATTTTTCTAATAGTAAAAGTCACGACTAACATATTTATATCATTCTCATTTTGTATTTCGAAAATATTAAATTTGAAATTTTTCTCTTATGTATATTTCATGCCATTCTAAGACATGTAAAGAAAGTCGACAAATATTTATATGTTAAAAAAAAATAAAAATAAAAGTTAAAAAAAAGTTAAAAAAATAAACTTCTAAAATAAGTATAAAAATAAAAAGGGGGAGGGTCCAAAATTGGGGGGGGGGGGGTATTGGGGTCCTTTAAGGTTGAGGTCCTTGGCGGCTGGGGTACTTGGTGGTTGGGGTTCTTAGTGGTTGGGTTCCTTGATGGTTGGGATATGGATGTTAAATGGATGTCGTATCATTGCCTAAAATGTATACAACTTTATTCATTTCGACTTTATGTATGTTCCCAATACTACACAATAATTTATATTAATTGCACTCTTCACTTGGTACTTGTGTATTATAGGGATCACTATTATACATTTAAAATTCCCGCGTCAAATATACTTACTGTAGATTTCCTATAAAAGATGTAAAATAGATTTCATCCGACCCGAATAAAAATTATGTATATCTTGAGGAGGTCATTATCCCCTCAGATTTACCTATTTTAGGTATGTGATTAAAATTTTAACCTTTTCTCTCTTCGGAAATTTTAATAAAAAATTTATTCATATTATAGTCATTTTGGATTTATAGCCCCATCACTACTTGATTTCTATGGATGTTTCTGTAAGCGATTAAAATTTAAACCCTTTCTCTTCAGAAATTTAAATAGTTATTCTCAAGACATCCCTCCAAAATAAAAACAATATGTATCTCTTAATGGAGTTACCATTCCCCCGGATTTACCCTTAGTTTATAAGTAATTAATATTTCAAGCCTTTCTCTCTTCGGAAATTTAAATAATAATTCTTTGTGATATCCATGTGCCTGCAATAATTATCTGACTTGATCATGCAAGAGTCATGTAATAAATTCCTTAAGACTCGATCTGTCAATAATCTGAAATCTAGCACTTGAATTACAACGCCTCTCTCTCTAAATTAGGTCACATACGTTCTCTTGGGGGTCTGGACAATGCCCAAATGTTTCTCAAATATAAATGTATCCCTCAAATGTCAAGGGCTTCCATTACTTCTAAGTTGTTTTTTTTTCGCTAGTTGTGTCATTTTTATGTTTCAGAGTAGAATAAAAATATTTGATAATAGCTAGCCCTCGCAATAAGGACAAACCTCTCTTTGCTCTCTTGAGATTTTTTCACATGCTTATTTATTTTGAACGTGTCAAATAAAAAGATAGCCCGCTCTTATTTTGAACGTGTCAAAGTAAAAAAGAAATAAGATTAAGTGCTTTCGAATTTCAATCTCTTTGATTAAATTGTTTGCTATACACACCTGTTTAAATGGAGTTTTCCCGCTCAAAAGCAGGAACATGCTCCCCTAACCCCCATAAAAAACTCAGCTCACACACTGTAAGCTGTGGCTTAAGGACAAGTGACAACAATCGTTTTTGGCTCCTTGCAAGAATTGTACGCAAATTCTGTTTTCCAGACTGTAATATCAAGGAGAATATCAAGGATTTTGAACCGTACCATTTTCTCGTATTAAATTTAAATTGACTGCAGAGGAATAAAAACAAACAAAGAAACCAGGGCATCCCTAAAGTGTTGCTCCAATCGCATGGTGATGGCAGGATAATGTTCCATCGCGAGCTATAGTCCTCTTCCTTAAAAATCGCTAACAGGGAGCTTTTTCTTGCCGAGGAAAGCCGATCAGGTAAAGTGTACTCTAAAAGTGGACGCAAAATTTATAAAACTTAAGTAAGTGGGATAGGTGACTTTTGCGCGTAACTAAGGGTTTAAACAATCAAGTGAAATATCGAAGTGTTTTCAATGTTGGGAACACGAGCCTTTCACAAAGTTGTGCTTACTTGTTTTACATATTTGTATTTACGCTGTCCTTCGTCTAACCGAGTGTGTTGCTGCCAGGGATTTACGCCAACTATTTGATCGCATATGTGCTTCTTATGACGGTAATTAAATAAAAAAAAACACCTTTTTTTAACTGAAAGTAAGCAGCCATGTTAAAATTTAAAACAAACAGAAATTATTCCGTATATGAAAGGGGCTGTCCCCTCCTCAACGCCCCGCTCTTTACGCTAAATTCTTTATTGCTTTGAAAAGAAGAGTTGTGAGAAAGAGTCAAACTTCAGCGTAAAGAGCGAAGCGTTGAGGAGGGAAGAACCCCTTTCGTATACGGAATAATTTCTGTTCGTTTTAAGTTTTAATATTGCTCCTTACTTTCAGTTAAAAAAAAACTTTTTTTTATTTATTTTTTTTTATTTTTTTAGTTTTTTTTTATTTATTTAATTTCTGAACGTTTATGAATTAATGCAGGTTTTGAACTTGGTTCACCGTACATGAATAATTAAAACAAAATTTACATATTAATTTTAACTCTTTTTTTTAACTAATAATAACCTTTAATAACCTAAGTTTGATTTTTGTTCCAGTTATTTAAGTGACTCTTGAATCTCAAAGGCTGTTTAAATAGAATAATAACCTATTTTAAAATTAAAAAAAAAAGCTTTATCGTAAGAGCGAGCTATTGAGGAGAAGCAACCCCTCTTATATACTTAAAAATTTCTTCTCGTTATAAGCTACAACGTTACTTCTTATTTACAATTGAAGAAACTTGTTTTTTATTTAATTTCTGATTGTCTTTTATATAATGCTGGGAATTCCAGCACTCCCATCATGGAAATTCTCTTCCCCCATGAAAATTTCCTCAATGGAAAGATCCTGCCTCGTACCTTCCTCCTTCCAACCCGTCCCCCCCCCCCTCACCGGGAAAAAACCCTGACTATATGAAAAATCTCCCATACTATATGTAAGCAATGGGCTAGTTTATAACTTGCAGCCCTTCCCCCGGGAACTGTGGAAAATTAAGTCGTCCTCAGAGACATAGTCATTAGATTTTACAACTACACTGAACAAAATGACCATCAGGAAATTTTGATCCGGTGACTTTGGGATAAAAATGAGCGCGGGAGGGTGCCTAGTTGCCCTCCAATTTTTTTTTGTCACTTATAAAAAGACCACTAAAACTTTTAATTTCCGTTCCAATGAGCCCTCTCGCTACATTCTAGGACTACTGGGTCGATACGATCACCTCTGGGAAAAAAACAAATAAGAAAAACAAATAAACTGCAAAAACTACAAAATTCCACATTTTTGCGGATAAGAGCTTGAAAACTTTACAGTCGGTTTATCTGATACGCTGAATCTGATGGTGTGATTTTCATTAAGTCTTAATTCTATGACTTTTAGGGGGTGTTCCCCCCCTTTTTTCGAAAATAAGGCAAATTTTCTCAGACTAGTAACTTTTGATGGGTAAGACTAAACATGATTAAATTTGTATATTTAAAATCAGCATAAAAATACAGTTCTTTTGATGTATCTATTGGTATCAAATTCCGTTTTTTAGAGTTTCGGTTACTATTGAGCTCCTTGCTTACAGTTCGTTACCACGAACTGTTTGAAAAGGATTTTTACTGAAACCTGTACAACATTTAAACATTTGGATATAACAAGGGGGGGGGGTTACTGTTTCATATAGCTGGCATACAATTTTCAGTAAACATAGGCCTATGTCAGAACTGAAGAAAGTTGTCGGAATAAGGTTCCGAGGATTCTTTTTTTCTTTTTTGTCGTCCTGGTCGTTCATATGAGACCCCCCCCCCCAAAAAAAAAAAATTGATTGGCATCGTGTGACTTACTGATTAGCATGTAAAAAGGTCGACATTCGCTTTTTTTGAGCATTTTCTTAGCTAGCCGCTTGACTTCACAAATCTAATGGGGGGGTTAGTTTAGGTTGGTTCACATGGGGGGATTTTTATTTTGCGTTTCCAAATTGGGGTTTTCTACTTCTGTATAGTGAGGCTATATAAACTTTATACCATAGTTTGAGGGGGAATTTCGTGTGACGGGGGACAAAAATAGCGGGTCAAACAGGGAGAGTATGTTAATGGCCATACTGAGTCGAAATAAGAGTACTAGGATTCAGGTTCCCTAGAGAGCGGTTGGAGCCACAAGGACTAATTATCTTGAGAAATACTAACATGGAGAGATAAATTCAAGAAAGTAATGTATTTATTTTTACTCACATTAGCAATACAAAGCTGATTCAGGGTCATCAAATTATCTGCAATTAATTCACTGTCATAGGCACTTGGATAAAATTATATACTGAGATGTATGTAATGCAACATGGGTCTATCAATGATCTCAAATAAATTGTCAAAAGTTATTAATAGTTAGATCATAGGTTCACTTACATTAGACTGCTCTCGACTGCCCTAGACTGACGCCTCTAGACTGCTCGAAATTGCCAAGTTCTAGCTAACTATACTATCCAATTTCGCCAGAGGTGACATCAAGGTGTTTCTAAAAAGTGTATTACGTTGGACCTATTGGTCAAATAGCATGTCCTATATTCTTATTGGACAAGGAATACACCAATCGGCTGCATGAACTTTCATACGATTTATAGCTATAAGATTTGCATTTTTGAATTTTTCTTGACAAAACAAAGTATTACTTTTGTAAATTTATTGCTGACGACTTGTCACTTAGTTTCCAGGTAGCTTATAATTTATCGCGATGAAAATTGTTGCAGGACAATACAACTTGGTTACATTGGAACACCTGACTCTAAACTTAGTTTCGAAACAATGTAACTAGATTATGTAAACATACTTTGTATCTCTCATGGCTATTTTTTTGTCCAATAAATTCTACCTACTCTTGAAAGTTCGGAAATTCAAGCTCTTAAAATTTAAATATATTGTTGGTCACCTGTCGCATAACATTTGGTCACACTGATATTTATTGCATATTTTTGTGACACAGAGATGGATTTATTTATTGCTACTACATTTTCTGTGGGAAAGATTATACAAAGTTTTTTCAATCAAGATACATCTGTTTGCTTTGTTTAAAGCAGCCAAAAAATCGAGAGTTATTTGATCTGTGGGTTACTTGAATCTTTAGGTTCATATTTTGGGTGATTCTATTTTACATGGGTAACTTTAATTTGGAAGGTTTGAGTTTTTTTTTATTTTGATCCCGTTACATATCATCCTTCCCATTGTTAACGATGTCCTCATCTGTCGATGTCCTATCTGTATTCCTTGGGCTTAACTTTGGATACCGTTATGTGATGATATTGTCCTAGATTTTCATCTTCAGGGGATTCAAGGGTCCAAGGTAAGGTACTTTGCCTTGTTATTATAGGATAATTGATTATGTCCATAGCTTCTCTCAAATTTTTCTTGTTTGTGTCCTTGGGTGGAGTTTTCTTTATTTTTACACCAGGGGTTTCCATAGCTTTATTTAATTCATCCTGTAACGATAGGGGTCTCTCTATCGGGGTTGCTGGTGACACCATATCATCTGGAAACCTTTTGGTGGGACAAGGGGTCGAAATTCTATCGGGAAAAAATTGGGTTTTTGGGGATAGGGTAGTCTAACTCTTCTGAGATTTCTGCCCATGAACTTTTTGAACCCTTTGGGGTTTTTATTGCTACTGGTATTAAATATTTTCTCTCGGGGACAACTAGATTTTTCATAGCTAAGAACTCTTCAAAATTTTCCTCGTCACTCTCATTTTAAAAAATAATATTGTTTGAAATTGAAAGATTTTAACTCGGCTAGCCTTGACTTGGGGAATTCGTCTTCCGCGTCTGACAAATCTGTAGATAAGGGTCTCGATACCCATCTTTCCGGGTATTTGGCTCTTTTTATACGGCTAACTTGTGCCTTATATGTTCTTCCGTTGTCGGGGTTTATCATTTTAAAAGTAAAATCATTGTCGTATTTTTTGATTATTCTGTAAGGTCCAGCATATTTATTGTAAAAGTTTTTTGCCTTCCACCTTTGCCTCATTTTTTAGATAGACACAATCTCCTATCTTAAAATTCATATTCCCTTTGACTTTGGGTTGGTTTCTCAACTCTTGGTTTATTTTACATTTTTCTAACTCTTGTCTAACGACCTTATAGGTTTTCCTCATCCTATTTATAAACTCTTGTTTATAATCCTCTGTATTATTGTAATACTGTATGGATTCTATAACTTCCTGATACGGTATTTTAAAATCACGGCCGAATAATAAATAAAAGGGGATTTCTCTAGTCACTTCCGAAAATGCGGTATTTATCACGTTGGTTAAGTACGGTAAGAATTGGTCCCAGTCATTTCTTTTGTCTTTTGTATAAATGCTTAAGACATTAGAAAATATTTTATGCCTGTTTTCGATTTTTCCATTAGCTTCTGGATGATAAGGAGATATCACCAATTTCTCTATGTTAAGGAAACTCATTAAATCTTTGTTACCTTGGAAATAAAATTACTTCCATTATCGCTTATAACCTTGTTAGGAACGCCAAATTTTAAAAATACTTTCACTAACGATTTACTCGTAGCGTACGCGCCTTGATTTCTCAATGTTTTAGCAAAAGTGAATCCGGAAAAGTGATCTAGAACTGAAAGAATGCGAGTATGGCCCCTGTTGGAAACAGGTACGCCTCCACTGGTTCCATATAAATCAAATAAAACAATATCGAAAGGGAACCTCGCTACCGGGACTCTTCGAATTGGGGGGGGGGTTAGGATAAGCTTGGGGATTTTTTCTTAAGTTACACGCTTCGCATGTACGTACAAAATCTTTAAGTTTTGTTAACGCCGACGGTACATAAAAATATTGTTTTAACTTGTGGAAGGTTTTAGTTATCCCTAAATTTCCACCTATATCCGAATGAAAATATTCAAAGGCAGGTATTATTAAGTTTTGGGGTAATACTGGGATTATTAAGGTTCGATTTTTATTCGTATCGCCTGTTACTATCCTGCAAAGGATTTCTTTGTCTAAATCATAATAAAAATTATCTATTTCCCTTCTCAGGGCTTTGAACTTATCGGGCAGGTTATCAAAATTCACAAAATAATTAATGAGAGTCAAACACATTTCATCCTTAATTTGGTTTCTTTAATGTTTGCCAGCGATAAGGGGCAATGATTAACCTCGTTTTCTTCTATTTGAGTTTTAGGTTTATTCTTCTTGTGTTTTCGTTTACTGGGATTGATGGCATTTATTTCTTTGTTTTCATTATCTAAGGAGTTATTTTCGGGGTATCTACTCAAATAATCCCAGGGGGCATTTTGTTTACCCGTCAAATGTTCAAATTCTTAATCCAGGTCTTAGATTTTCATTATCCATTTAGCTAAAATTCCCGTTGGATTTTTGAATGTGCTTAGGTACTGCAGGCATTTATGGTCCGAACGCAGCTTAAATTTTCGACCCACTAAATAATGTCTAAATTTTTCTAATTTGTAGATTATAGAAATTAGCTCTAATTGTGTAGCAGAATAATTGCTTTCGACTTTTGGTAAAATTCTACCTAAATAGTATATGACTCTCTCTATATACCGAGGGGGTTTCTTTAGGGAATCGGGGCTGTCTTCTACGGCGATTAACTGGGAAAGGATTGCACCGATGCCTAGAGCCGAGGCGTCATTGGTAACCACAAATTGTCCTTTTTCAAAATCAAGTTGCGACAATACTGGCTCAAAAGTAGGTGCTTTCTTGAGAGTCTTTAAGGAGTATTGAGCTTCCTGCGAACAAGTAAAATTTCGGGGGATCCCTTTAGTTAGGTACATTCGAGATTTTGAAATATTGGAGTAATTACGCATAAATTTTCTAAAATAATTTGTACAACCAAGAATTACTCACAACTGTTTTATAGTTTTTGGGGATTTGAGATTTTGTACCCATTTTATCTTGTCAGGGTCTGGTGATATTTGACCTTGGGTCACTATCATTCCCAAAAATTTTATTTTAGGTAGAAGTAACTTTACTTTTTCAGGTCTACATTTCAGGTTGCCTTCCCTGAATTTTTCAAAAACTTTGGCTAATGTGGCTAAATGATCCTCCGGGTTTTCTCATACGTAAATTACATCATCCACAAAATGAATAATGTTCTCTACGCCTCATAATATGTGTAACAAAAGTCTACACAGTGCATTCGAACTAGTTTTAATCCGAAGCGTACTCTTCAATATTCATAAGACCCGAATTCAGTTGTAGAAAATGCCATATTATTAATGCCATTATCTGTTATCTCGCTCTGATGATATCACTTTGTAACGTCAAGAAAAGTAAAATTATTATTTTTGTTTGAGACGATGTCCAGGATCTTGTCGATTCGGGACAAGGGAAATTTATCACTAACTACTTGCTTGTTTAGGGCTCTATAGTCCACTACGAGCCTAAGGTCCTTGTTCTTTTTTGGCACTAATATAACAGGGGCTGAATACAGGCTTATACTTAAGCGTAGAATATTGTTTGTCTTTAATTTGCTGGTTTTACTTTTTTAACGGTGTTTATAGGGATGAGGGGTGCGATAGGGTTGTTCAGCCACAGGCAGCACTGTGTTTTGGGCAGAGAGTTCATAAAAGGGTAATAACCCAATATCTCCTTCACACGTAGAAAATATATCTCTAAGGTTCCAGAGCAGTTCGCATAATTTTACTCTTAATTCCGCATCTTGGATATGATCTAATTTAAATTTTTGCAAAAATGGGGTCATGTTAGTGGGTACCTATCTTTTGGATTACCAACACTAATGCTATTAACTAAGTTCCTTTTGGAGTTTTTCCACTCGTCTAGCTTGCGCTCAGAAATAACTTGTATTTCAACGAGACATGTTCCCTTTTTTAATGTAATTGTATCATTTTCATGGGTATTTGTCAACCAAATAAAACCTTCTCCTTTCTCATATAGAATGATTTGTTCTTCAAAAAACAGATTTTCAGGGATTTCTTGCCACGGGGATGCAAACTAAATTTCGGAATTTTCAATTACGGGTTGGACCATTTGGGAGGATTAGACAATTTGTATTGTTTTTGGGGGAGCCTTTGTCTTACGCATTACAAATCTATAATGTTTTTTTTCCTGATTATTTTCTATTAAATTAAGATTGGTATTTGGTTGCGCCAAATCTTTCGCTAGTGGGGCTTGTTGTAATGGAACGGCGTTGAGGTTGATCACCTCGTTCCACAATTCTGCTATTTTCTTAATATCTCTTTGTTTATACTTCTGCATTTTCCCTTTTTTCGCTTTTATTGACTCGATCCATTTGTCGCTGAAGTATCTCCTAGAGTACAAGAAATGGGATACAAAAGTTTTTGTTCTATTCGCTATTGTTTCCCTTATCTTCACGCGTCAGAGAATAGGATTGGATGAATATACGAGTTTGTGATTGGCTATATCTAATAAAACTTTCTTAGATTTTAAAAAATTGGCACCGATTATAGCCTCGTACGGAAAATTCTTACATATTATGAAGTTGGTAGGAAAGATTCTATTATCTTTTGTCACATCTAGGCGTATCGAGCCTATTACTTCCAGCCTATGCACTGTAACGCTAGTTAAATTGAGGATACTAAAATGATTCCGCCGCTTGATATATACTGGTAATTTGTTGAATATATTCGAGTTTATTATGTTAACTGACGCACCGGAATCTATTAGCGCCTTGAAATAAGTATTTGCAACACCAAAATCATTTAATATAGGTAACATATCATTATTATCACTTAAAGAAGATACGGCTACTGGAAGGGACATTTAAAAAATACTGGCCTCAGGGGCCCCTGTTGGTTTTCTTGGGGGCCAGATTCGTTTTTTTGTGTATTGATTCGATAAGTTTGTGTTTAACATTGGGGCTTTGTGGGAAATTCTCTAGTATGCTGCTTGACATTTGATTGTCTTGATTGCCAATTACTATTGCGCGGGTTGGCATTTCTTGTGCCGACGGCTCGCGGCATTTGTTCATTTTGCATTGACTAAAAATTTCTACCGGTCGGGAAAAAATATCCTCTGTTATCACTCGTATTCCTGTTAAATCTAGTAGGGTACACTGTCCGTGAATTAAATTGGTATGTGTTTTGCCACGTATTTGGGTTGGGGAATCGATAATTATTTTGTCTGTTGGGGGGAAGATTTGCATATTCCAATCCCCGTTGGTAGGAGTTGAGGAACGATGGCAGGCGTGGAGGTTACTCCTATAACTTCCTGACCCATTGGCATTTAAGTTTGTTCTTCCGAACAAACGCTTGTTATCACTGGGGGTTATTAGTGCGTAATTGATTCTATAAGGGCACTCCCTGGCAATATATCCTTGTTTATTACATGCATAGCATATAATTGGGGGGTTATTTACGTATCTTGTCTTGTCCGTGGGTTCAAAACGCACAGTTCTTCGCCTGGTGGGGGTTGAAGGTCTATTTTGATTCGGTTTTGGTGAATGATCTCTTGAGAAAAGTACGGGTGAAATGTTTCGTGATCGTCCCAGCATTGATTCTCCTACATTATTTATTCTTGACTTATTGTGGTTGGCCACAATCGTTTCGATTTCAACTATTCTTTCTACTTCTTGAATTGCTAGTTCTAATGTTTGAATATTCTTAGATATTATCATGCGGTATAGTTTGGGGCTCATTCCTTGTAAGAAGGTGTTTAGCACAATTTTATCATATAAACAACCAGATTCTTTCCCATATTTTGCTTCTATTGATACCATTACATTGTGTAGGTATTCCCTAACATTTTGGGTTTCGTCAAAACATACTGTCCCGTGTTTTAGTTTGTGTGGTGAACTGGTCTCAACAGATCTTTCTCGGAATGTTTTTAGCAATTTTTCTAAAGAGTTTATTGGAAGGTTGTTATCTTTTCCTATAGTGTTCTCTGCTTGTTTTAAAAATGTTAACGCTTGCCCTTTTAGTCTCATTAACAGCATGCCCACCAATGATTTTAAGTCCGTTTGAGTTACTTCTACAAATTGGTTTAATTGGATACTAAATTCATCTACGTCTGAATCTCCATTGTATGATGGAAAAGCTTTTGAAATTTCCACTGTTTTAACAATAAGTTTTTGTTTTAGCAATTGCTCATTTGGATCTAACGACATATTGGCAGTTATTTCAAAAACAATCAAAACTTAGCACTTGTTTTTTTTTTATGTTACTTAAATTTGATACTTTCAAATTTCGCTTAGCTTATGAGGGGATTCTACTTCTTTTTCTTATGGGTGTTCTATTTTTTGCTACTATCTTAAGGAAACTTAGGTTTAACAAAATATTGCACTTTCTCTATGCGTAGTATTTCTCAGTAATCTACAAATTTTTTTTTTAAGGGAAAATTTTGTCCTTGTGTTTTGCTCCGTTAAACTGAGCCGCGTCAATTCTAATGGGGGGGGGGGTTTGTTTAGGTTGGTTAACAAGGGGGGATTTTTATTTTGCGTTTCAAAATGGGAGTTTTCTACTTCTTAAGAGTGAGGTTATATAAACTTTATATCATACTTTGAGGGGGAATTTCGTGTGACGGGGGATTAAAATAGCGGGTCAAACGGGGAGCGTATTTTAATGACCACACTGAATCGAAACCAGATTACTAGGATTCAGGTTCCTTAGAGAGCGGTTGGAGCCAAAAGGACTAACTATCTTGAGAAATACTAACATGAAGAGATAAAATCAAGAAAGTAATGTATTTATTTTTACTCACATTAGCAATACAAAGCTGATTCAGGGTCACAAAATTATCTGCACTTTAATTCACTGTCATAGGCACTTGGATAAAATTATACACTGAGATGTATGTAATGCAACATGGGTCTATCGATGATCTCAAACAAACTGTGAAAAGTTATTAATAGTTAGATCATAGGTTCACTTACATTAGACTGCTCTAGACTGCCCTAGACTGACGCCTCTAGACTGCTCGAAATTGCCAAGTTCTAGCTAACTATACTATCCAATTTCGCCAGAGGTCACATTAAGGCGTTTCTAAAAAGTGTATTACGTTGGACCTATTGATCAAATAGCATGTCCTATATTCTTATTGGACAAGGAATACACCAATTGGCGGCATGAGCTTTCATACGATTTATAGCTAAAAGATTTGTATTTTAGAATTTTGCTTGACAAAACAAAGCATTACTTTTTTAAATTTATTGCTAACAACTTGTCACTTAGTTTCCAGATGGCTTATAATTTATTGCGATGAAACTTTGTTGCGGAACAATACAACTTGGTTACATTGGGACACCTGACTCTAAACTTATTTTCGAAACAATGTAACTAGAATATGTAAAAATACTTTGTATCTCTCATGGCTATTTTTTTGTCAAATAAATTCTACCTACTCTTGACAGTTCGGAAATTCAAGCTATTAAAATTTAAATATAATGTTGGTCGCCTGTCGCATAACATTTGGTCACACTAATATTTAAAGCATATTTTTAAGACGCAGCGATGGATTTATTTATTGCTACTACATTTTCTGTGGGAAAGATTATACAAAGTTTGTTCAATCAAAATACATTTGTTTGCTTTGTTTAAAGCAACAAACAAATCGAGAGTTACTCGATCTGTGGGTTACTTGAATTTTTAGGTTCCTATTTTGGGTGATTCTATTTTACATGGGTAACTTTAATTCGGAAGGGTTGAGGCTTTTTTTGAATTTTGATCCCGTTACACATATAGTTCCAGGATTGTTCCTCCCGTAGCTAAAACCTTATTCATGGCCAAAGCCACAGAAACGGTTTAAGGGAAGAAGTCCGTCGACATTTGGAGACGCCACAGTTCGGAGTGCACTTATTGAAATGGAGGTAATTGATTTTGGAGGCGTAATCACCCATGGTGATGTTGACTTTGGGATCTCATCATTCAGATGAACAAGGATCTAAAATAGAAGATTTTGTGACAAACATAAATATACTAGATAGCTAGTTTATTAAAAAGACCAACTCAGTTATATTTATTGTAACGCTGAACATTGCAAAATTTACAGTTAAAATTTCTGAAAGGGAACTGGTAAATAAAACATTTATAGTTAAAAACTAGCTAAATTTGCTGCATTTTTCAAAATTTTGAGTAAAGTAAACAATAAATCCCAGGGGAAAGAGAGGGGAAAGGTTAAAAGTTTTTGCTTCTCTCATGTTATGAATGATTTATTTTTGTTGATTTATTTATTTTCCGGCTTTGCTTCATGTGAGAAAACCTATTCTTTAATTTAATCTTATCCGATTAAAAGAAAAATTTATGATAGGTAAATTACAAGAACAGAATAATAATTAAGCATCGCCTAAGTGAGAGCATGCCCTTAGAAATCAATATAATTTTATAAGGCATGTCGGTATTTTAAGCTTAACACCTTTCTTTTAGTTTTTATCCGGTGATATTTAAGCCATTTTAGGATAAAACTAGCGAAAGTGACTTTTATTAATGCAAGGTCTATTTTCCTACCTAAAAAGGACGCTAATATAAATACCACTGCAGCAAACCCTCTCTTTTCCCTATTAGTTTGATGAGGTCGTGTGTGTGATCATTCTACATCTGAAAATTAACAAAAAATTAAGAGATGAAGTGACACCCTAATATACAAAAAAAGATTTCTAATAATATCTAAAAATAAAGTAGAAAAAACACCAACTCAAGATGACAGGAAAGAAGTAATGAAAGTAGACTGATGGCTTAGTGCATAATAATATTAATTCCTGGAAGTCACAGCAACTTTTTATTTTATAGTCTTATAACTATAACAGAGAAAACATATTCAGCTGGAATCGTCCGCGAGAAACTTTTCTAGGAGAATTTTCAGCTAGAATGGAATTTTCCATGGAAGAGTTTTCTGTGGGGGAAGGAATTTTCTATGGAAGGAGAGCTGGATTTCCTGATATTATTGAAAAACAATCAGAAATTAAATAAAAAAAATTCAACTGAAAGTAAGGAGTAATATCAAACCTTAAAACGAACAGAAATACAAATACAAACAGAAGTACATGAGTGGGATTGCCCCCTCTTCAATACTTTGCTCTTTACGCTAAAGTATTTTTTATAAATTTTAAAGAAGCTTATTATCAGAGGCAACGCTATAGCGTTGCCTATAGTAAAGGTCATTTGGCTTCAATGTTTTATTATTTATTTATTTTTTTCCCTAGAGGCACTTCATATGGAAGAGGTGGCTGTATAAACTTCGGAGGGGGCTCATTTGATTGGAAATCAGAAGTTCTAATTCACTTTTTAAGAGTCAATAGTGAACGGAGGGCCAGGGACATATAAGGCTCTTATGTAAGGAGTGGTCGTATTAACTTCAAAGGTGGCTCATTTGATTGAAAACTCAAAGTTCCAGCTACATGGCTTGAGTCAAAAGAGATCGGAGGGCATCTATTCCCGCCTGCCACAAACACCTTCTTTTCCCAAAATGTTTTGGTCCAAAATTGTGATATAGCCAGTTTGTTTGAAATAGTCCAACGATCAGATAACAATAACTTTAGGGACAACATACGACCGCCCCCCCCCCGGCGCCCAGGGTAAGGGCAGTAACTTATGCCCCAGGGGCATATAATGTTTTTATGAAGGAATGGTCGCATAAACTTCAGAGGGGACTCGAATGAGTAGAAATTAAAAGGTATACTTCCTTTTTAAGAGTCAACAGTGATACGATGACAAATAGCCCTCCCCCAACTCTCTTTTCCCAAAATGTGTTCGATCGAATTTGTATATAGCCGTTTTGTTCAAATAGACCAAAGATCAAACAACAAAAACTCCAAGGATAATAAACCCCACGAACCCCCCAAGAAGGGGGCTCATTCGATTGTAAATCAGAATTTCTAGTGCCCCTTTTAAGAATAAAAAGTAATCGCAGGGCAACTAGCCCCCCCCCCCGTGGTTGTTTTCCTCCAAATAAATCCGAATAGATTTTGAAATAGTGTTTTGTTCAAAATAGTTTTAATGATCAAATAACAAAAAACTCCGGGGTTGACACAACCCCCCCCCCCCCCCAGAGCCCGGGAGAAAGTTTTGTAAGTTATGCTACGGGGGCATTTAAGGTTTTATGTAAGGGGTGGTTGTATAAACTTCAGAGAGGGCTCATTTAATTGGAAATTGAAATTTATATTGACCTTTTGAAGAATCATTAAAATTGATCGGAGTGCATCTATACTCCCCCCCCCCACCCTCTTTTCCCCAAATACTCCCGATCAAAATTTGAGATATCCATTTTGTTTGAAATAGTTCAACGATCAAATGACAAAACTTCGGGGTGTTGTGACAAAACTTAGTTACACTATTAAGGCTTCGAAATAATAATTCCAGAATTTATCTCTCATCCTGAAGAATTTTCAATTGCATATCACTTATACACTAGAATCTATAGGTTTCATCTATTTGCCTATGTGAAGCCATATTCATTTCCCCTCTGTATCTATTACACTTAGAAACATCTTAAAACTAGGTTTTAATAATCCTTACAAGTCAGGGCTAGGTTTTTTTCACTCCCGTTAGTGTTGTAGCCCTCTGATTGGCCTAGAAAAAGGGCGTGTGGCTGTGACGCCATTCCCCCTGTATCTTTATATCTCCCTCTACTGGTATTTACTCAAGAGGTGTTTGACACGGGTGGAGTTTTTTCAAGAGCGTTGATGAGGATGAAGAGCAATCGTGGCGTTAATTTTTCATTTAAAATATCCGAGAGCCTTAAATCAGATTTTTCAAGGCCGTATTTATTAATTTACGAGTTTTGTATTTGTCTTGAGAACAGGGTTGCCACCCCGAGCAGTACCTAAAGAGCTACAATCTTCCGAATTTGGATGCCACACAGCAATTTTCGGTGCTGCAGTAAAAAATAGACTGTCAGTGTTAAAATAGCACTTTCGTGCTACAAGTGGTAACCCTACATGTGCTACACATAATGAAAAAGTGCTGAAATAGTACTTTTGTGCAGCATTTGGCAACTCTGCTTGTATAGGATAGTTTTTTTTGCACTCCTAGCTCTAGTTCCAATTCTAGCAGTGGCGCCATTTGGGGGGGGGGGGCAGGTTTTTTTACTACTTTTTTGAGGGGCCCAATTTTCAACTCTGAAGCTCTTAGTTTATTCTTTCTTTTCCGAATTTTTTTTGCTTTCAATTTATTCCTGAAAAACCAAAAACCCGGTCCTTTGAAAACAGCAAATTTAAGACACTCAAAGATTTGCAGCGAAGTCACCCATTTGAAGAATATCTCTTTTGGCATGCTTTCGTCTGATTCAGCCTGTCATATTATACTGTCTCCCATAGTTTGTGATATGGCGTGCTAAAGACATAATATCATATGGTATTATGATAAGATATGAAGCAAGAGCATTCATCGACGTAGGATTGAGAAAGTGAAAGACATTTCAGAGCTGATGAGGGAGCACGAAAGCAGTGACCGGCATAAAGCATGTACCATTTCCTGGACCAAATTTAAAGCTATTCAGACGGAGACGGCCGAATCTGTTGCCTCATGCCTCTCCAAAGAACGGGAAAAGGACATATTAGAGAACAGACGCTAAATAAAGGTTCTGCTAAAAACTACAGCCTTACTTGAACGGAAAGGTGTTGCGTTCGTGGCTATGATGAAGGAGAGTCCAGTGCCAATCGAGGAAATTTCGTTGAGACGGTAGGTCTTTTAACGAAAATCAACCCGGACCTGATGGACAAGTCTCGCTAGGCCTATGGCCATTACTTGTCACAGGAGTACCAAAACGAATACATTTAGGTCATAGGAAATAAAATTAAAAGTTCTATCGCGAAAGAAGTCAGAGAAGCAAAATATTTTGCCGTTCTTGCTGACAAAACAAAAGACCTCTAAAAAGAGGAAAGACTTGCGATCTTAGTGTGCTATGTTCATGATATGAAAATACAAGAAAGAGCCATAGGTTGCTACCACATGCGCACGCTGAGAGATTGGTCCGACTTTATTTACAACGAAATAAAGGGTATTAGCCTTGACTAGTCAAAATTTGTCGGACAGTGCTATGACGGGGCGAGTGTAATGAACGGGCGACTTTTTAGGAGTACAGGCCCGTCTCCGGCAAAAAGAACCCCAATTGTTTAACACTCACTGTCATTCCCATAGACTTAACCTTGTTATTGGCGATTGCATGCAGGAAAAAATGAAGAATTTCATTAGTATTTTCAATTTTGCAAATAGTTATGTTTTTTTTCTAACAGCAGCACTCGATACCAGCTGTTTGTCGAGGCTCACAAAACTACCAACGTGTCCGTGCTAACGCTTGAAAGGACATTTGCGGCACATTAATCTTACTGGTAACATAAAGAATCAATAAAGTTCATCATAAATTGTATTAGTCAACATGATTTACACAAGGGATCGTTATAGCTCATTATAAATGGGGACTATGTAAGTTTTATCACATATAGCTGAAATTAATTCGGGTTGTAGCGATAGCTAGTACCCTAGTAAGAGATTATCCAGGTTGCAGTGGTAGCTAGCAACGAAGTAAAAGACGATTTGCGCTTGTAATAAAACCTTAATTTCCTTAAAACTAGGAATATCCATTTAAAATTAAAGGGAAAAATTACCCCGGGTGAGGCTCGAACTCACGAACTTAGGATTATGATACCTACGTTTTAACAACTAAGCCATCGAAGCTTGTATAATATGAAAGATTTCCGGGTTGTAGTGGTAGCTAGCAACGTATTACATAAAGGATCGATATAGTTTATCATAAATGGTGTCAGTCAAGAGAATCTCATGTAGCAGTCACCGCAGTAAGAGCGAGTAAGACGTAGTAAAATACATCAAAGGAATTGAATTTTTATGCTGATTTTAAATATTTAGGTTTCGTCAAGTTTAGTCTTGCCCATCAAAATTTATGAGCTTAAGAAAATTTGCCTTATTTTCGAAAAAAGGGGGAAATAACTCCTAAACGTCGTAGAATCTTAATGAACATCACGACATCAGATTCAGCGTATCAGATAACCTTACTGTAGAGGTTTCAAGCTCCTTTGAAAGGAATATAAGAAGTCCAAGCAACTAGTCGTGAACTATAGCTGACTTTACTGTAGTCAAGTCAAGTACCGTATCCTAGTACAGCGAAAAATAAAATGGAAGCAGAAACAAAACGGATTTATCATCATTCAAAACAGCACACAAAATTGCGTGTTTATTGTATTTATATTTGCATTTTATCAATTTATGCCTCGGTTTCACAGAACAAAGTTGGAAACCATTGAAAAAGAGGTAAACGAGTGTTCACATCTCCAGATAAGGCAACATTTGGACTTAAGCATTTGAGATTTTCTAACGTTAAGCCATTTTATTCAACCCGTTTGCTCGTCTGTGAGCACAATTTCAAAAAACAATTAAGAAAGCTCATCTGGATGCAGTAAACCTGCTGAGCACTTAATAGGCCAGTGTTTTGCAGGCTTCCCATGAGGCACAGCACATTTGGTCCCAAATTTATACAATCAAGTGCAAGAAAATGAGCTGGGCTGAACCGAAATTTAAATGGATCTTGTACGCACCCTATTTCTTCCTTTTTAACAAAGCACTTGAGGAGAACCAGATACGTCTGTCGCGAATTTTACAAAAGCCTGTGAATCAGTGTTCCCTCAGCTTGAAACTCTTTGTTTAGTGCATTGATCTTTCGTAAGACAAATGAAAGAAAATACTAAGTAAGTTTCACAGAGGAATCACGCATAAAAGCAAGAATTTTATTAGCCTTTTCTTTGACTCTCCAGCGGAGTCACCTTCTCCATGGTTGGGAAAGAATAAAAGGAGTGGGTTCCACTGCTCAAGGATCCGCTTCAACGGAAGCTTCAAGGGTGAGCCATCGCGTACTTGAAGTTTGCAAAAGCTTATGGTTTTCCAAACGACAGAAATTTTGGTAGATCTTCATTTTCATCCTATTTTTTTGGGCTATATGCCACATGCAACTACATTACGAATAAAAATGTCAATTCCATCTGGCAATATCTTAGCTGCATATGGAGAACAGAGAGCAAGGGAATGGCTTGTGCAGCCTAGCACAAACAAATCTGGCACATATTCTTTTAATACTACACCAAGACCTTTTTGATGTCCAGTGTTGACACTGGCAGTGTCAAAGCCAATCGCCACTAAGACAGTGTGCGAAAGTATTTCAAGTCTTTCTAAATATCCTGGTATTAGACGTTTTTGCCCTTCTGAACTGGCATCACTTACTGGCAAGATCTCTGCTGCATTAAAGAGCCCTAACTATATTGGTGTAGTGAAACGAGTCCCCTCTGACGTATCGGCGGATGAGCTAACTGCGCTGATCCCCAGAGCTACGAAGTCTGAACAGCTTTGCAGTACCCGCACGTTCAAAGTATTTTTCAGCTGTCGATCGGATTTGGATAAATTTCTTAAGGACTCTGTGAAGATCTATAAGGAAAAACTACCCACTGATGAATTCTTTTTCTTACCCCGTCGTTGCTACTCCAGGACACAACCCCGGTCACATAACTGCCGAGTGCTCCAATAGCCCTGTCTGCTCAAGATGTGGCTCGTCTGACCACGTCTCCAAAAAGAACGATGCAGAAAAGTGTACTCGTGCTATGTCTTGCGTTTCCTACAAGAAAGCGGGTCATACCTGCTATAGCGTAAAGTGTCCAAAAAACCAGCAAAAGGCAACTATGTAACATGATGAATAACGAAATCTCTAACATTTCACTAATTTCTTGGAATATAAATGGAAATTTTTCCGAGCGGTCTCTTGTGGTTGACCAGTTTGTGAATAAATATAATGTGATATGCCTGCAAGAACTTTTCATCACAGAAGCTGGCATAAACCTACTATCTCTCTGGCCGTCCTACTCTGTGTTTTCCGTCCCTGCAAAACGTTCATCTCCACGGGGCCGTCCATCTGGCATTATTGCCACGTTGGTTAGCAATCGTCTCGCGTGCGAAGCAAACGAGAACAGTGACAATTTTCTTCCAACTAGACTAGATAACCTGCTAGTTATAAATGTGTACCTTCCAACTGATTACCGTGACGACAAATCTGATAGTGCTTTTGCTATAAGTGCTGCCAAACTAGCCTGCTGCCTTAAAAAATTCGAACGCGAGTCCCTTGAGTGCATAATAGTGGGCGACTTTTAACTGTAATTTAGAAGTTGATATTAGTGCCCAAAATAGTCGTTGTTGCATTCTAATAGGGATACTTGAGAACTGTTTTACTATTCACTGGAAGAACCAGAACTTTTCGTATATTCACCAATCCGGTTCTACGTCCAATCTAGACCATATAGTTAGTTTTAGTTATTTGTCAGTACGTGATGCTCTTGTCCTTCCGAATAGTTTTACTTCGGATCATTTCCCAGTTCAGTGCATTATCAGTAGGCCTGCCTCGTTTTCCGCTATGAATAATTTGTCGATATTCACTCAGAGGTGGCATGACGTTCCGGTTTGCCGTAAAACTGGTAAAGCCAAATTTCAAGTTTCTCGTGATCTTTATTTGTCAAAAATCCATGTACCGATTAACATAGTTATGGCACTATCTCATCTTCATGAAAAAGATTTGTGTCTACGTCTTTGAGCTTACTACGGTCAACTGACACATGCTCGTCTATTTTTAGAATCTCAGGGAGCACCCGAGTCTCGTGCCAGACAAAAAACTCAATAAAAGGGATGGTCTTCTAACCCATCCCTTATATTAGCATGCGACCGAGCTACCTTCTGGTACGGGATATGGAAAGAATGGGGTAGACCACACTCAGGAGTAGTTAAAGAGATTAGAGTTGCATCTAAGCGTAGGTTTGGGAAGGAACTTGCTCGTCACCGTGTGCAGTTGAAATCAAAGCTTTCTGGAAAAGTCATTAAAAATACTAATCTGTTTTGGAAAAAGTTTGATAAGAAAGAGTCAGCAGGTCCCGAGTCAGATATCCCATCTTTAACATGGATAAACAATTACCTTGATGAGTTTTCAGCCCCAAAACAGGATCTTAACATTTCTGTTCAAGAAAAGCTTTCGTCCCTCCTCTCATCAATTCCAGATACAGATTTCCTAGTTACCCAATCACAGGTTGCGTCCGCGGTTCGACGGTTGAAAAAGAAGAAGGCGGCTGGCATTGACCGTGTATCTGCCCTTCACATTAGCCATTGCAGCCCAACTTTCATGGGGCACCTAAATCTTCTCTTTCAGATGATCTTCACTACTGGACTCGTACCATCGGCATTCAGTACTGGGTCGCTTAGGCCAGTCCTGAAGAAAGGAACAAGTACTTCAGAATGTGCTTCGTTCAAACCGATCACAGTAGCACCAACGCTTTGCAAAATCTTCGAACTTTTGGTCATTGATGATATCCAGGAAAAATGCTGGACACCCCCTTCCCAGTTTGGGTTCCAGAGGGGTCTTGGTTGCGGCAACGCCATTTCTGCTTTGGTTTCAGTCTTGATTGACGCTGATGAATCAAAAGAGTCCATTGTTATAGGTCTACATGACGTCTGCCGTGCCTACGACTCACTTCTCCATGACCAACTTATTCTGGATATGGGAAAGAGAGGTGTACAGAAGGACATCCTACTACCCATTAAAGATATGTACGACCACCTACAGGTTGAACTCCTACTTCTTGGCCATAGTCGATCCCTCACTGAATATACATCAAACGTGCTGCTTTCTTACCGAGGGAATTTCGTTGTCCTGGTAAAAAAGGGTAATCAACAAGAGTAATTCCTCTCTCCTCGTACCTTTATTAGCTTTATTAATGAGCAACAATCTGCAAACGATGCACTATGTATAGCTCGTGGGATAGACGTTTCAATAACAGCCTACGATGACAACAGTTTGAGCCCCCGCCGCACAGTTACAGGTACAGAGACCACCTTCTCCACACTACAATCAAATTAAAGTCGTATTGGCCTTGAATATAACCCACAGAAGTCGGTTGTTCTTCTGTTCAACTGGCGCCAAGAAGAGGTCTCGTCTGTGAGGCTGGGAGAACTGTCTGTAGCCCCTGTCCCAAAAATTATTTACCTTGGTTTACCAATTGGAAAGGATCTAAAAACTACCCGCTCCCTTCTTATTGATCATCTCCGTAAAAACCTGGCTTTTGCTTACAGTAGAGCAGTCTCATCTAAAATTCGTTTCAACCGTTTAATTCTGGCTCGACTTTATAACGCAATATCCCTTCCCCATTTCCTGTATATAAGCCCGTATTGGAGAATTTTTCCCGAGCCAGAGAAAAGAAAGCTCAGATCCACGTTTTTTAAGTATGCGAAGTTCTTGTTGCGGCTCCCGCCGTGGACAAGAAATTCGCGCCTTGTTAAAAATTTTAAAATTGCGGACCAAACGGTTGCTATAACTGAACAAATCAAACGGTACAACGAGAAAGTCTCTTCCCACCCTTGGTACCGTTTGCTAAGGCAGTAAATCCCTGTCCATTTCATTTTATTTGCACATCTCTTGTCATATTTAGTCTTTTTACCGTCTCGTATCATATTTAGACTAGTTGATTGAGTCCGTTGATTATGAATTGAAGTTATCAAGTATTTTGCTGTAGGTTAGGTTAGTTGAATTGAAGTTATCAATCATATTGCTAAAGTTTCTTCAGTTCTTGGGAGTTTAAAAAGTAAAATTTCTTACGTACCTGCAGTGCAGTGTATAATTGAGTTTTTGTTTCTCGTCTTGTAATTTGTTCGATTATGTGTAATGTGTTGTAATTTATTTTTTGTGTGTGTTTTTTCTTTTTAGTGATACTCCGTCTTTTGTACCTTTTTTTGACGGGTAATAAATAATTATATATATATATATATATATATATATATATATATATATATATATATATATATATATATATATATATATATATATATATATATATATATATATATATAATATATATATATATATTCATTCATTCATTCATTCATATATATTCACTCACTTCATAAGAAAAAGGGGAAATACTACATTTTGCAAGTAGTACCTTTAGGTCACTCATACATGTTGTATTTCACTGTATAGTTTCCATCAAGATGGTCCCCTTTTTAGGGATAGTTCCGTTCCTGTTTCCATAAATTATACGACATTTCATGTGCTAATAGCTTTTAATGAGTAACTTTAAAATTAATACATTTTACAACTAAAATTTTTAAAACTTCGGTTTCAATTGACAAGGGTGGCTTTTTAATTACAGTTGTTATTACGGGCAGGTTGACCCAATGATTTTTTAAATTTGAAGTTGAGCTACTACTTCTTTCTTCAATTCCATTTTTTACATTCAAATTTAATATTCATAAAACAGTTTTTGAGAATAATATTAATCCATAAAAAAAATGCATCCCTCGACCATATGTTAAGAGCTTGGGGGTTTGAATGGAAAAAATTATTTATGGGCAAAGTTTCCAATTCTACAGATTTTTTTGTAGATCTACGGAATTAAATGTCTGCAGATTGTCATACCCAAATTATGATACAGTCTAAATCTTTTTTCGTCTGTGTTATTGGACATTTGTACTGTTTGTTGCAAGGGATTTGGACAAAACCCTTGCAGAAAAGAAAAGAATGGAGAACCTAGTATTACTTCGTCTTTTCCCGAGCTTTTGTCATTCCTATGTGAATTTAAAGTAAGTTGACACTTTTATCTTCATAACTTTGATTCTTCTATGTATAAATATATATAAGAAATAAGTGAGGATCCCGTTGAACCTTTTTCTCACTTTCCCCGCTGGTTGCAGGGGAGAGGATTCACTTCGTATAATGTGGGTGAGGACCAGTCATGATTGGGGAAAATACTTGAACAATGTGCTCTTCTATTAAACAGTGGCATTAATTTTCAGAAATTAGGGGGGAGGGGAGGGGGGTATTTTTTCAATGAAAATGCCAAAATCTCATTTTTTTTTTCAATGAAAATTTTGCACCGATAAAAGAAAAAATAAAACAAAAAAGAAAAAAGTTTCAAATCTGGATTAAATTTCTATCTTGTAACCGTGAACGATTAGGATGGAAAAACTGCCTGGTTTTTGCGGTCATGTACTTTGACCATAAGACTTTTGTGGCACCTAATGACTTACTGAAAAATGGCTAATGGCTAACGCCACGAAGACTTCCAACGGTTAACAGGTTTTAAGAAGGATCTAGTGGAAGCACTTTTTATGGGGTCACCATTTCTGCGGTTTTAAAGGCAGATTCATAAGGAAGGACTGTTTAAGGAAAGTGTTTTATAAGGATGTTCCCCATGGAAGCCAGTAGGGAGTCACTGCCCCGGAGAAACAAGAAGAAATTAAACATTGTATATGAATTGGAAATGACACACATTACCATTTAAACTCGCTGAAAAAAAAGTTCTAGCCGTACTTGCCAATCCCCCCCCCCCTCAAAATAAATCTGGTGAGGTTTATGATATCCCGCCCTCCCTTTTCAACCTCTGTGCTGGTAAGCCTTTAAATATGATATTTTATGCTTCATAGAAAAAAGATTGTTGCAACAGAATAGATACTCCCAATAATAAAGGCGTGGACCGAAAATATTCCTGTGAAACAAGATAAATTAAATATCAATTTCTACTCCCCTCCCTTCTCAAAAACTTATTCTGTATTTACCTGGAGGCACAATGAGAGTTAGAAAACTTGAGCATTAAAATGCACTCTTTGAGGCATCCCCCTATCCGCATAATGATCCCGCGCCCATCCTTCGTAATAGCTGATGCAAACTTATACATCTAAAACCAAAAAACTTTTTCGCATGCTGACTAATGGTCTCCGTCACGCAGATATCCATCTCCTGATTCGATGCCTTCGGCTAGGAGTGCAACTCGTGGTTGGGGGTAAATAATCCGATACTTTCTGTGATTTCAATACAGATTTCTCCAGGCATCCATTTGGAATAGGGTCGACTCTGGCTAAGCTTACAGAATCACGCTAATGACCCTCGTTCCAAACCAAACAGCCGGCAATCATCAATGTTTATTGCTTTATGAAATATCAAGCGAATCATTTTATTTCAACGAGGCTTCAACATAAATTTCAGAAATATTTTTTTCTGAAATTTGAAGGGATATATCATTCCATAACAACCTTTTTTCAGATTTAGTATACATGAAGAAATAGCGATCTTTCTTCAGGAAAAAATAAATCGAATTTCCGCATTTTTGTATATAGGAGCTTGAAACCTCTACACTGTAATGCTCTGATACGTTGAATCTAATCGTTTGATTTTTGTCAAGATCAATTGCCTTTTTGGGATGTTTTCCCTATATTTCAAAAATCGCTCAAATTTTCTCAGACTCATAGCTTTTGGTGGGCAGCTTTAAACTTAATAAATTTTACATATTAAGAATCAGCATAAAACGCCAATTTTTCTTATGTAATAACTGTTATCAAAATTCTACAGTTCACTACCAAGAACGTGATGTTTCATCCCTAAGAGCCTTTTTTTGGCATACTGTACCCGTTGGGATAGTACGATGACAATCCTGCTGCAGGGTTGCCAACTGCCGACGTCAAAAAAGTGTGCAAATCAAGGCCAGAAAAGTGTGCAAGTTGTTAAAAGCGTGTGCAAGTTAAAAACTTTCGCGCGCGTGGCTGTCGCCCCGCGCGCAGCCCCTTTCACTGTTCTGCCCATTTTTACGCCATTTAGACATCATTATCAGTACTCCTTCGATCGATAAACATATTATCTTATAATTTTTCAAATGTATTTTAAATAAAGTTAGGAAATCAGCCTCTAAATAAGAAGTTAGATAATGATTATCATTCTTTTCTTAGCTTAAAAGGTAATGCTCTACTTGAAATTTGCGGGTATTTATTTTGATTGCTTAAATCTTTAACTGAACTCTAGTAAACCGCATCCAATGTTTAGTTAAAGTTTTTTCTCCATTTTATCTAAACGTTTTGAAAGGAATATAAGAAGTCCAAGTAACTAGTGGTGAACTATAGCTGACTTTACTGTAGTTAAGTCAAGTACCGTATCCTAGTACAGCGAAAAATAAAATGGAAGCAGAAACAAAACAGATTTAACATCATTCAAAACAGCACACAAAATTGCATGCTTTTCTGCATTGATATTTGCATTTTATCAATTTATGACTCGGTTTCACCGAACAAAGTTGGAAACCATTGAAAAAGAGGTAAAAGAGTGTTCACATCTCCAGATAATGCAACATTTGGACTTAAGCATTTGAGATTTTCCAACGTTAGGTCATTGTAGTCAATCTGTTTGCTCATTTGTGAGCACAATTTCAAAAAACAATTCAGAAAGCTCATCTGGATGCAGTGAACCTGCTGAGCTCTTAATAGGCCAGTGTTTTGCTGGCTTCTCATGAGGCACAGCACGTTTGGTCCCAACTTTATACAATCAAGTTCAAGAAAATGAGCTGGGCAAAACCGAACTTTAAATGGATCTTGTGCTCGCCCTAATTCTTCCTTTTTAACAAAGCACTTGAGGAGAACCAGATACGTCTGTCGCGAACTTTACAAAAGCCTGTGAATCCGTGTTCCCTCAGCATGCAACTCTTTGTTTAGTGCATTGATTTTTCGTAAGACAAATGAAAAAAATACTAAGTAAGTTTCACAGAGGAATCACGCATAAAAGCAAGAATTTTATTAGCCTTTTCTTTGACTCTCCAGCGGAGTCACCTTCTCCATGGTTGGGAAAGAATAAAAGGAGTGGGTTCCACTGCTCAAGGATCCACTTCAACGGAAGCTTCAAGGGTGAGCCATCGCGTACTTGAAGTCTGCGAAAGCTTATGGTTTTCCGCATGACAGAAATTTTGGTAGATCTTTATTTTCATCCTGTCCTTTTGGGCTATATGCCATATGCAACTACGTTACGAATAAAAATGTCAATTCCATCTGGCAATTTCTTAGCTGCATATGCAGAACAGAGAGCAAGGGAATGGCTAGTGCAGCCTAGCACAAACAAATCTGGCACATACTCTTTTAATACTACACCAAGACCTTTTTGATGTCCAGTGTTGACACTGGCAGTGTCAAAGCCAATCGTCGTCAAATTTTGCAAAAGTATTCCTAGGCTTTCCAAATTTCCTAGTATTAGACGTTTTTGCCCTTCTGAACTGGCATCACTTACTGGCAAAAGTCCCAGAAAGCCTTCTCGCACTTTATCTTTGGAGTATTTATACTTTGCAATAAGGACCAAGACCTTCTGCCAAGATTTATCGGTAGATTCGTCAACTAGTAAAGAGATATGAGTTTTCTTCAGTTCACAAGAGAGCATATCTCTTTCTGCAGGGGCAATGACGTGTCTACTTATCCCACTAATTTTAGTTCTGCCCTGAGTGAAGCTTTTACGAAGTTCTAAGTCTCCAAAAGTATTTTTCGGGACTGGGATTAAAATGTCCATTTTTGTAATGGGAAAGTATTCCAAAACGACCCACGACGTAAGCTTCAAGCTGACTTAAATTATAGACTCAGTATATAATTTTTTGGGAAGGTCTTCATGCTGCAGCATTGATGTCTGATTGTTCTGAACCCTGCTCTTGTGGAAGTTTGTCCGAAGATGGCACCTCACGTTTGCCACACATCCGACTATATCTTTATAACACACTTTATAGTAAGCTAAGTCCTAGCGTCATTTAAAAAACGATCAGACATTAAATGAAAAAAACTAGTTTTCTCAACTGAAAGTAAGGAGCAACATTAAAACTTCAACCGAACAGAAATTGCAACGTATATGAAGGGGGTTGCCTGCTCCTCAGCACCTCACTCTCTACGCTAAAGTTTAAATTTTGTCCAAATTCTTTAAAAAAAAGACTCCTGAAACACAAGGGTTGTTTAAGTAAAGTAACAAGAAGCTTTTTTAAAAGGACTAAAAAACTTTAGCGTAAAGAACGAGGTCTTGGGGAAGGGGCGACCCTCTTCAAATACGTAGTAATTTCTGTTCGTTTTAAGTTTTGATTTTGCTCCTTACTTTCAGTTGAAAAAACTTCCTGTTTTTTAATCGTGTTAAAAACCAAGGCTGAAATAATTATGCAAAAAAGGAAAAAGGCTTGGACAGAAAGACTAGCCATCTTTTTTCTCTTTGTCTCTTGTACAAGATTACTTGCTTACTGTATAAACTCTCGGGAAAGTTAAAAGGGGTGATTAGCCTATTCTACAATCAGTTTTGCTTAATATTGAAAATATAAGCACTTAGTACTTCTGCCAAGCTTTGTTCATAAGCCATGCTTGGCAAAGACAAAGCCGTTTTAAACTCAGTCCTACTTAAAATTCAGCAAGTGAAATAGATGTGGTGGATTTTAATACCTGGTCACAGTTTGCCCCCCTCCCCCAACTGAAATTTCGAGTCTTCAAAAATCTTATGAAACCTAAGATAGGCCCGCATAATTCAAGCACCCACAGAAAGGATCATTTTTTAGTATACCTGTATTTTTGATACTATATTTCTCATTTTTTGGTAAATGTTGAGCAGTTCATATTATTGACCTATGAATAAAGTAAAGATACCACTCGATGCCTTTTCTTATGTTCTTTCCAAATATACTAATTGCTTTTGGCGTATATTCACTTTACTCCCATACCCTAGGGTATATATTTACTCATTAGAGGGGGGGAGGGCTTGTAAAGTTCATTTCCGACGCAAAGGAATGTTAAATTTGGATTCAAGAGGCAATTCTGACTATAGAGGTAAGTAAGAACTTCACCCTCACTCCCACCCCAATGTGCAAATATATACCCTGAATTGGTATATTTGGGTGGAGGGAAGTGAATTTGCCCCAAAAACTATTATTATATTCGGAAAGAGCAAAAGAAAAGGCATCAAGTGGTATGTTCACTTTATGCAAAGATCAAAAATATGAACTGTTCAATATTTGACTATTTTCATTGTCATTTTCAATTGGTTCGAATAGTTTTGGCCCTGGATTCATTTCTGAAAGTGTCATTCATCTAACTCAACTGCTTTCCAAGATAGCAAAAAGTGTCTAAAGTCTAACTACAATTTTAGGCTACCCCAGATTTTCCTAATTTACCCTTTTTTATCATTTTGATAGTATGGGTCCCATCTAAAGCAAATTCTTGAACCCCTGGCTGGTAAGATGTTAATTTCAGAAAAAATGGCTATCACAAGAAGATATGGGTCATTCACGCTTTACAATGGTGCACAGGCCTAAAGTCTTTGCAGAACTTTATCAGTTTGAGATTAGACTTTAGTAGGTTTATTTTGGTTGTTGCTTCTACATCTCCTTACTTCATGTTTCATACTCACTTTTCCATTTCCATGAAGAACGGTTGTGCCCAACAGCTTTCAACGTCCTTCTATGAAACTTGATTTGAATTTACCACGTTTTCACTGGTTACCTATGCTTTGATCTACTTCTTGGTAAATGGTGGAAAAAATGAGAAAGACGCCTGGGGGACGGCCTAGAGATCATACTGGCTAACTGTTCTATCTTTTGCACTTAAATTGTTTAATCTTAATTTTCTATTTCGCTTAATACTTTTTCTATCATCATTTCATAAAAGTGTGCAAAAAAGAGTGCAAAGAGCAAATAATGGGCAAAAAGAGTGAAAATCGGGTTAGTGGGGTGAAAGAGTCCAATGAAAAAAAAGAATGCGTTTCACACGAAAAGTGTGCAAGTTGGCAACCCTGTTCTGCGGATGATTTCAGTCTCCAGTGGCCAGCAATTGCATCGCTATACGCAGGCTCTTTCCCCCTTCTCTGTTTTAAAGGTCTTCTCTCATCAATATTAAGCCTAAGCTGAAACAGTCTTCCCTTAACGATAAAAGAATGAAGCTATCCTTTTTTGACGAGAAAGCGGGCATTGTCCGATGTTCAACGCCATGGGGAAGCTGGTCACAAACGGTTTACGATGTAACTATCGAAATTGAATTGCCCGAAGGGACTAAAGGAAGAGATGTAACAGTGACATTACTTTCCAGGAACATTTGTTGCAAGAATGCAGGGAATATTATTCTTCAGGTGAGAGACTCATTTTAACAAGGAAGTACCTATAATCAGGGTTGCCACCCTCCGGGATTAATCCTGGTTTTCCGGGATTTTTTTGCGGGCCGTGAATTTTTTTGTGTCCGGGATTTTCGGGATTTATGTAAGAAAACCTGGATTTTTTGCTAAAAACTGGGATTTTTGCTAAAAAGGGGGATTTATTTTATTAAAAAGAAATTTTCAATAATTTTGGCTGATAGTATACTATTTTTTTCTGTACTGTATCACGAATATTCTCGGTTTTTGTTTGTTGCCTCTGAATTTGCGCTATTACAATGGGACAACGATTTTTTTGCTCGGGATTTGACTTTTGAAAATTCGACTCCAATAAAATTAGTTTTAATTCGGTGTTTTGCAGATGAAACTTCGTGAGAAATTAGTTTTATAAAGTCATGACCAAATGATCTGCCAGCATTCTCTGATTTCCTTAGGTTGTAGCAAGTTTCAATAGTTTAGGTTCAATATAGGTACATTTGTGTTGTTTAAAGAACGTACATCAATTGGTTTAAAAGATCGCTATCAGCGTATTCCACAGATTTTTCTAATATTTTTAGACACTTTCATGCGCATTCCACTCAGTATTTAAGTTCCAAACTTTGAAAATCGCAGATGAATCTCCAGATAAACGAAGAAAAATTGAAAATGTTTGTCTGGAAGACTTGGTGTTTATACTTGTGCGAACCGAGCTTAGTTTGATTTACTGAAGCTCATTTGTCCAATTTCTTAGGGTTTTCATTTGAGTTGTGATTACCGAAATGATTAATGTACCGTACCAATAAATATCATAGAAACTAATTATTATTTAGTTGCTTGCTTTACTTAGTGCTTTTTACTAATAACTCCGTATTAACAGTTTTTTTGGCTGTTGCTTTATAGTTTTATCTTCAATTACCCAAAGGCTGGGTTTAATAATAAGAAATTTGGATTCGATATACCCAGATTCAGGAAAAAGGGGTCTGTTTTTCTTCCGGATTCTTTCGTGTGAAAGCAGCTGATTCCTTTTTTGCACACACTGGAGAATCCGCGGACTGAATGTTTGAATGAAATCGTTTGGATTTTTCTCAGATTTTAGTACGTTTGGAATCCAGGTTTTCTGGGTAGTGAACCTGGATTCCGGGCCTTGTCGGGCCTTGAGATTTCAAAAGGATGCTTTTGTAAGATGAATGATAGTTCCACTGTCCACTTCTTGATTGGCGAGACTTTCGCTAAACAGAAAAGCAGTATGGTAAAAGGGAAAGGGACGTGCGGAGACGTGATAAAAGGCAACTTTTACCACTTGCCCAGCCATATTGAATATTAGTGTGTCCAGACTATCCATTTTCTGGAAAAATGGGACGGAAATCTGGGAGTGTGGACAGGTCCTCCATCCCATTTTTCCGTTTTCTGGGTAGGAATTATCAGACGGCCAGAAAACGGAAAAATGGGACGGAAGCGGTAATGTAGACAGCTTTTCTGGAAAAAATGCTAGAAGAAGGAGACGATTAGACAGGACAAGTGATTAATAAAAATAGCTGTCTAAGATGGTTTTGAAAAGAAAAAAGGTAAATTGTCTAAATGAGGCTCTGAATTTGTTTTCTATAGGTTTTGGCTCAGAAATCAGATTTGATGCGGATGGCTGATAAATTTGTACATATATTTTTTGAAAAAACCACCAAGTTTTTTTTTAAAGAAACCGTCTAGTCTGGACGACTATTTCTTTTTTGAGATTTCCATCCCATTTTTCCAGAGAACGGATAGTCTGGACGCGCTATATGGCTGCGAAGCGTGACGTCAATTATTTGGCGGTAAATTCAAATACGATGAAATGTGGGTGCGTCGACACGTTTTCTCGATCCTTGGCGAATTTTTTGGCCTAAAATGTTCGTCGTTCATCCTACTAATCCACCAAAACGTTTTCACGTCGAAATAATATTAAGAATATTGACAATCAGTTGTTAGTTACAACTAGAAACCACGTTTCACCGTGCTACGTGTTACGCGCCTTGAGTTTTACGTCATCACTGTGTAGTCCTATGTAGTATAATCTAAACACTGTGTTCCAGAATTTTTTTTGAAATTCCGGGATTTTTTTTGAAGAAAAATCGGGATTTTATTTTTGAGCTGGTGACAACCCTGCCTATGATGTAAGAAAGATTAAATTAGTACTTGAACGTATCTCATGTAGCCACAAAGACTGAGTGCAAAGATAATTTTTGATAAATAATTTTAAAAGGGAAAAAGAGAATGCTCGGAGACTAGAGTGTCAGACAAATAGTGACTCGTATTGACAGTAAAGAAAAAAATTTAGATTTTTATCCCTCAGAATACCCCCCCCCCCCATAAAAAAGCGAAGAAAAAATTGTTAGACCTTCAAACTTCTTGAAGTAGGGAAATTAACTAATCATAAAAAATGCTGTATCTAAGGCAAAGCAAATAGGAGACTAAATAGAAGTGGGCACTTAAGACTGTAATGGATAGAATAGTAACTGAAAATTACAGGTGTTGTATGAACTATAGCGTTACTCAATGAATTGAAAAAGAAAGTAAGATCTCTTGAACAAAAACCAGCAGCTCTTTAATAACCACTGCTACTACGGGTATCTATATAAATATCGATATAAGGCTCTACAGACTGCTGTTCTAATACTAGCACCGAATAAAATGAAATAAGCACAGATTACTTTGGTGCATTGATGGGTATGTTTAGACGGAGCTAGTTATTTTTATTTTTTTCATATAGACCAACTTAAGTTTCTACTTTTGTATGCTAATGTCCAGAATTCCTTGACCTCAAGAGCAAAAAAGGCTTTGCAGGTTATTTAAAGTGTATATTTTTTGCTAAATTTTGGTCTTGCGTCTAAATAAGATATAATTACTGTGACTTAGTAAATGACTGCAAGTCCATGACGAATGGCCATAGGGTGGAAATTTTGATTCGAGGTAGCCTACCGTTTACAAAGATCTAAAGCTAAAAAATGCAGTGGGATATCGGGAAAAACTATGGCATATATAGTCGGAAGTATTCAATTCTTGCTTCTAATGTCTTAGTAACTAATTTTTGAGGGGAGTGGGAGGGGGGTTGGTATCATGTTACGAAAGGCTGCATTCCGTTAAAGTCTCCGTTAGTTTTTTTTTATTATTATTTATTAAAAAGTTTCAGATCCTCTCTCTGGAGAAAAAACTTTTTCTCTGGTCAAGTTGACCTTTTAATAAGTCCTCCAAAAAATATCTAAAATCGGTGCTTTGATACCCTGGTAGGACCTCTAGAGATCTAAAATTAAGGCAACAATTTACTAATTTCGGTGCCCAGAAAAATCAGTAAATGTGAATCGCATGACAGTACATACGATAGTTTAGTTTAGTTTTATTAATAAAAAGTAGAACTTGACGAAATGCATACATAGCCTATATATATATATATATATATATATATATATATATATATATATATATATATATATATATATATATATATATATATATATATATATATATATATATATATATATATATATATATATATATATATATATATATATATTATATAATACATGAAAAAAAACAAGTCTTTCAACTAAATCTTCTAGCCTGCCCATGAACCTGCTAAGGCAAGATGTCCTAGAGGCGTGCCAGGAATAGAAAAAAAGAGAAAATTTTAGTACTAATTTATAGCACAAATTAAGTATACCAGAAATACTGATAATATAAAATATATATATATATATATATATATATATATATATATATATATATATATATATATATATATATATGTATATGTGTATAAATAAAATACATAATTCCTTGCTGAGTTACTACTGGAGTCACCGTAACGACAACAAAAAAAAGGAAAAACTATCCAAATAATCCACTGTACTCCTTCACACATCTCAAACAACAAAAGAAGAAGAAAAAAACGAATAATAGCTTAGGACTCATTAATAGAATACATTTTTTCCTTAACTCTTTACTTCTAAATTTTTCCAAACCATTTTATACCATTAATAATCAAATTATTACTAATCCATAAATTTATAAGTCAAATACAAATAAAAATGACAAATAATAATTTAAAACTCATTATTAGAATACATTTTTTCCTTAACTTTGTTTCTAAATTCTTCAAAACTTGTTATGTCATTAATTGTCTTATCATTACTACTCCTTAATTTTATTCCCCGATAAATAAAGGAGGACTTAGACCTTGTAGTAATGGCAATTGGAGCAGACAGTGCCTTGCTTGTTCGAGTATTATAATTGTGGCAATCAGACATAACCTTAAACATGCCTGAGAAGCAAAAAGGTAGATTATATTGTTTTACTTGAACGTAGATAACTGGTGATAAAAATCCCGTAAGCAAGCAGCTGGTAAATTTTTTTGTCTTCTATACTCCAACCTCTAGAAACCACTATAAGATTTATTACGAAGGTAAGCGGACCAAATAATTTTGGAGAACTTCAATTTGATTCACCATTGGCGGAAATCTCCCAAACCTTACCAAAGAACAATACAAAATATACGGAAGTATTATAGAGAAATACAACAACCTTAAACTGCGATGCGGGACAAAGTGTGCTAGTTCTCTAAGGATTCCAATGTTCCGTGATAAAATCGCTGACGTGTTCCCAACATGTTTCCTAAACGACAAAGTTTCATCAAGTGTAATATCTAAATACTTGACACAAGACTTCCTTCCAATCTCGCCATAACTGTATTTTAATCGAGAAATCCATGGGTAATATTTAGCTATTCTTGAGAATATGATAAAACTACTCTTAGCCGGGTGAACTTGTAGTTTATTTACACGCATCCAAGTTGAAACTCAGTCAAACGATTGTTTACCTAATTCAAGTAATCCCTTCTCAGTTCTTGCGGGACAAACAAGCGACATGTCATCAGCTAGCATCAGTACTGTCAGTTCCTGTGGATTACGGAATTATTCACTAAACTTGTTCTTTATATTAGACATGTTTACGGCTACACTATTTGCAAAAACTAAGAAGAATAATAGCAAAAGAATAGAGCAATGTGAAGCTTCGCATGTAATAGAAAAGTTTGATGGAAGCTTTGAGTTACTCTAAACATACTGTCATCACTCGTCTAAAAATACCTAATGAAAGTTAAACCCAGGCTCTCTTATGCCGTAAAAATCACAATTTAGAAGTAGGAGATGATGATCTACTGTGTCGAAAGCTTTAATTATATCTAAAAATATTTCTAAAACACTGTAACCGTCATCCAGCGCTTGATTAACTACGCTGCTTAGATAGGCAACTGCTTGTTCTGTTGTATAACGAAGCCGAAATCCGAATAGGGTAGGATTTTACACATTATGACGCTCTAAATATGCATAAAGACGGGCAGCAAAGAACCTCTCTAAAACGCGTGACAGCACAGAAAGAACAGAAACCGTCCTAAAATTTTCTAAGTTAATTGCCTCATCCACTCTAAAAACAGTAATAACACTGGCTACTTTAAAGCTTAAAGAGAAAAAAACCTATTTTAATAGAGAATTAAATATGGACAAAAATAACTTATGAATTAGTGGCAGAATAAATTTAACCACTCTTAATGATATAACATCACTACCAGAAGCATTAATTTTCGTTTTGTAGATGATCTGTTTCATCTCACTTAATGATACAGGTGCTAAAATATATTGACACCTCAGATTCATAATCACCAAGGTAGTCAAAAATGCTTGGATCATGTAACGTCGGGCAGATTCCTTCGGTATCACGCTTTCCTACCGCTGAGATGTAATATTCGAATATCTCCGAGACAGCATCAGCACTTTTGGGCATTTCGCCTTCTTGGTTTACTATTTCAAGTGGGATCGTTTTCCCTGGCTGCTGGAGTGCTTCCTTAATCATGCGCCATGATTTTGACGGACATCCTGATACTTCCTCGAACTTCCTCGAGTAAAATTCTCTTTTTACTTTTCTTAATAATCGATTTGGTGCAATGCTATAATTATTATATATTCCATCATTTATATCACATTTGTGGTTGAACTTTTTTTGTAAGGTTGTCTCTTAATACGCATTAATTTTAGAAGGTCTTCAGTAATCCATGACTTCTTTGGGGTTGTCCCACGCCGTTCTTTTTTCCTTTTACAATGCTTTTCTAATTCACTTTGGATAATCTGGTAAAACAAATTAAATCTTTTTTCATTATTAGATGCAATTGATAAAATATTATCCCAATTCATTTGAGATAAAACCCTCTTATAACGCAAGATAATTGTTTTATTCACATAATGCCAAGAAAACTCATTCATTAACTTGCTACTATTTCCCAGAGGAGTAGTATATTTAGTAAATACACCAAAATGATCAGAAGTGTCACTAACAATAACACGGGGGGAATCAGGATTAACATTAGAGAATATATTATCAAGACATGTCACCGATATATCCATGACCTTTGTAAGTCAGTCAATTGCTAGAAGTAATACGATTGATATGAAAATATTCGATAGTCAGCTGCTGTTTGTATGTATTCCAATCATGTCAACGTTTAGATTACCTACAAGAAAATATGGGAGATTCACAGGCAACTTCTAAAGCAGTTTCCCAAGAAGATCAAAGAGTTCATTATCTGAGGAAGTCGGTGGGTGGTAGAGAACTATTAAGTAGCAAAAATAATTAACTAAACAAAGATGAAGCACGAGTGACTCAAACACCATCCCCCTATAAATAGTTAAATCGCTCCGAATGGTCACTTCAATATCGGATATAATACATACGGCAAGGCACCATTTTGACGTAATTGCCTATTTTTTGTGTAAAAACTATACCCCTCTAGACCAAGCAACTCTGAATTATGAACATTAAGCCATGTCTCAATTAAAGCTATCACTTGAAAAACAGAAATATTAGCTAAATCTTCAATAAAGTTATAACTTGAATTTAGCCCTTGGCAATTCAGATGAAAAATATTGAAGAAATTGCCAGGTTTACGGAATATAGGACCAACCTCCACGGTAAAACATAATCTGTATCTTTGAGCTGCAAGTGAATACTGCAACCCAGGTCCAAATGTCCACTCGAAACATAAAAATATATACACACAAAATATATTTTATTACTCTCTAATTCCTTTAATTTCTGAAGTGATGAACAAGATTGAAATATACTATCCATAACTAACAGTTACATGCCATATCTTACAGTGACTCAATCTTTGACACAAATAAACACTGAAGCTAAATATATCTATTAATCGTCTAACTACTTCATGAACTAAGAAAAAAAAACTCAAAATTAACTTCGGTATTATTAACAGAACAATACTTTGCTTTTGATTTAGTCGCCAAGCACACATGACTGTTCTAACCATGCAACACCTTCCGTATCCCTTTCGTTTCCTAAATACCAGTATCATTACTTGCAAATCGTTTTTGTGGTAAAAAAAAAAAAATAATATAGAAAGATGAAAGCAAGGAATGAAGACTCGCTTATGTAATAGCTTTGCCCCTTCCTCCAAAGTGCTAGAAATATAACACCATAAGAATAAAGCACTTATTTGTGCTAAAAGGTATCCACGATTGTCACCTTATTGCACTTTAAGATGGGGTTATTTAGACAAGTTTATAAAAAACATTTAGATATAAGGATTAGCTTCAAATGATCTTTTTAACAGCGCTCTACGGGGTTCTAGTGCTCTGATAGCACCGGAAAAACAAAAGAAACATCAGTGAGTCAGAGGCTAAAATACGATTTTCTATGGTTTCCAAAATAGTAGGCTAAAAACACCTAGTTAAATTTTTTAATATGTTGATGCCAATATTGCGCCTTGCATTTTAATTTGATGCCATTTTCAAGAGGTTTTGGCCTCTTTTTTCAAATTTTCGTTTAAATACATTGAGATTAAAATGTTTCTAGCTTTACATAAATGGCAGATATCATTATTAAATCAAATTTAAATTAAAAATTTCCTACTGGTCAGTTGTTGTTTTAATGCAATTTTAAAATCCTGGCTACTCTGGACCATTGTTTGCCCTTAACTAGGCTGCAGCTGCTGCTGCAACCATGAAAATGTGGAAAAGTTGGGACATTCGAAAACATCGTAAAGATAGAATGGACTTGGGAATATGTTCTTTCAGTGATTTTTGAAGGATCACACAAAGTCAAGTGAGGTTGAGTCGTGTTTTTTTTCTTTACTCTATTTCTTTTTCTACTTCAACGCTCTTTTTCGTTCGATCTTTTTTTGGGTTGATAATAATATAAATATTATGTTTTTCGTTTAAAAGGGTGTTTAACCTAAACAAATTTGCGGGTGGTTGATGTATTTGCTTACTTAATTTAGTAAAACCCTTACTGATAAATCGAATCAAAAAAAAGATGAAAAAACTTTAAATAGACACGATTTTACATAAGAATCCCACGATGTTGATTCAGGGGAATCCCTATTTCTAAAGATATTCCTAAGTGTTTCTTTTTAAATACTTTAAAGGTACTAAAATCTATGTAAACACAATCAGCAGACAAATTATACATTTTTCCTTCTCCCACGCCAAAAACAAGATAAACGAGGAACAATTTACTGAAAGATCGCTCGTCTATGCCACAGTTACAGCTGGCTATGTGTCTCAGACCTCGCCTCATGTTCATCTAGATGCTGGTGACCAGATGATACACATCGCCAGTCGGTACTCAGATTTTTTATGTCTATTTCCTTAATTATAAAAGTCAAAAGAACTTGTTTTAATGATTTTTAGTTAGAGGCTTCTGAAAAAAAAAGTAGGAAAGGAGCTTTCAATTGCTTTTTTTATTTTGAAAGTTTATTTTAGGGATTTTAGAAAGTTCAATGAACTCGCTATACCATGGAACTTTGTCCCTATGCATCCAGTCGACTTTTACATGTCCTCATCATGCAAGCACTTCTGGTCCCCACGTTATTCTTCTTGGCTGTTTATCTTGCCCATAAGTTCATCTTTAGCCGACAACATCCCCCATTTTCAGTCAATCGCACTTTGGAACTCCATCCTAGTTGATATATCCCTATCTTTTCTTCTTTCAAAACTATAATTATAATTCTATTTAACTTCTAAGTTGCTCATCTTTCATTCAAATTATTTTCTATAGCTTTTCTTTTCTTCGTGATCTAAAGTTGAGCATGATCTAACGGAGCAAGAGGGCTGCTGCTCGGTTCATTATTATTTTTTCTTTTGTCAATTTTCTTCTTTTTTTTCTGGTGCATATTTGTTTTACTAGTAAATTTGAGTATGCTCTTCTTTAAATTTCTATTTTGGTTTCTATAATATATGTGTTCTCTGTCTCTTTACTTTGCACAGCTTGTAATCAAAAGCATTTCTTTCTCTATCTGTTATGTTTTAGCATTGTGCTTTTAAGACTCCAACAATCTAAATTTATTTGGCCTATCAACCATTAGTGGTGCTAGTTGAATATTTTTCTAGGGTGAATAAATAATTAACTGAATAAATAAAACAAAGATTCAAGTGCTTTGATACTTATGTATGAAAAAGTTTTTTTTATTTTTCAATTTTACTTCTGGACAAGTCCTGACGTGGGGAAGGTGGCAAGAGCTTGGGGCCCATCCCTTCTCCGAATTTGTCCAAATTTCTGGAATTTTTTTATTCAAATTATCAAATAAAATTTGTTTTTATCATCCCCCCTCCAAAAAATAATGTGCTTGCGCCTGAGCCACTGAGAATTTCTACAAGAGCCTCTCTTTTCTTTTAGCTTTTCGTCTCTTTTGGCATTGATGTTTCTCTATAGCTACTATGCGAATGGTATATTAAATATGCCTACTTAGTGTTTTCTTCATGAATCAATTGTGTTTTTATTGGTCAAGATTTTACAGAAGAAATACGTATTTGCTTTTCTTTATAGGGGATTCTATTCGGGCCTGTAAAGGAAAACGAAATAATTTGGACAATAGAAGATATGAAAATTCTTCGTGTTGTTTTGAATAAAGCTGAAGCTTCTGTGAAAGAAAGTGTTTGGACTTCACTGCTGGAAGACAATTTTGAAATCCCCAAAGATATCCAATTTCAAGTGAAGGAAAAATTGGACCTTGAAAGGTTTCAAGCTCAGGTATTAAGGCTATACGGTCAAACTTATGAATTTTATTTTCAAAAATAGGATATATTCGAGTTGATAATTTATAGAATACTTGTCAGAGAAAAAGAGAAGAGAAATATTAGAGCTTCCTAAACAGTTGTGGTTAAATTAATTCACTGGAGAGTGTGAGAAACGAATAGATGCGCTATAACAAATGTTTATTCAAAATTAACCTACTACTGTAGGTTAAAATCAAATTGCAGTTTGCTGGGTTAGTGTAGGTTTAATAATAATAAAAAAGCACTACTAGCATCTCTGACAATACAACAATTCTGGGCAAAACTAGAAAAATTCAACATGATTAAATTTAAATTTTAAAAGAAATTTAAATTAATGAGAAAAGATAGATAAAAATTGTGAGAGATAAAGATTCTAATGAGAGAAGATTTAAACATCTTAAATCTAGTCAGCAGCTCAGTTAAAGTAAGCTAATTATTCTGTTAAAAGAAACCTCGATATTAAATAGTTAAGGCTAGGTAAGTTTGTAAAACTGGCAAGTTAGACAGAAGAGGTATTCTTTCACAATTCTTTCCCTTCATACCCAGGACAAAGCAAAAGAGAAAAAACAGATTAAATCAACAAACAAAAACAAATATTCTTACTTTATACTTCACCTTTTACCAAAGGCATATCTAGAGCAAAATCTTAGGGGGGGGGGGGGCAATTTAACAAGGGCCCCAATAATTAACCGAATTAACAAATTTATTTCAAAAAAGATTGAAAACAGAAAAAAAACACGGAATAAGGGCACCAGAAAAAATCTTAGGGTTCCGCCAGTGTTTTTTGCACCAAAATGGTGATGGTGAATAGTTATTTTCAGTTTTCGGCTAATCCTCTTTGAATTACTTTTGTCCTACACTATTTAGGCTTCGAAGATTAAATTCAGGGGTAAACTTCACAGAAACACGATGATTTTTGGCAATTTATATAGAAATAAAGAATGAGTTATAATTAGAATTGGCTCATGCCTCCATCGCTAAAATAATAAAGATCCATCTAACGCTTTTATTGAAAATGAACTGGAATTCAACAAAGACTTCTGCAGTAAACATTTATCCAGCTGTCCCTTTTTCAGAGGCTTTTTGCTGTTTGGAAGGTAGGAAATCATCAATGAGTAGGATGGACACAATTCAGCAATTACTATCTATATATGAAAGCCAGACATTCAAGATCTTTTCTGCTCTGAACAGAACCAAAGCTGCTTCATTAAGCCATAAACTATAAAAATTGGCTCCTTACCTCTTTTAAATAAAAAATTTATAAAACTGCCCTCCAAGAGAACTAGGAAAAGATGAGCTATATCCTTTCATGTTGTACACAGTGGCGAATTTCCAAAGTTGGATGAACAAAGAATGAAGGTTTTTTTTCTAAAAATTTGAAAATTTTTACCTGTTAGAAAAAATTCAAAAAACATTTTCTGTTTTCCTTTCTCCAACACATCTTTATGCTGATTAAGGTTCTATTTGTGGTGAGAAGTTTAAAACCATAATTTAATTTGATAGCAATTGTGAATTTAAGGTAAGTGGAAAAAAAAATGAAATACACAAAAATAATGAAGCACAATCTAAAGTGCAGCTCATGAAGTGACAAACAAGAGTTCGAGTGTGAGATGAAAGTGAAATAGACTTTTTTTTTTCAGAACCCTGAATACAATTTTGCCAACTGGAAATCAACGTCCTACAATTATCCAATCTCTCTGTCCTTCGAGCAACTGGCAAATCGAACAAATTTATGAAAGAAAAGAACAAATTACTTAAAGTGAAATGAGAAATGATTATACCAGACTTCTTAGAAAGCCAAATGACTTTAGTCCCATGTGTCCGTGTTAAATTTATTTTTGAGGTGTTCAATTGTCAAATCGATTCTATCCATTAGAGCGAATTCTGAAATTGCAATTGCCCATCAACTTAGAGGAAAAAATAAGAATTATTGTGTTTTCTTAGGAGATTGAGAATAGAGTGTTCTAACTAAATTTAAGAGTCGAAATGTGTAAATTGGCTTTGTATAAATATGTTACATTACTCATTGATGAGTTTTTTTTTTCGTTTTACCGAACTATACTTATCTAAGAAAATCATTTTTAATATTTAACGTTAAGGGTAAATAAAATGTATACATATATATATATATATATATATATATATATATATATATATATATATATATACATATATATATATGCGTGTGTGTGTGTGTGTGTGCAATGCGCAAATATATATCCCAAATTATATATTTCCTATTTTGTCACTTGTCCTTGTCTAGTCTCGCGCTAAGCTGAAAGAAACTAACGAAGAAACCGGTTCTACAGTAGGTCAATGGATGAAGAACTTAACATAGGTGCTATAGCAGAACAGTACCTAATTATGTAGAAGAAACAGGAAAAAGCCTAAGGAATTGTCTTATATGGAATCTAGCAAAGATCTTGCTCCAAGCCTGACACCCTTAACCTTCAGAGCCAATCCTTGTCCCAAAGTTAAGGATCCAATTAGCCCAATTCCCCTAACCTAAATGCATCTATAGCCTAGAGGCTGTTCACTTTAGAGACCTGATGCGGTTATCGGCCAGGATGTGATAGGTAGCAGGAGTGGACATGGTGCTCACCATGGTTTTCAGGGACCGACAAGAATGCACAGACGTTGCTCAAGTGCAACGCTCTCCACAAGCTTAACCCTATCTATCTGCGGGAGAATTCCAACGCTTATATCTCCCTTACACAGACAAAAACTCTTCCCGGCTTCCCATGGCCAATTCTCGTTGGCAAGACGAATACGAGGGTCCAAACGTTACCCCAACTATGTTCCCGAATAAAAACGAGGTTCCCTTTGACCCTTACTATAAGTCTCACGATCCCCCGCGTCACTACCTCCCTGTGCTGGGAGCAAGTAACTTCCGCGTCTGCTGCCTTCCTTAGATATGCTTCTCGCAGGGCCCTCTCGCCAGCCTCCCACGTTCCATTCGCATTGCCATGACGGATATGAGGATCCGAACGCTGCCCAAATCGGGTTTCCAAATAAAAACGGGACTCCCTTTCACTCCTGCTACAAGCCTCAAGTCTTGCGATCAACACTTCAACTCATTGTGTCAACTCCGCTGAACGATCTTCTTGTGGTACCATCTGAGATTTGGCTTAAAACCAACTGACTCATGTCCAACCACTGTTCACCAGGAACACTTTCCCACGTCAGGCCTCAAGGATCTCTCTCGACCATTTGCAGCTATCACCAAGCTCTGTGCCACTCACCACTCCACGCAGGTTCATACCAAACCCTTCAACGCGACTGGTGCGACCTCCCTACTCACCAGCGTGACAGTAACGATCACCAAGGATTGACGAGCTCTGCAACCGGTGGTACTGTATTAGCAGAATGCTAAAGCGCTTCCCGCGTTAAGGGCTAGTTGCTTCAGGATTAACAATAAAGAACGATCTGGCCTTTGTGCACTAAGTGGAATCTATAAGATGATATTGTAAGTATTAAGCGATAGCGATGTCAACGATTAAAAAGGATAAAGTTCAAATGGCTACAAGAACAATAAAGATTTTAACACAATTTCCGATAAAAACTCATTGTAAAGTATGTCTCTGTCAAAATCCTCTTCATATGTTCTTGTGTTCAACACCCTTGAACGGTTCAAACCTTTTTTAAAAGGCTTATTGATTGAGTCAGGAACTTTACAAGACATTGGGTGTCCTTCTAAGGACACAGGACAGTGCCATAAGGCGAATTTTCTTTTAGCGAAAATGATTTTTTGTGTCACGGTTGCAACAATACAAACAACCTAGTAAAGAACGAACCACGGTCCATCCTAACCAAAACTTAAAAAATACATTTAAAACAAAACTATCTAATGGAAAAAATTGCCATTTGTAGGTGATTCGGGATATTATTTTTAGACAAGAGCACCAAAGAGACACCAAACATCAAAAACTCCAAGAAAAATAAAATATGCCAGGAAAACCGGCAAGGGCGAAAAATTGCCATTTGTAGTGTATATTGTAGTTTTATCGTAATGTATATTATATAAACTAGTCTTAATATTAAAATGGTATTTTGAAAACAAATTTAAGGGAATTTCAAAAAATAATTTGAAACCCCTAAGCAAGGCGTTGGATCGAAACAAATATTCAACCACTGGAATCGTCATGGCTGAAAACCCTGTTCAGGAAACTCAAGGGTACCCTGGATTGAACAACAGGGAAAATCATTTTTTTCAAAAGTACACAATTGGAATCGCCTCATTTTTTACTTCTTCACAGCTAGTGAGACACTGGAGCATCATAGAAAACTGTTTAAGGGCTCATTTGAAAGAAAATAATTTTTTTTTGGCAAAAGACTGCGCTTGAGTAAACAAGAAGAAAGGGACAGGCAACAATTTCAAAACAAGGTCATTGAAAAGATCTAATAAAGGGAAGGAACAAACTGCGGTGAGCAAAACAAACATCCAGTTAGCCAGTCTCGCTGGCTTAAAATAGCACATAGCCAAAATAGGAAAGTTATGAAATAAAAATAACATGCCGCCCTCCTCCCCTCAATTGGTGCCACTGTTAATCTATGGCGCCATCTTATAAAAGAAGGTAGTTAAATTTTGAAATTAATGAAAGTTAGCATATAACTGCGGTTACCCAAAACGTCCATTACCTTACACTGATGTATTTATTATCTGTTTATTGACCCATATATTCCCCTACTATGTTTTTTAATAATGCAAATTTGTTTGTTGTTATCATTTGGTAACTGATTTTCGCAACGCTGGATTTTTTTGATTTTTTTTATCTTGTCTTGACTAAAATTTAATGTTATGTACAGCCAAGTAATGAGGCAATTTGCTATAATACTTGCCATCATTGGAATATGAATCCAGGGACTTCTCTGACCAATATTGTTTCCGATCATCTCTGAGACGATGACAGTGACATGTCACCATCAATGACTTTCTGGCTAATGACAAATTCTTAATAACAATTTTCGTTATTTTGTGAAGCTTTAACATTCGTAATGATCAACTGAAATGAATTCAACAGACGTATTTGAAAAAATATGTACAAATGCATACTGGTTAAAATTAAACATACTTTAATAGATCATCCTCAACGTGTATTAGCGAATGATTATAGGAGTTGAGCATTCCAACGAGCGAATTCTAGAAAACACAATTGCTGAAAAATGATCTTCCATGGTTAATATCTATATATATTTTTTAAATTACTTTCAAAGCATCGAATTTGAAAAACCCTTATAAAAAATTTCGGGTATAAGTTGTAACCTAGATGGTGATTTTTCTGAAATTTTAGCATTTTACAGGTTCAAAGCGCAACCAAGCTTGTTCGCAGAAAATAAAAATGTACCTGTTTCTTTTTAATGCCGTAGCTTTCATTTCATGACACTCTACTTATAAATAATTTTTCCAATAATAAATGGTATAGAAACTGATAGATAGAACAATTGCATTTTATTAAATTTATAGAAGACTTTGAGAGAAACACTACCAATATTATCTTAAAGGCCAAAGAAGTAAAAAAAAAATTGAAGTGATATATCGAGGACAAACTCAACTTTCTATGCCCCCCTCCCCAAACTCTTTGAAACTCTGAGCGTTCAATAAATTTATTGCTGGATTCAAATTTTTCGCTTTTCAAGGTTAGGTGCTAAAAAAAAAATTATTTATTTAATTTTTTTAGTGCGTTGTGAAGTTCACCCGGTTAAAAATTATTCTTTCAATTTTCTGTTTAAACCACAAGTTATTGATTTCACCTTTCACTTTAGCAAAGGGCCAGCAGTTAATTTGGCTTGTGGTATCTCTCTGGTGAACTGTGATTGACAACATATTATTTATATATTGTTTATAGTTTTTTTTAACAGGTTCTTTCCCTTTTTGATTTACTTTTTGTCTACGGGAATTTTACTTTTCTGTAAACAAGACGCAAATAGTGTCATTCAAACCTCAAGAAGGAATGTCAATGGCAGGTCGAAGGACACGGTCCTGTGTTTATCTATCGACCGTTTCTCTAATTTAAGGACAAAATAAATAGGTCAGTAACGCGGTGCTTATTCAAACAAATGTGTTTGATTGTTAGTACTCTTCTTATTCTCTTACGAATTCCTTCAATACCTTTAACTTAATTTGACAAAGCCATTCAATCTGCCTCAATGGCTTGTTCCAATAAGATCCTAACTTGAGTCGTAAGTGTCCCAAAAGAACTAAATAACGTCCTCTTTTATAGGTATACTCTTCGTTGCGCATTTAAAAAGAAAAATTGTTCTTTGCATGTTTTACATAGTCTTATTAATTTATTGTTACGATTCTACATTTAAAATCAATTTTAACTTAGATTATAGCATTCAATGGTGATCATCAATATTTTTTGTTCTTTTTCTCGTGTCTTTAGAAGTTATTAGACTTTTTTTTTCCAATGCTGCTTATTTTCTAATATTTTGTAAGCGGAATGAGAATAAATTATTATTATTGTTATTATCCCAAAAACATCAAAAGTAACTGACACAGTAGTGAACTTTAAAACAACAGTAAAAATATAGACTTTTACTGACTGTGCTTTTATTCAAGCCATCTTTGTCGTAATATCAGTTATGAAAAGCTCTATTTTTCTTTTTTTTTTAGTTCCTCTTTTACTATTGACTCGCGTAGTTTTGGCATTTTTTGACAATTGCTTTCTAATACCACAATTTCTTTAAAATAAAATTGAATACGATGTCGCATCAAAAATTAATGGATTACCTATATATCCTAAGACCACTTCTATTATCCCTTTGTAATTGCAAGTTGTATCAGCAAAAAGAGGTGCGAGGAAGTATTGACGATTTCAATTTGTGTTCTATTTAATAGCGTATCTGAGGTTTAAAAATTTACTACCCAAAAATTCGTTGGAAACTTGCCAATAAGTGGCCTAACTTTGAATTCGTTAGTAGCATTATACTTTCATCCCTCAACAAGAAAGTAAAACTTGCATCTTCCTTTCTGAACAACAGCAGTTTTTTCTCTTTCCTTTTGTTTGCTATTTATTACCAAGAAGACCTTTTAGAAAGTCCATTAGAAATATAAAACATAACCTTAAATTAAGTATTCCAGGAAATAAGTCATTAAAACATTACATTAATAAAATACAAAACTATAAAACCATATCAAAACTATCACATAAACTCATATTTTGCAGGCAAGCTGCTTTCATCGACATCCCTATATAATTTTTCTCCTTCTCGTTTCACCTTTAGTCCTATTTTAGCCCCACTAGCCAGGATATCTTCAATAGTAGGGTCCTTAATGTCCGTGCCGATGTCCACGAAAATCTTCACTAAACTTCCCCTAGTAATCTGCAAGGACTCATGAGCGGAAGCTAGGAGGTTCACAACTCGTCTTTCTACTTCATGTTTAATCGATCTAGCACCATAATGGGGATTATATCCGTCAGCTAGAGCATCCTCTACATATCCGTCCCACTCAATCGTAATTCCATGTTTCTTCATAGCCTAGAATTCAAATTTAAAGGGAAAAAAAATAATAAATAAACAGAACAAGTAAACATAAGAAACTAACGCTCCTCTTCCCTCAAATATAGAACTACTTACTCCTCTCCCCCTCAAATAAAAAAAAAAATAATAAAATAGTAGAATAAATTGAGACCCAGATTTTTTTTTATAAAAAAAAAAAAAAAAAATTCAAACGATGTACCCTCTTCTCTTGAGAATCGTTGCAGGTTGGTCAAAGCCCGTCCCGACCAGACAATTCAATTTATGTAGAACCAATGAAAATAGCGATTCCAATAAATCTTTAAATAAGCAAATACTAAAAACAGTAAGAATACAAAAGTAGGACAACAAAGTCAAATGATAAACGACATACAACAAAATATGTTAAAATACAATACGAATTATTAGTCCGAATCTTTGGCTTTGGTCCGATCGCAAAATCATATTTCATGTTATAAAGTAGAGCGCTCCTCTATCTAAACATTTTTTAAAAGGGAGCCGGCGTTTACCACCTTGGAAAATACCTCCTCACGGGTCACCCGCCTGAGAATAAGGGGGACGGGCCTATTAAGCTTAGATCGCTTGTTCACCTGCGAGTCCAGGCGACTTGTCGGTCAACCATTTTTTTAATTAATTTTGTGTTAGTGTAACTCAGTTGCCCGCCTGAGACTCTTAGGCTTAGAGACTCGACGAGCCTATTAAGCTTAGGTCTCTGGTTCGTCTGCGAGTCCAGGCGACTTGGTGGTCATCTGTCAATCCTAAAACTCGGTTGCCCACCCGAGACTCTAGGCGGGCAGGCCTCGCCCGCCTAGTATTTGAATAAGAATAAGTCATAGTATTTGAAAACGAGAACCATAGTTACTCTCGCTGTTTCTCGCGCCGTTTCCCAGAACAGTATGACAAATATATTTCGCCCCGTTCGCCTGTGAGTCCAGAGGACTTGTTGGTCACGAATCAATTTGTTTATAGATCGTCTATCATCCATCCTAAGCCAGAACTGAGGCAGATAGGCATAAAGTAAGGGTAATTTAAATGGCCTATCAGTTCTGTGAGCCACTCGAAGGCAATCGGAGACCACAAAAATGACTCAAAGACTTACGACTTAAGACTTACGTAGTATTTGTAAAGAGCTCCCTACCTTGACATTCATTCGTTTTAGGTGATCAGCTTAATTCCAGCCCTGCCTCTTACGACTATCCCCAAGAAAAATTTCGTTTTACCACACATTATTCTAACCAAGCGTTTTTGATTTACTAACAAATAGTTGTAGTGTTTTACCCAAAACTGTTCAAGACAAATTGCATAAATGAAATATCACGACGATGGAAGATTGCACCTACACAAGATTCCTGGGTAGAAAATTGCAAAAACTTCCAGTTGATTACTACCAATGAATATTTCAACCAAGGGAGATCTATGGATAATTGTAACGATAGGTGACTGCAGTCTTCCGTGTGCGCAACACTCCAAAATAAAGTCTTTTATGGGTGCAATTCACCAAGTTATTCGTTTTTGACTCAACCTTCAGCAGGTATGAAAATCTCAGCATTTTTTGTAGCAACTTGTGGTGAAGCACAATATCCCTCTGGGATTTGGACAACAAAACGCACCAGCAAAATAAACTATGACAAATATTAACAAGGTCCCTTTTTGCAATAACCGAGAAAAACAGAGATGCACAAAAATAAATGACATTTTTCTAATGGCCAGGGTAAAAAAAAAAAAAAAAAAAAAAAAAAAAAAAAAAAAAAAAAAAGTATAATCTAAATACGCCAAAAATAAATATACTTTTTACAACGAACGAAGAAAGCTACGGTGTTTACAATGAAATAATAAAATAGTGAAACTTAAAATGAGTAACCTTTTTCTAAGGACTTATAAAACCAATGTCACCCAGAAAGGATTGTTCTGACAAAAGATCTAAACTATGGAAGATTACTACAGAAACAAATGCGGGAATTTTTGGGAGAGGAGTGTCAACACTTCAGTGGAGCCAAACTCAATTTAAAGAATGCATAATATATGAAAAATATAGAAAAACCATGGGAATATTGGAACAATCATGATGCTTCAAGGACAAGGATGGTCTAAAGGCCACCTCCTTGGTATCTTTCTAGTGATCCAAGCCGGAGAAAAGTGCATCCACGGAAGACTATCTCGCCAAAAATCACATTCATGGACAATTCCGGTTACAAATTATCTGGATGGAAAATGGAAAACAGGTGAAGTTTCAATAATCCCCTCACCCCCTCATTACAAATGAGAGGGTGATATCCCTCACACCCTCATTAAAAATGAGAGGGTGATATCCCTCACACCCTCATTAAAAATGCATCCGTGAGTTAGAACGGTATTTGTGGGTGCACTTCTCCGTCCATGAAGATATATAACGCTGTAATAATCCACTGGATCCTTTCTACTGAGGGTGCAATCTTCAATGGTCCCAATCTTCTACGGACGCCAATTTCATGGTTGTCATTCTCATTGTAGCCCTTAAAAATCGTACAATTGATGAATATAACTTGGCATGAAACAAGATGCCCATTGTTTGTGTGAAGCCAAGCTTGACCCCAACAGAAAAAATATACAAATAAAAACGATGACACTTCTTATTTATACGTAAATCAAGATTTTTTTCCAGTGGCTTAAAAAGTCGCCATAGGTGTCCAATGACAGAGATAAATGTTGCCTCCCTTATCGTTAGCACTTTTGGCAACGACACACAGATCATTGACACAAAAAAATGATGAGAAAAGTGGTCTAGAAGTGAAATACGACTAAATGCTAAGCTCACAAAAAAAAAAAAACTAAGGATAATTTCCCCCATGAGTTTGATAATCAAAAGTACCCTCAAAGAGCCAAATTCAGAAGTGGATGAAACACTTTGAAAAAGTGTGGGACGGTGGTGAGCCTCAAGCGAGCCAGTGAAAACAGCGCAAGCCACTTCGGACACCACTGTTCAAGCCAGCAATGTCCAAAATGTTGTGTATGCAATCAAAGTCAATGCCACGATACACCAAGTAAGACTAGAAGGAAAATGACAAAATAGCCACTTGTAATGGAATTCTGGTTCTCAAAAAAGGAGACGGCTTTTACAGATCAAACCTTATTGGAGATTGGCTGAAAGGGAACTTTGGAGGCCATGCAGTCAGTCTCAGGCTGATTTGGGCAGGGAACTCATGTCCCAGCACTTGGTAACCAAAGATTCTATTCATTGGATTGCTTAGAGATTACAATAATCAACTTAGAGATAACTCACAGTGCATCTGAGGAGCATTGTTAGACCCAAGGAAACCATTATGAAAGAGAGCAGAGCTACCCCATAGTGCTTTGCAAACTGGATCCTATAAGTGGGCATTTGAGAGCTAAATTGCGGGTCGTCTTGAACATATGCTCTAGAATGAATATGAAAAGTCCTATGGTTCTCGAATTTCAAGGTGATGATTTAAATGCAATAAACAAGATATTCCAAAAAATTTTACTTAGCCTTGGCTATCAAACGATGGTGCCCGTTTTATTTCCTGTTTTTATTTCGTGAAGCTGTATGAAGCAGCTATGCACAGACCAAAATTTTTGGCAGACTGATAAGAAAAATATAGTCCTTAACATGGCTTGTACTACTGACAGTGTAGCACTACCCACCTACACCCCATCAACAACTACTAGCACTATCCACTAGTTAGACGTATTTTTAAAAAATTTTTTAATTTTTACCTTAATTTCAACGGCAAATTTAGGTTTATGTAAACCTAACCAAAACAACTTTGATAGCACACAAATTGTTTTTCAACTATAAGCTGTAATTAGAAATTAGTCAGCTTTAAGCTAGCAAGCGGAGCTTAGGGCTAGAAACAAAATAAAGCATAAGCCTAGCAATTGTATTCTTTTAGTAAAAGTAGTTCTTTTGCCTCCAGATAATTAGCTTTATAATTGTGTTGGGTAATGTTTGATGTCACTACTTGTCTTCTTTTTCTTTCAGAAACAAACTTGAGCTTCCTCTCATAAGTTTCTATATTTTAAATCTTACGGTAAGCAATGACCAAAGTGAATTTAACAAGCACCCTCGGGCTTAAAATACAAGCTTACTTGACTTACTTACTTACTTGACTTATGTCTCCTGCCGGGCGCTGCTCGGCGTAGAGAGTGACGTCTGCCTCCTCTATCCACTTCGGTCCATGGCAAGCGTTTGCACATCGCTCAACCTGATATTTGCCATCGCCAGGAACTCGGACAGGCTGTCAGACCATCGTTTCTTCGGTCGGCCGCGAGGTCACTTCCAACCGGCTTTGACAGGGTCGAAGTCATGGATCGTTTTCGCAGGTATGTGTGGAGGCATTCGAAGTAGGTGTCCGAACCATCGTAGTGTTCGCTCGGCTGCTTGGGTGGAAAACCGAGACTGCTTGGTGAGCTGCAGCAGCTTCTCATTGCTGACAAAGTTGAACCATCGTAGACCTTCGATCCTCCTCAGGCTCTTCGACTGAAAGACATCAATTGCCTTGAGGGTTGCGGCTGAAGCTTGCCACGTCTCAGCTCCATAGAGCATCACAGAACCGACGAGGGCGTTGAAAATCCGCAGCTTCGTTGTGCGACTGATGTTCGGTTTTCGCCAGAGGTGACGGTTCAGTCTGCCCATGGCAGAAGACGCTTTGGATCTCCTGCCATGAAAATACAAGCACCACATTCAATATGGTTACACTCAGTTATATTAAAAATGCTCTATTGCCTAGATAACTGCATTATAACCAAAAATGGCTACTAGATCACGTTGGTTGGGGATGATAAATTCTAACCACACTTCAAAGCTTTCCAAAAATGCAAATTAGACAGGACCAAAGCAGTCTTCAGAGCACTTTATAGCGTTCTATAGTGTTTTACAATCTTTATAGAATAAGGAAAGTGGAAAACAAGAAGGCCGTCCGAAGATTTGATGGTGTACAGGAAGTATTTAGGATGAGTAATTTCCCTTAACGACCGGAAATCTAATGGCTACAATGACCATTTGAGTAATGAGAATCCTGCATAAGACCACACGATAATGCAAAGTTTCACTGTCTATTCCCTTTCCCCTGGCAGCATTCTCCTTTCAAGCGTCATTGCCCTAATTAACATGTAAAAAATGAATAGTGTTTGACTAACTAGTAATGACTAATTATGTAATGTTTGACTCTCTCTGAGAAAGTAGAGAGTGAGAAAGTGAGAAAGTAGTTGATGGACTAACCCGGATAAGGCAGGAAAAACAAATTAACTGCTCGATAGCTTTTATTCAAGTTTGTGTGGAGTTCCACTGAATAAGGAACAGACACCTATAGCTTCCCTCGGGAAATTTCAATTCTGAGGATGAAATACGACGTGGAGGCATATATTCAAATTATTTTAAAGATAAAATCAGGAAGAGTTTTTGGGAAAAAAGAAAGATCCGATACTAAAATAAAAACAACAAAATACTGAAGAATCAAATCTACATTAACTGAGGAGCTACAACGGTAAACTGGAGCCAAATATTTCAATTTCTCATTTATGAGCCAAATTTACTCTCTTTTCAACCCCCTCCCCCTCCCATCCTGGGAATCAGTTGAAATCCTAGACAAAGACTCAACAGATATAAGAATGTGATATAAAATTCAGAAAGAACAACTCACCTTTTCAGCCCAGAAATCAAGCTCTCTTTTAACTAATAATCTTAGTTCTGATTTTGAGAATGGTAAGAAATAGACAATTTCATTAATTCTTCCAAGGAATTCATCACGTCGAAAGTGTCGCTTCAAAATCGGGCGAACGACATGTTCTCCAAATTCCTTCGATAAACTAATGTCTTCTTCCAGGCTTTCTTGACCTTAAATGGAAAATATACATTTATCATAATTAATTTTGTAGCAACCAGTTCTTCCCTACGACTAGAATTACAACACTTACTAATTTATCTCAAGTTCTAATTAATTAGTTTTGCTGTTGTGTTTGCATTTTTCTTGATAGTGTAGTTGCATGGGCTTTTTCAGTCCCAAAAGTAAAAGTGAAAATTAACGAGCAAACTTTACTCGGTTCTTTTATAAAGCAGTCAAATGAGAACAGAATCTTGGAAATTTGTTTCTTCCTTTTTATGGTCTGTTTCTTATTTCATTTGTTTCTCATTGAGAGATATTCCAACAATTCCCCAAGGGAAACAAAAATCTTTTCATATTAGGAAAATAAATAAGTCAACAGCAATACTTTTTAAAAGGGCCACTGTATTGGATACTCGTTTTTCCAGTATGTACATATCTTTTAGCGGATATCGAAAGGACATTGTAACAAGACAGATAATAGCCAGAAAATTGAGTAGGCTATTACATTTGAATTTTATTTATCAGATTACAAGGAGCAATACCCAACAGCGGACGGTCTGTTTTAAGAGAAGTTTACCTTAATCAGGAGGTCAAGCTCATGTCTTTTCAAGGGCCAATTTACCTTTTAACATACAGGGGAGGATTAGAGTTTAGTTCGCAGTTACTCAGTTTAAAAACAAAAAGGCGTGTTTCATCAATCTTAAGGAAAACATCTTAAGGAAATCTTATTAATCTTAACAATCTTAAGGAAAACAAACATACATGAACTCTAGATATTACACAATTGACAAAAAACTCTGCTGATTATCTACTATACACAAGTGGCGGTGCCGGAAACACTTACCAGCCATTAGCTAATCTGAAAACTATTACCAGTTGCTAAAATGAAAAAGTGAGAGCAAATAACAGTTTCCTCCATGAGCGAAGAGTTACAATTAGATCACTCAACGGGTTTTAGGATGTTCACAAGAGAGCATGCGTTTTTTTTTTTTTACTTTTTTATGCCTAGGGGCAAGAGACTTTATTCTGTTATAGAAGTTAGATTCAGTTGTCTTCTCTCGTCTGCTGGGTGCTGCCAGATACGGTAAAGAGTCGTTTCAGGCTGAAGGTAACAACAAATACCTGATCCTAAATCGATGGCAATTGGCTTCTGGTATAAACACTAATCCCTTTGTTGATTCATGTGACTAAACAAAAATTGTAGACTTAAAACTTAAAAGTTCATCTAGCTTTAATTATAACATAACTCTCTCTTCATTATTTAACCATTAGCATTTTTGGTGATGATGGCAAGGGTATATCCCATGACTAGAGTTTTTGTTGATGCAATGGCCGAGGAAGGTGGGTCACCAGCCCAAGGTCTACATGCAGTTTACTTTCATATGAAAATATCGAGCAACAAAAAAAACTCAGAGGAAAATAAAATTATAATATGCAGTTGAATAATACGGTTTTAATTTGGTAAGATGTAAAACCACCTTCAGAATAAACTGACGTTGATACTTTAAAGAAAGTAGTTGAGCTGAATGAATTAAATTTTCAGAGATTTTCGAAATTTGATCTTTGAGCTGTAACATAATAAATTATAGTGAATAAGCGTAAAATTGCTAAAAATAGCAAATATTCTGTGGAATGGAAGTACTAAAAATATTTTTATCACAACCATTGTTATTCTTACCTACATGTCATGAAGTAAAATGCGCATTTGAAAGCATGACCAGATAACAAAAACTCGGCAAAGTAATTGTTTTGTACCTTCCTTTTGGAATCAAACACATTTTTTCTGTGCTTTATGCGATTGAATGTCTCCAAAATAAAATTCCACTCGCCACGTGAAAATATCACGCTTAGAAAATGCCAAAATCTGAGAAAAAGACTCTTAGAAATGATTTAAGAGCCACTTAACTAGGCTTCCCTAAAATTGTCAAATATGTTTGTACTCACACACCAGATAGGTAGTTTAGCAAACCTTTTTTTTGAGAGTCTCGATGTCTTGCTTGAAGTAAAGCTTCTCGACGTAGATGTTCACCATGATCCGCAATCTCCTCGTTGGCCAAATTAGACGTCATTATAAATAGTGCGTCTTTACATTCAACTGTATCTCCTTTCCCGTCAGTAAGCCGACCCTAGAACCAAAAAACTTAAGCATTATTATTATTTAAAAGCCGTTTTTCTTTCTGCTCTTCCATCTTTGGTTTTTTCTTTCTGCTCATCCATCTAGCCATCGCAAAGTATTTTCTGAAAATAAAAAGCCCTTATACCTATAATTAAGAACTAAGCACTAGAGTCACTGCTTTAAAACATGGAACTGTACCCTGCTGAACGTTGCTCTGGTCGTGTAGGCCAATTTGAATAGAATTAACAGAATCCATTTAAATAACAATAATTAATTTATGTCCTCTATACATGCAAGAATCTACACAGAGGAGTATAGGTTGTAAAGGAAAAGAAAATTGAAAACTACAAAATAGCACTTCTGAAGAAAAGAACGATAATAAATAGCTCACAATACTCATAACAGCTCATGAATATATAACAAATAGCTCGTAATAGCTTGATAATAAATAGCTCATTAACACTCATAATAAATAGTTCAGTTTTATCAAGGCTATGGCGACAAAACTATTTATCCATCAAACAAGACAGTTAAGGGGAAAATCGATTCTATTTTCTCTAGATCACCAAAGAAATCGATCGTATTGTTGATCCATTTTTGCAGTGATATCCAATATTCCATACTTTCGGATAAAGTACCTGTTTCTGAACCATAGTAGGATTCCAAGAACATATTTACAAAACCGGAAAAAGTACACACGGATACGCTTTCTATCACTTTTACTTAAAATCTTCAAAAATGAAACGATGAAAAATACACGAGGTGCGAACATTGAATGATAACTTTTAGAAAGTTTTTGCTTATCAAAACGACCTTTCAACCAAGCTAGCAGGCCATAAGTTTTTCCAATACAGACGATGATACCAACCCACACGTTGCTTTAACCTTTAGGCCGAAAGGCAACCCAAGGTGTTTAATGGATTCTTTTTTAAATAATTCCTGTGATCCGACCCTAATTGAATGACGCTGGAAATCTTTATTATTATTCGCCACTAGTATTCTGTTTATAGTAGGTTCAGTCACCGATCCTACCTCCCGTAAATGTGATTGTAATACAGTAACTGCATTCTGCATCAATACTAATTTTCTAAAAACAACAAAATATTATCATATACGGCATGTGGCTAATGTCAATGCCACCTATCATATATTTGGGTAGGTACCGTATCGCTGTTCTAAATGTGCTCATATATAACGGGACTAAGAACAGACCCTTGTTTAACTCGACAATATATAGAAATTCGGTCTGAAAGGTACCCAAACCCCTGAAAAAAATTCTCACAGACGAATTACTATACCAACCTGTTAAGCACTTGCTTATGAATTGGTTCATTCCTATACGCAAGAACGATAAGAAAGCGTGGTTATGCAACATACTATCGAACGTTTTTGAAATATCAACTCCACACGCAAAAAAGTTGTTGTTTGAGGTTACGGTTGTACTCCAATATTTCTAGAAATTTAGCATGTGGATTTTGAATCCCTACACCACTTCAAAAGCCCTACACCAATCCCTACACCACTTCAAAAGTGTATACTATAGAGCCATCCTTGTGGAGTAAATGACAGAATGAACTTACAATCCTGTCTTACGAGACGTAGGTTCAGCCAACCTCAAGTCCTGGCTTCGAAAGGGAGACAGTGTTGTGACTCTGCAAAAATGGCCACCAGAAGTGTGGAGGCAATGGGCCTTTGATGCCTGACTCTCGATCCAGCTGAGTCCAACCCACCACAAATAAGAAAATACAATACATTTTGTTCCTTCTATGGCTTCCTTGTGCCTTCAGGCGCATTTATAAAACTACTTTTCTGTCTTTGCCTAACTTTTTATGGATATCCATTAAGACCGGATATCAAGTACAACCTAAATTAACAAAATGGTAATTGTAATTGGTAATTGTAATTGTTATGGTAAAATGGTAATTGTTCTCATCTGGAGTAATTGGATATAATTCAGTAACAACCAGGCAGGTTCCATAGCACCTACCCTCTGAAATATTTAAGTTACGCATTAGCATAATTATCCTGTTATTCTTTAGTTTTAAGTCATATATATAAAGGAGAGTCAGATCGATTTTACCTTGTTGTACCAATTACAGCAATGTCTATTTTACCTTATTTATTCATTGTTGCAGCAACAGCTAAAACCTAGTAAAGAATACGAATAAAATAACGAATGATGTTAGGTTTGGTTAAAGAAAAGGAATAGGCAATTATAGCCTAATATTTACAGCATTTGCCGCAACTTGGTAAAGAACGAGCTCTAACCCATTATCATTGAAAAATCCAAAGACACGTTTTGAAGATAAAAGAGAAAATGATCAAGAGAGGGAAAGTCGCCATTTAAGCTGATACAGGAATTGTAGCAATTTTTTAGATTGATCTTAAGTTTAGATGTGTTTATTACAAGATACAATAAAAAAAAAAAAAAAACTGCGTGGGTCATGTCCAAACATACTATAACCTTAAACGTGATGATACACCGCCAATTAACTGTTAACACAGTGCAGTAGTTACGAAATTCTCCTCTGGAAAAGGAGGATCGAAATTCAAGTCGCTCTTTAGTAACAAAGTCTAAATCCGATGTGCTGAAATTAAATACTTTAGCCAAGATTGCAAAATTGTTGCTTTAGTTCAAATTTGCTTAAATTACATATATTTAAAAAATATCAAACAGTGGGGATTAGTAAAAAATGCTGGAGGCCAGACACCATGCAAGAAAATAGTGCAAAAAAATATGTTTTAGTCAGACAAATGAAAAGTATCCCTTTCATCATCTTTTTCTTTCGATGCCGAGGTCATACAATCTGTTACTATTGTTGATCTTTAAGCTTTAATAGGCACAACATAAGCTATAAATCCCCCAGACATTCTAGCTTTGCAGCAAAGGAAAAAGAAATGTAAATAGCTCAAACCAAACAAACCAAGTCCATGTCAACAAATCGCATGTTAATAGTCGGTATTGTGACTCAGCTACTTCTTGCATGTAGCTCCTCGCCTTAAATATTTATCGTACTCTTATATCATACCCAAAGTTAAATATTTGTAAAAAAAAAATAATAAGGATAAAGAAAAAAGAAAAAAGAAAAAATAAGGATAAAGAAAAAAAGATAAAAGAAGAAATAAGGATAAAGAAACAAAAGATAAAAGAAAAAAGAAGGATAAAGAAAAAAAGATAAAAGAAGAATGAAGGATACAGAAAAAAAGATAAAAGAAGACAAACAAATAAACCTAATTTAAAGGTGTTACGTCAAAGATAAAGAAGAAATAAGGACAAAGAAAAAAGATAAAACAAGAAATAAGGATAAAGAAAAAAAAAATAATAAGGATAAAGAAAAAAGAAAAAAGAAAAAATAAGGATAAAGAAAAAAGATAAAACAAGAAATAAGGATAAAGAAAAAAAGAAAAAATAAGGATAAAGAAAAAAGATAAAAGAAGAAATAAGAATAAAGATAAAAGAACAAATAAAGATAAAGAAAAAAAGATGAAAGAAAAATAAGGATAAATATTACCTCATCAAATAGCTGCAAAAGAGTGGTAAGGACCTCGGCATGGGCTTTATCGACTTCATCAAAAAGAACAACAGCATTTGGACACTCTCTAAGTCGGGTGGTCAACTGACCACCCTCGTCATAGCCAACATAACCTGGTGGAGCACCAATGAGTTTCGATACCTAAAATTAATAAAAGTTCAAATATTGAATAAAGGAAACTATTTTGTATTGTAAGTAAGAACATTTGGGTTACTTAAAAGCGAAGATAATAAGGCTGATTTTTTCTCAGTATCAGAGGGAATTTCTGATACTGAAAACGGGTGGGACATGATCATAGAAGCGAACCCTTTATCACCAGTATTTAACGGTAAATTTCACTCTTAAATAATAGTGCAACAAACTTCGTTTTCTATCTTGCATCGATATCTAATTGGTCATAATTTACTTTAGCACTAGAATGTTACTTAATTTCCAATGCGTCGAATCCTCCCCCTCCCCCTTATACGTGCGTGGCTATGTGGCTTTCTCGAGAACTTTTTGAAAACAAACCTTACCTTATAGTCTTTTAATCTCAAAACATACGAAATAATAAAAAAGCCCTTTTCGGGCAAGATTCTTCCCCTTGAGAAAATCTTGTGAACCATCCTGATTTCTTTTTTCCTAAACATGACGCTTCACTTTTATTTTCTTAGCTAAAGAAATTTTAATTTCAGAAACATCCATAGAAAAAGTATTTTATAATAATATTTACTAAAAAAAAATTCTTTAGAATTAAAAGGCTGCATGGTTCCTGAATGCTGCCAATACCATAAATGCCCATAAATTGTACACAGCTGAAATATTTACTTTAGTGAAAATTCCCAGGCAAAACACGACTAATGATTCTTGCCCGATTTGGAACAGAAAAAATTACTCACCAGAAATTGTCTTAAAAAAATATTTATCCTATTTACATTTTCCGTGGGATGAGCAAAAAAGAACAAAAGAAAAGAAGAAGATACCAACTGTATGTCAAACGAAGTAATTTATGTCAAAATGACTAAAAAATTATTCGCGGAACAATATCTAGATATCAGCTAGGGTACCTCACGCAACAATTCATTTATACCTCAAATAAACGAATAAAAACAAATGAACTCAAACGCGGAAAATTTAATTTTTATCTTCTAAAGGCAAGAGCTTGATACCAATTCATGTGTGTTACAACAATCCTAAACTACCCCCCCCCCCCTAGGTAGTAAACTGGTAAACCGTACACTATTTTTATTATTTGGCTTAAAAAACCACTTAATTTTAGATAATGGCCCTCTTCCATAACAAAACCTTCTGATTTCCCTCCATAGGGGGTTGGGGGTTTAAAATGTCAATAGCGTAATGCATAGTACCTCATGCTGTTGCTGATATTCGGACATATCAAGACGTATAAATCCTTTTCTATAGTCCCCGTGTATATGCTTGGCAACCTGTTTGGCCAGCTCGGTTTTACCAATTCCTGAAGAGCCCAAGAATAGAAAGACTAAAGGATGATCTTCGTCCTGCCAACCACTTTCTTTTCTACGAATCGCTGCAACAAAAAAAAACCTTATTCTATAGCAAAGTCTTCCAAAATCCAGGATATTTTGTAATTTTCTAACAGATGTTGGATCAATTGCGCTACGTATGGCTATTGCATCGAAATTCAATGTCAACAAATGAATAAAAAACCACTTGATGTATATCTTGAGTCGTGCCAATGTGAAAGATACTATGTACTTCAATTTACGCAATATGTTGAAAAAAAAGAAAAAGAAAAATTCTTTTGAAACCAGCGTAACAAATATTGTTTCTGTAACCTTGTCCCTCTTCCTACAAGAATAATTCTGACAGCTTGCCGATTCCTTATTCTACTTGCTTTTTTACTAATACCTTATTTCAGTGGTTCTTAAACTGTAGTACGCGTACCCCTTGGGGGTACACAAAATTTTTTAGGGGGTACGCAGCCGGCCAACATGATGCGTAATTGAGTTTCAAAGATTAAGACTTCGAGATTTGTTTAATATTTTAGCTATCAAACAGTTCGTGGTAACGAACTGTAAGTAAGGAGCGACCCGGCTCAATAGTAACCGAAACTTTAAAAAATGGAATTTTGAATCCAATGTATATATCAAAAGAATTGGATTATTATGCTGATTTTAAAAATATAAGTTTTGTATAGTTATACCCATCAAAGGTTACGAGACTGTGAAAATTAGCTGTATTTTCAAAAAAGGAAGGAAAGACCCTAAACGTCATAGAATTTGAATGAGAAGCACACCAACAAATTTAACTAATCCGAGAACCCTTCTCTAAAGGCTCCAAGCTCCTATCTGCAAAAATGTGGAATTTTGTACTTTTTGCCATAAGGAAGATCACAGATGCGTGTTTTTTTTTCGAGGGTGATCATTTCGACTCAGAGGGCCTTGATCATTGGGAGAGGGCTCATTCTAACAGAAATTAAAAGTTCTAGTGCCCTTTTTAAGTTACCAAAAAATTGGAGGGGAACTAGGCCCCCTCCCACGCCACTTTTTTCCCCAAAATCATCCTATCAAAATTCTGAGATTGCTATTTTGTTCAGTATAGTTGAAAAGCTTAATAACTATGTTTTTGGAGATAACATGACCCCCATAGCCCCTGGGGAAGGGTCTTATAAGGTATAAAATTTGTCCATTGTTTACGTATAGTATTAGTATTTTGGAAAGTATGCACACATTTTTCGGGTGAGGAAGGGAGGACAAATTTTTTGCTGGGGGGACTTTCCACGGGGATAATTTTCAATGAAGAGGGAATTATTCAGGGGGTGAACTTTTCAGGGGATATTGTATACTAAGGGAATTTGCCAGAACTCCTCTACGAAATGTCTTTATATGGCATGCTTTCTCTTTACTGAATCAATTTTATGCGTGGAGCTGTTAAGGTTAATTGTCCGGGCTAAATTTTCACCAGGATTGAATTGCCCTGAGGATATTTTCATGGCAGGTGGATTTTTCTGTGGAGGCGGAGCCAGATTTCCTGGCGTTATTTGAAAAAACGATCAGATATTAAATAAGAAAAAACAAGTTTTTTCAACTGAAAGTAAGGAGCAATATTAAAACTTAAAAAGAAAATAAATTATTACGTATACGAGGGGGATTGCCCCTTCTTAACACCTCGCTCTTTACACTAAAGTTTTTTTTTCCAATTCTTTAAAAACAACTCCTGAAACAGAAGGGTCATTTAATTAGAACAATAAGTAACTTCTTTTTAAAATGTCGAAAAACTTTAGTCAATCTACTTCAGAAAACTTAATAACTAGATGGCAATACTGTTTGCACTTTATAATTATATATTTGTCCTATATTACAGTAGATTCTAGTTAAACTATCATTATTTAAAACCAAGGCCACGTTTTAGGTGCTAGTAGATGGAAAGTCAACTTATAAGATAAATAAACAACAAAAACATACAGATGATTGGTCAAAACCATCAAACAAGTTACACTGGTCAGGTAACTTTTGCACTAGTCGTCTATTAGCAATTTAAAGCATTCAATCGAAAAGGATACTTGCATATTTGTAGAATATGCTTCCGCTACTGCAAACCTGAATAAAGGCCAATTGCACCGACAAATCAGATAGCAAGTCAGCCAGAATATACCGTTCTTCTGAAAATCAACGTTATGAACATAATATTCCACTAGCAATCAGGATCGCAAGTTCATAATCCAGATCATGGATTCAGCAATATTGTTGGAAAGTAAGAATGGGGCTCTGGATTTTGGCTTTTCACGGGTATTCGACTGGGAGTTTTTGAATCTTGTTGTTCCACAGTTCGTAATTCAACAATTCAGTGGCATTAATCAGTTTTCAAGCTTCTTTGTACTAGTCACAATTCTAGATCTCGATTGTCAGTTAAAAAGTTAATGTACAGAAATATGCCAATACAAAGCATGAAGCTTGGTTAAGACACTCCTTAAAAATTATTAGTCTCAAATTTATCCAAAGAGTAAATTTGTCTCCAAGGCTAAACTTTCAAGTAACACCGGATTTTGAAGGATAATCTACCCCTAGGGCACCCATAATTTAACGGAATATGGAGCCCAACCAGTACCTTTCGACTTCAAAGCTCAGTCCTAGCGTATTTCGTAAATCAATGTGTTATATTCAAGTAATACCAGCGTAATACTATAGCTTAACCGCGTGCAAGCCTCAACGGCCAAAAGATAAAGCACGGAACAAGAGAAAAGAAACAAAAACCTGTTCCTAGTCATAGTAAAATAACACTATCAGCAAAGAAAAAGAATTATAACATAGATATCAAAAGTTCCTTACTATTACAGAAACAGCGTCATGACTCAGCCTCAAACAGACTTTGACTCAGCTCATGATGGTCCAAGAGAACGCTCGAGTCGCTTGATCTTAAGGACCTCCTTCCCTTAGAAATAATTGTAATATAGTAGTCTAAAATATAGTCGACTATTTCCCAATTATGACATCCCAACCTTCCTCCTCAAACCCCACCATATTTTTTTTTTTTTTGCGAAATTTTGAATAAGGAGAACTGAAAAATCATTCCTGTACCTGAAGTGACAGCAGCAATTGCACCTCTTTGACCGACCAGATTATCTTTCAATCGTTTTTCTAGAGGATATTTTCGTCTTTCTTCAATTTCTTTCTCTTTTTGAATAGTTTCGTATTTTTCAGAAAATTCATCAAGAACAGCGAGCAACTCTTTTTGGTTTGGACTTGCGTAGTCAATAGGCCGATGCAGACTCAAATTTTCCTGAAATAATTTTTAGGCTTGAAAGATCCTAACTTAGCATTTGGTAATAAAAAAGCAACAAGTTACAGAAGCAAAGAAAATATGCATTTCAATCAGGAACATATACACGAGGAATGGGAAACACAGCCCCATGCCTCTTGCCAAAATCTGGAAATTCTTATATTATAATTTCTTACGTTTTCCATATATTACGTTTCTCTTTCTTTTTTAACTTGTGCTATTACACGAAATAACTTCAAAACTATATGTCTGATTTTCTTACATGTGACTGAGTTTAAATAAGGCATTCGTAACATGAAAATCTCAATACACGGTGTCATCAAAGACATTCTCAAGAAAACAGCAAAAAGTACCTTCGACTTCAATGTAAGTTAAAAGTAGAGTTTAAGGCAGCTGATGGGACGTACCAGCTTCCAGCTTACAACAAGCTTACAACGAGAATTACAACGAGAATTATGTTTCGAATACGGCCGAAAAAAAGTAACTTAGTAGAGTTGAAAGTGAAAATAGAAGTTATAAGGATTACCAGCCAAACATATACAATAGAGTACAAGAAAGGTTAAATCAGGGCTATCAACTGATGAAGGCCAGGGGGCACTTTCCCCCTATACCCCCCCCCCCTTAGATCTTGGAAAATGCCTTTATTTGTATTTCATTGCAAAATGCCTTTTTTTTTGTATTTTCCATAAGAAATACCCTTTTCTGGTATTTTCATTAAAAAATGGCCCATTCCCAGATTTTGAAAAATGCCCCCCCCCTACATTAACACAAAGTGGCGTCAGAAACCCTAACACATTCTACAGGTTAAAAAACATCCTTTTCAGAGGTCAGTGAGTAACACGAAGTCTAGCTAATTTTGAATAAAAGTTTTACTTTTATTTGAATAAAAGTAAAATGATGTTAAATAATAAAATATATAAAATATTCAAAACCTAAAATATGGAAAAAAACAAACATTGGTCGAAACAAATATATAGTATTTATTCAACTTTGAAAACAACCCACACTCATTTCTAGTGAAATCGCTCCTTAGAAATATACTTTTTCAAACTTGGGGCAAGCATTAAAAATTATGTATATGAAGTTTTATGATCATAAAAATAAAGTTTTATGAACACAAAATTCGACCATTCTTTTTCACATTTTGACACACGGGCCTTGGATTTAAATTTCAGAAATTCTTTGTAGATATTAATTTGAACTAAATCTTCTATTTTTTGTTTTGCTTTTTTACTTAATGTTTCGTTATTTTTCTTTTCATTCTCACGCTTACCTTGTTAGGATTGGCTCCAGCTTCTAATAAGGCTCTAACAGTATCTAGATTTCCAGAGAGAACACCATAATGCAGAGGTGTAAATCCACGAAAAGAGCCTTCATTTGAAAGTCTTTCAGAAAACTCTTCTTCACGAGTCACTAACACTGCAAGACAAAACAGCTTTAAGCAAAATTAACAAACAGTAATCCACGAATTAGATGTGCAGTATAACGTATATGTTGGAGGGATACATACATACAGATAGAGACGGGTCAAGTAAAAATAGCAAGCCAAAATCTAAGAAAAGGTTAAAAAGAAGTACAATTAGGATAAAGTCTTATTTCCAAAATTTATTCTTATAAAAACAATACATTAAAAAAAACAAAAGTTGAAAAAATACATAAATCTAGATAAAGGAACAACAATAAAAGTTAGTCAGAAAAATGAAAATCAATATGAAATAAAACTTCGTAATATATTTATTAAAAAAATTGAAAATTTTTAAAAGGCCAGTCAATAAGATAATTGCAATATAACAGTCCTAAATCATGACACAGTAATTACGGACTATATTTCCCAAACAGTGTTTGATTTTCATCAGAGTTAGAGCTTTTGAAGTCACTAAGTTCCTAATTAGAAGATAAAATAACAATGTGAGTACCCCTCCCCTCGCCCAAAAAAAAGACAACAAAACAACATAGTATGGTTTCAGATGCTGTTCGATGTTTAACAGAGTTTTTACTATAGGATGTTTATTCTTACTGAATATAAATCAGAGATCAATTTTTTAGCACAGGAGTCCAAAATCACAGCACAATCGACAAAGATTTCGCAAATGGTGTTTCATTTCCAATAAAGCAGGTTTTATGGATCTTTGAAGTCACGAACACTAAATATGAGGATGAAATAGAAATTTGAATATCAAAAAACCGTAGAATGAATAATACTTGGATGCCAAATGGCGTTCAATTTCTGCCATAGATTGTATTAAGGGATTTTTTAATTTCTTGATTATAAATCTCAGGCTAATATCACAATGTAAAAGTCAAGAAGGCAAACACAATGAGTTTAAATTTCACAGAGGGCGTTGGATCTCCAGTACAGAGGGTATTGAAAGGGTTTAGAATTGAAGGGTATCAAAGGCCAAAATTCTTGAAATCTGAGCGTCCTGAAACACAACATAGTATATAACAGAAGCCTTACACTTTCACAAGTGGATTCACATTTCCACAGCCTACTTATATTAAGGCATTTCTTGGCGTGTTGATTTCAAATGAGAGGCTAATACTGTATTATATGAGAAAAAAAACCTAGGCAGAGTAAGTACTTATTTCAAAGTACTTATTCATACACAGAGTAGATGGTATTCAAGGGTTTTCAATTCACTTGCTACAAGCTTCAGGCGGAAATTGCAGCTTCAACATCTTCAAATATTTTGCAAGTCATGCAATTTCTACTATTATAGACTTGCTGGTGTTTGATAGCTGGTGTTTGATTGGATTTTCATTAAAGTTGGATATTTAAGCCAGTTAACAGTCATTAGTCACAGCCAATGCGAACTGATTGGACCATAAATCACAAAACTGGTTGGATCGCAAATTGTAAGATATAGTACCGCTTTTAACGCACTGCTTGTACAGTTTTATTGAACAATCTTCACTCTGTCCTAGACTCCCTTTTGATTCCTACTGCTTTATTTCTGGATGTTCGTAAAGTCTTTGATTCTTTAACCCACAGTATTTCTCTTTCTACAACTTTCACATTTTGGCGTCAGAGGTAGTGCGTTTCTTTGGTTCAAGTTTTACATGTCTGGTAGAATAATTTCTGTTAATCCTCTTTTCCGTTCACCATCAAATGTTGACCATGGGGTCCCTCAAGGGTCAGTTTTAGTGCCAGTATTGTTCTTAATATATGTAAATGACCTAATTTTAGCAGTTAGAAATGAAAATCATATATAGTGTTGTCGTCTATGTCATCCAACATTCTCCGGTGCCCATAACAATAGTTTGAATTCCTAGGATTCTATTGTTGTTTTTGCCAACGATACCACCCTTGCTGCTTCTGGTAGAACAGAGGAAGAGGTTCGTAGAAGATTGGTGGACCTGTTTCAGAGAATTTTAATTTGGTTTGATGCTAACTCTCTTGCCCCAAAATGTGTCTGTCTAGTTTCTTAGTTTTTTCTCTCAGGTTTATCCTTAGCTATCTGAAATTTATCTACCCAAAGGCTCTATTGGTAGACCAAAGAATGGCCATGTCCGTTTCCTAGGTATCCTCCTAGATGAGAATTTATCTTTTAAACAGCATATTGACTTGAAATTCCCAGAAAACTATAACAATAACCTTGGTATTCTAAGAAAACTCAAACATATTTTTCCTGGACCAATTCTGAAAATCCTATTTCACAGCTTAATTCATTCATATGTTTATTATTGTCCCGTCATTTGGATGTCTACTTTTCCTTCTTTTCTCGAACCTCTTTCGAACACTTACAATAAAGCTATAAATCTTATCCAGGGTGTAAACCGTTCAGCAACTAAACTGTTACTTGGTGTCGAAATGTTTTTTTTTTTTTTTTATTCTTTCCTGTGCGTCTTCCGCTTTTCTTTAGATCCACGGTGATATTGCCAGGTCCTATAAATTTCCTGCATCTTTTGTATCTAATCGGTCAGATTATCAGCTCTGTAATTCTCAGAACATTCAAATTCCGCATACACCAACAACAATATCTGACTGAAAATGCACTCTGATTGAAAATGCACTCGTTTGGCACCTTCAAACGACTTACAAAAAGTTTTTTGGTTTCCATATGATTAGTATTTCTTTGACATATTTAGTGTTGTCGAAAGTTTTTTTTTTCTTAGAGGTTTGGTTACTGTTAGCATTAGTCACTCTTTTTAAACAGTTCGTTACAACTATCTGTATGTTGACGTTATCAAATTACCTTACCTTTTTTTTAATTATCTATTATTATAATTTTAGATACTGGGATCAATTACAGTTGTCATAAAGCATATTTAATTAACTCTCTTTCTCTTTGTCTCTTTTCTTCTTTTCTCCATTTTTATATGTAAATGTTACCTTTTTTTTAAATTATCTATTATTATAGTACCAGATATTGGGATCAATTACAGTTGTCATAAAGCATATTTAATGAACTCTTTCTCTCTTTCCTTTTGTCTCTTTTTTTCTTTTCTCCATTTTTATGAGTAAATGTTTTGCATATTATGAGTTTAAATGTTTAATAGTTTAATGTTAAGTTTTATTTCATGTTCCCCCTCCTTACAACCCATGGAGCCTTTGTGGGGTTTTGAGATTGTACTATTGATTATTTTTTATGATTTTTTTTATTGAAACATATCTTATCTTAGCTTATAAATGAAACATAGATCCAAAATTATATACACTAAAATAATTAAACACAAAAAACAAAAAGGAAAAGCCGGGATTGTGACGTTATGGTAACAAGAGAATGACGGCACACTATATATACTATACAGGGTTCTTAGTCTAGAAAAAAAGATGCTGCATCTCAGGCTTTTAAATAAATTTACTTGAAACATGTTGAAAGTCCGTTGAGTGAACAAGAGTTTCAATTCAAACAATCGACGAGGCTTTCAGGTAAATCATTAACAGCATTCTATCTTGTTAGCGGATTTGAAAGGGTGGCAACAACGCACTTACTCGTGCTAATTTATGGTCGTTTGAAATTGGACTTTATTGTTCACTGTAACTGCTCGCTTTAAGTTTTATTGCTTCATTTCTAGTAGTTTCTGTTCATTTATGTTTCCCTTTTACATAATCTCGTTTTAAGTTTAAATTCGCTGTGACTTTCCAGAAAAAAAAGCTTTTTTGTCAGTTTTTTTAAGGATACAATTTACTATTTCAATACTAAAATGAAACTAAAGAAACTTATTCACAATTACACAAACAAAGAAATACAGATACAAGTAAATATTTTGGTCTTTAATATGAATGACGTATGGTACAATCAGCTAGTCGTGTGACTTCAATGTCATAGAGAAACAATATTCAAATATTAAACTCAGATAATACACAATTTACTATCAACATGCGTATCCTTATAGTAATGAATTTTATTGTACTCGAAAATTGTGACAAAAACCAGGTGACACAATTTTATTCTCCTCGGTACATATAAAATATTAAGTACTTGTTCTCAGAGCTTATTTTTTAACTAAATAATTTCTCAGTCAAAATAAACTGTTTAATTAAAAAAAAAATTATTTTGAAATATCTTATTCTTTCAAATAACGTTTCTGTTTGATGAATGTAGGCACAGATAGATTTGATAATTCTTTAAGGCTATAAAACAGCTTACATACCATCAATGGGGCTGATCATCCCTTCAAATACTTGAAAGAAACCACCAAAAAAATTTCTTGTTTGACTTTCAAATCCTATAGCATAAACGAACATTAGTAAAAAAAAAAAAAAAAAAAAAAAAAAAAAAAAAAAAAATGCCGCCAATCAGCTGGAAAACAGGAAAAAAAGAGCAATGCAATAAAAAAAATAATAGAAACAGTTTACAGTCTTAAAAGAATGATAAAAAAAAGTACTTTACATGGAAGAAAGGTTATATTTCCTGAGCATAAAAAGAATAAATGTAAAATAGAATATACAAGACTTTTCGTACTTGCCTTAGACTTGAGCAAACTATTAAATAGTTCCTATAGGAAATTTAAAAGCACGATTATTTATGTTTTTGTCTAATAGATACTATTTAGCCAGGTCAAAACTCATGTAGAATATTGTAAAAAACATAACTTCTCAATAAAATACAATGACTGTGTAGGGGTAGCGACCAAGTAGCAGCCCTGTTATTGAACAAAAGACGCAATTCACAAGATAGAAACAGCATTCAACGTTTCAGGCAAAAAGTCATGACATCAGCTACAGTAATTCAAAAGGCAAGAGAGTAACATTTGTGAAATTAAGATTCGTACTCAACATTTCTATAATTACACGCTTTATTGATGGGTCCAATTATTATGCAATTCAACTTAACAAAAAAACCTTTTTTTTCCGCTCTCTGCTCTTAATTACTTTGTTTCTTGCTCTTTTAGCGCGCAAAATTACTCCATATTGATTTTTCAAAATTTTTCAACCTTCTCTTTTTTTGCAGTTTATATAGTAAATAGCTATTCACAGTCAAACAGACAAGTTAATTGCCAACCAGACAATGAAATTCATAGATAATATATTGTAACAATATAATACGTCAATAGGATATATCATACGGATAATACAAACAATACGATATGAAGTTAATTGTCTGTTTGGCAGTGCATATTTATTCCACCTTACGAATATTTGTACCAGAACAATCAAAGAAATTACGTTGACGAATAAAATTACTCAAAGCTTAAGAAAAAAACAATAAGAAAAATCGTTTCGTCAAACCTAGGGTAATTTATTGCGTATTTATTTAAATTCCAAATGCTGTTTCTGATAAAATTACAGCTATACCACATCAAATTCATATTGTGGATCCCTCCCTTCCCCATTTGAAAAGGAAATGATTAAAGCACCAAACTAAAGAGACACTGAAATGGGTAAAGACGGTGTAAGTGTTATTATGCGTATGTGCACTCTATAATAGGATTATGCCAAAAGGGAAAGGCCGTATTTACATTTTCTAATTTTACAGATAGCGAAAATAAGGGCATTAAGCCTTTCCCAGAAAACTTTTTATTTTCGACGATTTCAATAAGAATACCGGCAAAAATTTGTTGCAAAATAATGTGGCTTCAATCTAATATATACATATTGTCTAAATTATGGTAGATAACCTTTAAGCTAGAAGTGCTGATACATTTGCATCCCTATTATGACCTGATCCCTAAAATCAAATGCCTCTACAAATACGATAAGTAGATAAACACCCAACAAATAAATCTTTCTAACTTCTGAAATTAGTATTAAAAAAAAAAAAAAAAAAAAAAAAAGTTTTCATTTTTCATACATGTAAAAGACACAATACAGAACTGAAATTTCGATATGTTTTCATCATGGATTAATAAAACTTTTTGCAAAAAATAAGTTTTTACAAAAAAAAGTAAAGAACTCCATTAAACCAAAAATGAACAGAAATAGAATCAAATAATCTACCAAGCATACAACAACCACAAATCAGTATCAATAAATAAATGAAACCCAAGACAACAGAAATTAAAATAAGTCTAACTCAAAACGAGCAGAAATTAATCTGAGTAGGGTTCTAAATCCTATGCTTTCTAAAAGCCAGAATACAATTTGTATTTTACTAAAAAAATTCAAAAGAATTTAATGAAAAAAATGTGCATTGTCAGTTTAATATACATATGCTGATATTTATTCCTTAAAATCTTAATTAATTTTTGTTATCTTAAAATTATAAACGAAAACATTTAAAAGAATTTTTTCAGTAAAGTACAAAATATATTCTGGCTTTTAGAAAGCATAGGGTACATAGTCTTTTTCAGGGAGAAAGAATTAGCCTCTTCTGAAGTTAAACAACCATCCCTTCCATAAAAACCTTTAATATCCCCTGGGCATAACTTAAAACCCTTGCCCCTAATCTCTGGGGTTTGTTTCAACCCCAAAAGCCTTGTTATATGATATTTAGACTATTTTAAATAGAATGGCTATCTCAAAATTTCTATTAGACGCATTTCGGGAAAATATGACGTGTGTGTGGGGGTGAGAGGGTAGCTGCCCTCTGATCACTTTAACTCTTAAAAAGAGCACTAGAGCGTCTGATTACCAATCCAATGAGCCCCCTTTGAAGTTTATATGACCTCACTCTTTATAAAAACCCTATATGTAACCAGGGCACAACTTACAACCCTTGCCCTGAGGGCTGGGGGGGGGGGATTTTTCATCCTCACAGACATAATTTTCAGACCTTTCTGATAGGCCTAACAAACTGGCTATATCAAAATTTTGATTGGAAGTGTTTGGGAAAATGATAGACTTGGAGGGAAACATTTGCCCTCTGATCACTTTAGACTAATAAAAAAGGCACTAGTCCTCTCAATTTCCAATCGAATGAGCCCTTTTTGAAGCTTCTACGAAAAAACTCTCTTTATAAACGTCATTTGACCAAACGGTACAACGTACGACCTTGTCACGAGGGCAAAGGGAGGAGGGTTGTCACCTTCAAGGATATAATTTATATACGTTTTAACTACATTAAACAAAATAACCGTATACCATATTTGATTAGATATGTTTTGGGAAGTGATGGGCGTTGGGTAGGGGGGATTCTCCCTCTGATTACTTTAGACTATTAAAAAGGGCAATAGACCTCTTAATTTCCAATCGAAAGAGCACTTTTCGAAGTTTTTATGACAAAACTTTCTATATGACATTGTATATCCCCAGGGCATAACTTACAACCTTAGCTCTGAGGGTTGTTGAGGTTTGTCATACTCAAAAACATAATTTCCGGACCCTTCAACTACGTTAAACAAAATTGCAATATCAAAATGTTGATCGGAAGTGTTTGGGGAAATGATGGGTATGGGGGAGGGGGCATTCGCCATCTGATTACCTTCGACTACTACTAAGGACACATGCCCTCTAAATTTCCAATCGAACAAGCCCTTTTTGAAGTTTCTACGACAACGCTGGCAAAGACCTAATTTCCAGAACTTATAACTACGTTGAACAAAATGTCTATTTCAAAATTTTGATTGGATGTGTTTGAGGAAACGGTAGGCTTGAGAGGGGCGTTAGTTGCCCTCCAATCACGTTCAATTATTAAATAGGGCACTAGCGCTTTCAATTTCCAATCGAGTGAGCCCTTTTGAAGTTTCTACGACAACGCTTTCTATAAAACCCTATATGCCCCCATGGCATAACTTTCAACCCTTGCGCTGAGGGTTGTCATCCTCAAAAAACATAATTTCCGGACTTTTCAACTACGTTGAACAAAATTGCTATCTCAAAATTTTTTTTGGATGTTTTTGGGGAAATGGTGGGCGTGGGAGGGGTGTTAGTTGCCCCCCAATAACTTTCGATATTAAAAAGACCACTAGCCCTTTGAATTTCCAATCGAATGAGCCCTTTTTGAAGTTTCTACGACAAAGACTTCTATAAAAACCTAGTATGCCCCCAGGGCATAACTTACAACCCTTACCCTGAGGCCTGTGGGGGAGTGTCCTCCTCAAAACATAATTTTTATCTGGAAATCAACTACGCTGAACAAAATGGCTATCTCAAAATGTTGATTGGATGTGTTTGGGGAAATGGTGGGCGTGGAAGAGATGTTATTTGCCTTCCAATCACTTTTGGTTATTAAAAAAGGCACTAGCCACTTCAATTTCCAATCAAATGAGCCCTTTTTAAGTTTCTACGACAACACTTTCTATAAAAACCTTATATGCCCCCCAGGGCATAACTTAAAATCCTTGCCCTGAAGGCTGGAGGGGGGGTGTCATGCTCAAAGACCTAATTTCCTGAATTTTCAACTACGTTGAAAAAAATGGCTATCTCAAAACTTTGATTGGATGTGTTTGCGGAAAAGTTTGGTGTGAGAGGAAGGTTAGTTGCCCTCCAATCACTTTCGACCATTAAAAAGGGCACTAGCTCTTTGAATTTCCAATCGAATGATACCCTTATAAAGTATCTACGACAAAGCTTTCTATAAAAACATTATATGTCACCATGGCATAACTTACAACCCTTGCCCTGAGGGCTGTGGGGGAGTGTGCTCCTCAAAAACATAATTTCTATCTGGAAATCAACTACAATGTAGAAAACGGCTATCTCAAAATTTTGATTGGATGTGTATGGGGAAATGATGGACGTGGAAGGGTTGTTGGTTGCCTTCCAGTCACTTTCGACTATTAAATCCTACGCAGAACTTAAACTACGCAAAACTACCAATTGTAATACAAGGCTCCTAAAATTGTCAATCTCTTTTATTTTTGTTACACTACAAAGAACAGCCACGCTATTCCGTTTCTTAGATCTCGAAAAATTTCTCAGATGTCGAAAAAACAAGCTGTGAAAAAGTCTAATCCTTTCGTGTGGTACGCATAGCAGAAATAGTACGCTATCTTATTGACACACTTCACATATGCCAAATGCATTAGATTGAACTTGAACTGTCAACATTATCAGCCTCCGCTCTTATTTTTTCCATTTCATAACTCAGCAATATCTTTTTTTTGGTCTTTGCTTGATTTTTCAGTATTAATTAACGTTCTTTTTTTACTCTATATACCAAACCTAACAAGTCAAATGTCTTCTTAGTAATTCGTACATACTCTGTTCTTAAGAGTAGTTACACCTGTTCAAGCAAATGAATTCGTGTCTAAACAAATAACATTCTCGAGGTAAAAAAAAACAAGTTCTGACAAAATATAATTCTTTTGTCATAACTTATACTTGTGGCAGAAATAGCAGCCTAACTTATTGATCAGCTTCACATGTGCCAAAGACATCATATTGGACTTGAACCTTCGACATATTCAGCCCCCGCTCTTACTTTTTCCATTTCATACCTTAGCAGCAAAAATTCTTTTTCTTTGCCTTTGCTTCGATTTTCAATATTAGTTACCGTTCTGTATTTTTATTTAACTCTATGTACCAAACACAGCTCATATAATTATCCAGTAAGCTTATCGCAGATCATTTCTGGTCTTCGTTCTCGGTGCGAACAAAAAGCTCCTCCCACTTCTTTCTGCATTAGCGGGTTAGTGTGTTGACTCAATGAGAAATGGTTACAACGTGCATTATTCGTAATTGCGAAAGCAGAAAAAAACTTGGTGAGCCAGCCAAGTGGTTTGCAAGTGTCCCATCTCAGAGGTATGACTTAATTTATATACAAATTATGACTTATTCTATTATTTACATACAGTGGACTCAAATGATTGGCCTATGTAGGATTTTGTAAAAAAGGAGGCGGGGGGTTGATGAAATTTGTGAAAATAAGGAATTTGTTTTTCTTCTAATGACTGGTGGAATAGGTGTGATGTTTTCAGGGGCGGATCCATGATTTTTTTTAGGGGAGGGGGGCGCAAAGTAGGTTGATCCGACAAACTAACGTTAGGAGCAAGTCTAATTAATTCAAACTTGCGTTAATTAGGTGATTTACACTACTTTAGACTACTATGAGGGAGTAACCTTTGCCCCCCCTCTGGATCCACAACTGTATAGTTTATCATTTTTTTTTCACGTTATTATATTTATTTTCTCAGATAGTAGTTCCTGTGATATTTGAAAAGTCTAGTTACCTGTTTTGGCGGAGAGCCTAGATAAGACTAGTTTTGTTTTCAATCAATGTTTTCATATGAAATGGGCAGACCTTGCCTGAACTTTAAACAATAAACACCTCTGTTTGAAAATCTTTGCACTTTCTGAGTTTAGATAGCGATAAGGGTTCCTGACTGAGACCAATTTTAGGAATTGGGTTCTGATTATTATATAACAATGCGAAGCCCCAAATATCATAATCAAATGTCATCGCTTTATGGCATTGTTCAAATAAATACTTGATTATCGTCGTAAATTTATTCTTTGTCTTTCTTTCCATTCTTAAACCAATGTTATATTTACCTTTTGCATTATTACAGCCCACTATATATACATTCATATAAATTTATGTGCAGTGTTACCGCCATACCAATTATTCTCCTTTCCTTTTTTATTCTTTAATAATAATTTCTGGTTGTTTTAAGTTTGAGTTATTGTAGGCTTCTATTTCAACTGATCTTAAGTTTAATATGGCCTTTACTTTTCTTAAAAAAAAACTTTCTTTTTCGTAAAGTTTTCGTAGTATATAAATATATATATATATATATATATATATATATATATATATATATATATATATATATATATATATATATATATATATATATATATATATATATATATATATATATATATATATATATATATATATATATATATATATATATATATATATATATATATGTATTTATATTGGCGCGTACAAACAGCTCCTCTCATTTGATGTGCCATCAGCGGTCCAATTACCCTGGAACACGTATTTTAGCAGAAACTTTCTCAAAATGCCTTTGAAACCAACTTGAGACTTCGAAACCTATTTTTAATTCCTAAAAACATCTAATAATAACATTACACTACTAACTACCGATTTTCATGTATGTATTGGAATAAATTAATTTAAAATTAATTTCTTCAAAATTAGTGTTCCAACGTTGAAGCCAAGTTTCGCGTCCAAGAGAAATCTGACTTGTCTACCCGTGAAAAGATCTGATACCACCTATGTTTCTATCTGCAAAAACGTTCTCCGGAGCGCTCGCACCCCGGTCCGGGTTTTTATAATGGGTGAGATAGGGAATGATCATACTGGATAATTATATGAACTGTGGTACCAAACCATCAAGTTAAATGTCTGCTTGGTAATAGTACATACTCTGCTCTTACGAACATGTACACCTTTTCAAGCAAATAAGTTCCTGTCTGACGAAAATAAATCCTCAAAGCTCAAGAAAGAAGCTGGGGAAAAAAGTACAATCCTTTCGTCAAAATTGGTGCCCATAACTGAAATAGAACGCCATCTTATTGACACGCTTCATACACGGCAAAAGAAATATATTGAACCTGAACTATGGACATATTCAGCCCCCGCTCTTACTTTTTCCATTTCATACCTTAGCAGCAACAATTCTTTTTCTTTGCCTTTGCTATGATTTTCAATATTAGTTACCGTTCTGTTTTTTTTTTTTTAACTCTATATACCAAACCTAACAAGTCAAATGTCTGCTAGGTAATACGTAGATACTCTGCTCTTACGACTATGTACAGTTGTTCAAGCAAATAAATTACTTTCTGACGAAAATTTTTTCTCAAAGCTTAAGAAAGAAGCTGTGGAAAAAAATAAAATCCTTTCATCAAAACTAGTGCCCGTAAGTGAAATGAAACGCCATCTTATTGACACGCTTTACACATGGCAAAAGCATTATATTGAACTTGAACTATCGACATATTAAGCCCCCGCTCTTACTTTTTCCATTTCATACCTTAGCAGCAAACATTCTTTTTCTATGCCTTTGTTTTGATTTTCAATATTAGTTACCGTACTGTGTTTTTTTAACTATATGTACCAAACCTAACAAGTCAAATGTCTGCTTGGTAATACGCACATACTCTGCTCTTACAAGTACATACACCTGTTCAAGCAAATTAATTCCTGTCTGACGAAAATGTGTTCTAACACCTCAAGAAAGAAGCTGTTGACAAAAGTACAATCCTTTCGTCATAATTGGTGCCCGTAACTGAAATGGAACGATATCTTATTGACACGCTTTACATATGGCAAAAGCAACATATTGAACTTCAACTATCGACATATTAAGCCCCCGCTCTTACTTTTTCCATTTCATACCTTAGCAGGAAACATTCTTTTTTATGCCTTTGTTTTGATTTTCAATATTAGTTACCGTTCTGTGTTTTTTTTTAACTCTGCGTACCAAACCTAACAAGTCAAATGTCTGCTTGGTAATATGCACATACTCTGCTCTTACGAGTATGTACAAATGTTCGAGCAAATAAATTCCTGTCTGACGAAAATTTATTCTCAAAGCTCAAGAAAGAAGCTGTGGAAAAAAGTGCAATCCTTTCGTCGAAATTGGTGCCCGTAACTGAAATGGAACGCCATCTTATGGACACGCTTCATATATGGCAAAAGCAACATATTGAACTTGAACTGTCGACTTATTCAGCCCCCACTCTTACTTTTTCCATTCTATACCTTAGCAGCAAAAATTCTTTTTCTTTCCCTTTGCTTTGATCTTCAATATTGGTTACCGTTCTGTATTTTTGTTAACTCTATGCCCCAAACTTAACAAGTCAAATGTCTGCTTGGTAATACGTACATACTCTGCTCTTACAAGTACATACACCTGTTCAAGCAAATTAATTCCTGTCTGACGAAAATGTGTTCTAACACCTCAAGAAAGAAGCTGTTGACAAAAGTACAATCCTTTCGTCAAAATTGGAGCCCGTAACTGAAATGGAACGCCATCTTGTTGACCCGCTTCACATGTGGCTAAAGCAATATATTGAACTTGAACTATCGACATATTCATCCCCGCTCTTACTTTTTCCATTTCATACCTTAGCAGCAACAATTCTTTTTCTTTGCCTTTGCTATGATTTTCAATATTAGTTACCGTTCTGTTTTTTTTAACTCTATGTACCAAACCTAACAAGTCAAATGTCTGCTTGGTAATACGTAGATACTCTGCTCTTACGACTATGTACAGCTGTTCAAGCAAATAAACTCCTGTCTAACGAAAAAATTTTCTCAAAGCTTAAGAAAGAAGCTGTGGAAAAAGTACAATCCTTTCATCAAAACTAGTGCCCGTAAGTGAAATGAAACGCCATCTTATTGACACGCTTTACATATGGCAAAAGCATTATATTGAACTTGAACTATCGACATATTAAGCCCCCGCTCTTATTTTTTCCATTTCATACCTTAGCAGCAAACATTCTTTTTCTATGCCTTTGTTTTGATTTTCAATATTAGTTACCGTACTGTGTTTTTTTAACTCTATGTACTAAACCAAACAAGTCAAACGTCTGCTTGGTAATACGTACATACTCTGCTCTTACAAGTAAATACACCTGTTCAAGCAAATTAATTCCTGTCTGACGAAAATGTGTTCTAACACATCAAGAAAGAAGCTGTGGAGAAAAGTACAATCCTTTCGTCATAATTGGTGGCCGTAACTGAAATGGAACGATATCTTATTGACACGCTTTACATATGGCAAAAGCAACATATTGAACTTGAACTATCGACATATTAAATCCCGCTCTTACTTTTTCCATTTCATACCTTAGCAGCAAACATTCTTTTTTATGCCTTTGTTTTGATTTTCAATATCAGTTACCGTTCTGTGTTTTTTTAACTCTGTGTACCAAACCTAACAAGTCAAATGTCTACTTGGTAATACGTACATACTCTGCTCTTACAAGTGCATACACCTGTTCAAGAAAATTAATTCCTGTCTGACGAAAATGTGTTCTAACACCTCAAGAAAGAAGCTGTGGAGAAAAGTATAATCCTTTCGTCAAAATTGGTGCCCGTGACAGAAATGGAACTTCATCTTATTGACACACTTCAGATATGGCAAAACAACATATTGAACTTTGAACTGTAGACATATTCAGCCCCCGCTCTTACTTTGTTCATTTCATATCTTAGCAATATATATTCTTTTTCTTTGCCTTTGCTTTGATTTCTAATATAAGTTACCGTTCTGTATTTTTTGTTTTACTCTATATACCAAACCTAACAAGTCCAATGTCTAGTTGGTAATATGCACATACTCTGCTCTTACGAGTATGTACACCTGTTCGAGCAAATAAATTCCTGCCTGATGAAAATTTATTCTCAAAGCTCAAGAAAGAAGCTGTGGAAAAAAGTGCAATCCTTTCGTCGAAATTGGTGCCCGTAACTGAAATGGAACGCCATCTTATGGACACGCTTCATATATGGCAAAAGCAAAATATTGAACTTGAACTGTCGACATATTCAGCCCCCACTCTTACTTTTTCCATTTCATACCTTAGCAGCGAAAATTCTTTTTCTTTGCCTTTGCTTTGATCTTCAATATTAGTTACCGTTATGTTTGTTTTTTTTTACTATGTACCAAACCTAACAAGTCAAATGTCTGCTTAGTAATACGTAAATACTCTGCTCTTACGAGTACGTACACCTGTTCAGGTAAATAAGTTCCTGTCTGACGAAAATATATTCTCAAAGCTCAAGAAAGAAGCTGTGGAAAAAGTACAATCCTTTCGTCAAAATTGGAGCCCGTAACTGAAATGGAACGCCATCTTTTTGACACGCTTCACATATGGCTAAAGCGACATATTAAACTTGAACTATCGACACATTCAGCCCCCGCTATTACTTTTTCCATTTTTATACCTTAGCAGGAAAAATTCTTTTTCTTTGCCTTTTCTATGAATTTCAATATTAGTTACCGTTCTGTTTTTTTTAACTCTATGTACCAAACCTACAAGTCAAATGTCTACTTGGTAATACGTACATACTCTGCTCTTAAAAGTCTGTAAACCTGTTCAAGCAAATAAATTCCTGTCTGAGGAAAATTTATTCTCAAAGCTCAAGAAAGAAGCTGTGGAAAAAAGTACAATCCTTACGTCAAAATTGGTGCCCGTGACAGAAATGGAACACCATTTTATTGACACGCTTCACATATGGCAAAAGAACATATTGAACTTGAACTATCGACATATTCAACCTCCACTCTTACTCTTTCCATTTCATGCCTCAGCAGTATACATTCTTTTTTTTTGCCTTTGCTTCGATTTTTCAATGTTAGTTCCCCTTCTGTTCTTTTTGGTTTTACTCTATACACCAAAACAAACAAGTCAAATGTCTGCTTGGTAATACGTACATACTCTGCTCTTGGGAGTATGTACACCTGTTCAAGCAAATAAATTCCTGTCTGACGAAAATTTATTCTCAAAGCTCAAGAAAGAAACTGTGGAAAAAGTAAAATCCTTCCGTCAAAATTGGTGCCCGTGACAGAAATGGAACACCATCTTATTGACACGCTTCACATATGGCAAAGGAACATATTGAACTTGAGCTATCGACTTATTCAACCTCCACTCTTACTCTTTCCATTTCATGCCTCAGCAGTATACATTCTTTTTTTTTGCCTTTGCTTCGATTTTTCAATGTTAGTTCCCCTTCTGTTCTTTTTGGTTTTACTCTATACACCAAAACTAACAAGTCATATGTATGCTTGGTAATACGTACATACTCTGCTCTTGGGAGTATGTACACCTGTTCAAGCAAATAAATTCCTGTCTGACGAAAATATATTCTCAAAGCTCAAGAAAGAAGCTGTGGAAAAAAGTGCAATCGTTTCGTCAAAATTGGTGCCCGTGACAGAAATGGAACACCATCTTATTGACACGCTTCACATATGGCAAAGGAACATATTGAAATTGAGCTATCGACATATTCAACCCCCACTCTTACTCTTTCCATTTCATGCCTCAGCAGTATACATTCTTTTTTTTGCCTTTGCTTCGATTTTTCAATGTTAGTTCCCCTTCTGTTCTTTTTGGTTTTACTCTATACACCAAAACTAACAAGTCATATGTATGCTTGGTAATACGTACATACTCTGCTCTTGGGAGTATGTACACCTGTTCAAGCAAATAAATTCCTGTCTGACGAAAACATATTCTCAAAGCTCATAAAAGAAGCTGTGGAAAAAAGTGCAATCCTTTCGTCAAAATTGGTTCCCGAAAAAGAAATGGAACGCTATCTTACTGACACGCTTCACATATGGCAAAAGCAAGATATTGAACTTGATTTATCGACATATTCAGCCCCCCTCTTACTTTTTCCATTTCATACCTTAGCAGCAAACATTCTCTTTCTCTGCCTTTGCTTTGATTTTTAATTTTAGTTACCGTTCTGTATTTTTTTTAACTCTATGTAGCAAACCTAACAAGTCAAATGTCTGCTTGGTAATACGTACATACTCTGCTCTTACGAGTATGTACACCTGTTCAAGCAAATAAATTCCTGTCTGAAGAAAATATATTCTCAAAGCTCAAGAAAGAAGCTGTGGAATAAAGTACAATCCTTTCTTCAAAATTAGTGCCCGTAACAGAAATGGTACGCTATCTTATTGACACGCTTCACATATGTCAAAAGCAACATATTGAACTTGAAGTATCGACATATTCAGCCCCCGCTCTTACTTTTTGCATTTCATACCTTAGCAGCAAACATTCTTTTTCTTTGCTTTGATTTTTAATTTTAGTTACCGTTCTGTATTTTTTTTTAACTCTATGTACCAAACCTAACAAGTCAAATGTTTGCTTGGTAATACGTACATACTCTGCTCTTACGAGTATGTACACCTGTTCAAGCAAATAAATTCCTGTCTGAAGAAAATATATTCTCAAAGCTCAAGAAAGAAGCTGTGGAATAAAGTACAATCCTTTCTTCAAAATTAGTGCCCGTAACAGAAATGGTACGCTATCTTATTGACACGCTTCACATATGTCAAAAGCAACATATTGAACTTGAAGTATCGACATATTCAGCCCCCGCTCTTACTTTTTGCATTTCATACCTTAGCAGCAAACATTCTTTTTCTTTGCTTTGATTTTTAATTTTAGTTACCGTTCTGTATTTTTTTTTAACTCTATGTACCAAACCTAACAAGTCAAATGTTTGCTTAGTAATACGTACATACTCTGCTCTTACGAGTATATACACCTGTTCAAGCAAATAAATTCCTGTTTGACGAAAATATATTCTCAAAGCTCAAGAAAGAAGCTGTGGAAAAGTATAATCCTTTCATCAAAATTGGTACCCGTAACAGAAATGGTACGCTATCTTATTGACACGCTTCACATATGGCAAAAGCAACATATTGAACTTGATCTATCAACATATTCAGCCTCTACCCTTATTTTCTCCATTTCATATCTTAGCAGCATATATTCTTTTCCTTTGCATTTGCTTTGATTTTGTTCTTTTTGGTTTTACTCTATACACCAAAACTAACAAGTCATATGTCTGCTTGCTAATACGTACATACTCTGCTCTTGGGAGTATGTACACCTGTTCAAGCATATAAATTCCTGTCTGACGAAAATATATTCTCAAAGCTCAAGAAAGAAGCTGTGAAAAAGTACAATCCTTTCGTCAAAATTGGTGTTCGTAACACAAATGGTACGCTATCTTATTGACACGCTTCACATATGGCAAAAGCAATATATTGAACTTGATCTATCGACATATTCAGCCTCTACCCTTATTTTCTCCATTTCATATCTTAGCAGCATATATTTTTTTCCTTTGCCTTTGCTTTGATTTCAGCCTCCACTCTTACTTTTTCCATTTCATACCTCAGCAGAATATATTATTTTTTTTTGCCTTTGCTTCGATTTTTCAATGTTAGTTCCCCTCTGTTCTTTTTTTTTACTCTATACACCAAAACTAACAAGTAAAATGTCTGCTTGGTAATACGTACATACTCTGCTCTTACGAGTATGAGCACTTGTATGAATTTCTGTCTGACGAAAAGACATTCTCAAAGGTCAAAAAACAAGTTTTGAAAAAAAAATACTTTTGCCACAACTGATGCCCGTAGAGCAAACAGTTGGATTACTTGTTGACGGGCTTCATATGCGTCAAAGCGTCATATTCAACGGGTATTTCTGACATGTTCGACCTCCACTCTTACTTTTTTCATTTGATACCTCAGCAATATACACTTTTTTCTGGCCTTTGCCAAGATTTTTCCAAATCATCTAAGGTTCTGTTTTGTGTGTTTTCTGCAGTTCATAAAGCAAACCTAACAAGTCAAATGTCTGCTTTGTAATACGTACATACTCTGTTCTTACGAGTATGTACACCTGTATAAGCGAATGAATTCCTGTCTGACGAAAAGACATTTTCAAAGGTCAAAAAACAAGTTTGGATAAAAAAAATAATAATCCTTTCGTCACAACTGATACCCGTAGCAGAAATAAGTTCGCCAACTTATTGACACAATTCACATGTACCAAAGGCATCATATTGAACTTGAACTTTCGACAGATTCAGCCAATGCTCTTACTTATTCCATTTCGCACCTCAGCAATACCTTTTTGGGTATGTCTTCGCTTTTATTTTTCAACATGAGATAACGCACTTTTTTTTTTTTTTTTTTTCCTTTTGTCTTTTTTTTTTTTACTAATGTTCGTTTATGCTATAGGATTGATTGCAGTTTATGTCACTATTCGCTTAGTCTTTGAAATATAATGAACAAGTTTTTGAATACAATCCGATTATCTTTTGTATTGTGATAGATTGCACAATTAACTTTTCGTGGAAAAATCCAGCTGATTTAATTGTGAAGAATTGCTCATTTCATACCGCCGCTTGTGTTGGCACGCCGTGTCCTGAGCGTTGATTCGTCTAAATCAGAACCCGCTTGATAACTCTAGTGTCGGAGCATATTGCTGGCACATTCTAAGGCAGACCCTTCAATTTTAGTAGATAAGCTAAAATAAATTATAAAAATCAATTGGAGGCAAACCAATTAATATTGGCGAAGTTGGAAGGTTTTCACTCTTAGGTTAATAATTGACAAGTGCCTGAGTTTTCACACACCTTTGGTCTTCAGTTTTATAGATTATGAGGAAGCGTCTTATATTTGTATGGTATACCAGACAAATACATTAAAGTTATTAGGGCTATGGACGAGAATAACACTGCTGTGGTTAAGGTAGGAGGAAATGAGGTTAGCAGCTGGTTTTGTATTAAATCAGGAGTTAAGCGGGGTTGTGTTCTATCCCCCTTTATATGGATTATTTTGATAGACTTTGTCTTAAGAAGCACAGGAAAGGCAATGGGAGAACGCGGACTCAAATGCGAAAGAAAAACTCCCCTGGGCTTTGAATACTATGACGATTTAAATGCCGTGGATGAAAGTATGATCAAAATTTATACACTTTTAGGTGTTTTGGGGGCTCTGGGTGTTAGATTTGGACAAAAAAATAAGGTTAAAACCACTAAATCATTTAGGCCAAGAATAAGTGAAGAGAAAAAGGTTACGCTGGGTAACGAAAAAATTGATCAGGTGGACAGCTTCACTTTCCTTGGTAGTAAAATTAGTAAAGACGGTGGGAGCAGTGAAGATGTTAAAAGTAGAACAGCCGAGGCTCAGGGTGTTTTTTTTTTACAGTTAAAAAAAAAGTTTGGAAGAATAGGAGGATAAGTCTGCAATCCAAGATTAGAATATTAGAAGCTACAGTGATGACAGTGGTCAAATATGGCTCTGAAGCATGGGCGCTTCGAAAAGCGGATGAAGATTTGCTAGATGTTTTCTAGAGAAATTGCCTTCGTCCTTTTCGGCCAACAGTCTAGGGCTAAACGGAAAGCAGGTCGTCCTCGTCTGAGGTGGGAGGACGTCATAAAGAAATATTTAAAGGAAATGGGAACTACCTGGGAAGGTTTGAAAAGGGAGGCTTTGAATATATTGGGGTGGAGGAGGAGCGTTCGTAGCTGTGTTGGCCTCAGGCGGCTTGGTGCTTTGGCGAGTTGTTAGTAGTAGTAGTAGTAGTAGAAGTTAGAAGGTGTGGAAGAAAAGTTAAAATCTCTTAATCCGATGTCTCATTAAGTTGATAATTTATTGTAAGATTTCCAAAGCATGGCTACAAGTTTTTCTGAACAAATTAGTGAAGTAGTTCTGCAGTAGACGCAAATGCAAAACGAATCGAGAGCCCTAGCAGGGAACTAGGGTCAAGCATTTCAAGAATGGAAAGAATAGAAAAAGAACTTTTACTTTTCTCCGACTGTAAGAGGAAGATATTTAAAAGAAGATCTTATTACGTGTTTTACCCGTGCGGTACCCATATAAGGATAACACAAACGATATTATTGACGCATTTCGTTTACCATCACAAAAAAGCGTCCGACCTATTGTGATAAAAATTATATATCAAAATAATAGATTCCTTCTATAGATCTTAAGTTCACGATCCTGAAATCATTTCAGAATTTCCAAAGATATGGTTTCACCGTAGCTCCCGGTTATACAGCTAGTGAGCGGCTCGCCCCAGGTAAGCTTATACTAGTTATGATACAAGCCAGAGAAGAAGGTCATGCAGAGGTTAGGTTTAAGGGTGTGACACTTTTTCTTCGAAATTATTTATTTGTGCACGAAAAACTAAACAGCAAAGTGAAAGAAATAAAAAAGATTGATGAAGCTACAGCCCGTGTCAGGGAATTCGGAGGAGAATATAGGTGATTTTAGGATAGCAGACGGAGAAAAAATATGAATCTGCATCATCCCAGGAATCAGATTCTACGACCACACCTAAAACCAGATGAAAAGAAGCAGTGAGATGGTGGTGCGCCCAAATGACCAGGATAACCAACTTAGTGCTGCATTTATTCAACGGAACAGTGGGGGCGACCGTTGTGCGTTGGAGTTTGGAGACCAGGACCCCGGTGTTGGACGGTATTCTGATGATCGAAGTTTCTCTGTTGGATATTATGAGGGTAATTTCAGGGAAAACATTAGTCAATAGCGGGGGCTGGGCCATGGGCAAAGTAGTACGTGCATTAAGTCGTTGCATTGGATCCAAGGTCATAATAATGATAAATGAATGATTTATTTCGGCTAGAAAATTATTATGTTATTAGCACAGTTGAGACATGGCAAGATGTGCCAGTATTTAGTAAAGTTTTTTTTTTAAGTTTTCATGTTTCAAGAAAGAGAGGTAAGAATAATCGAATTTATGTGGTGTTACACTGTTGATTAGGAAAATATATGTAGTAAATGCGAATGCGATAGGTTGAAATTGCAATTAGAAAATTTGATTTGATTGAAGACTATTATAGAGATTGTTAAGTTCATGATATGTGCGGTGTATATCCTTCCGGAATGAATTAGTTATAGTTGGCAGGAGGATACGTGGGACATTTTGTATTCAGATGTGTTTCAAACAGTTCTTGATAACGAACCGTAAGTAAGGAGTGATGCGGCTCAATGGCAACCAAAATTCCAAGAAACAGAGTCTTGATAACAATAGATACATCAAAAGAATCGAATTTTGATGCTTATTCAAAATATATCAAATTCATCAAATTTAATGTTATCCCTTAATAGTTACGAGCCTGAGCAAATTTGCACAATTTTTGAAAAAGGGGGTAGCACCCACAAATCACCAAGTGATCTTAATGGAAATCACACCATCACATTTAGAATATCAGAGAACGTTACGGTAAAGGTTTAAAATCACGTTACGGTAAAATCACGTTTGCGTGTTTATTTCTTTGTTTTCCCCCGGGGTGATCGTATCGAAACAGTGAACATAAAAGATCCAGAGAGGGCTCATTTGATCGGAGATAAAAAGTTCTAATGCCCTTTTTAAGATGCTAAAAATATTGGAGGGCAGCTAGCCCCCTTCCCATATCCCCTTTTTCCCAAAATTTACCCGATCAAAATTTTGAGATAGCCATTTTGTTCAGCATAGTCAAAACATCTCATAACTATATTTTTTAGGATGACTTGACCCCCTACAGTCCCCGGAGGAAGGGCGGCAAGCTATGAACTTAGCCAATTGTTTACATATAGGCTAGTATTGGTTATTAGGAAGTATATACATATTTTTCTGGGGGGAGGGGCTACGTGAGAAAATCTTTCCATGGGAGAAGGGAATTTCCTATGGAGGGGGAGCCATATTCCCCGACATCATCTAAAAAACGATCAGAAATTGAATAAAAAAAACAATTTTTTCAACTGAAAGTAAGAAGCAACATTAAAACTTAAAACGAACAGAAATTATTACGTGTATGAGGGGGGTTGCCCCCTTCTCAATACCTCACTCTTTGCGCTAAAGTTGTTTTTGAAACTTTTTAAAAACCTCATTATTTTAATTAATCAGCCCTTGTGTTTCAGGATTCATTCTTAAATAATTGGAAATAAAGCTAAACTTTAGCGTAAAGAGCGAGGTATTGAGGAGAGGAAAAACCTCACCATATACGTAACAATTTCTGTTCATTTTGAGTTGAAATGTTTCCCCATACTTTCAGTTGGAATTTTCCTTTTTATTGAATAAGTAATAAGAGGTTGTATAAAGATTACAAGTGTATACTTTTAGGTGAATTCAAAGCATATACAAGCGAGATTTTGGTGAAGTGGATTGATCCATCACTAGCTGAGGAAACGGAAGATGGTAGTAGTACGGGAGCCAATAGACAAAAAGATGCTTATTTTCAGGTCGTCATGACACATCTGTTTCACGCAATTTGAAAGCAGTTTCTAGTCATATCAAACACGCTGATTACGATAATACCTGGAAAAAGGTTCCTCAGAGGGTTGCTTGACCCTTAAAAATGACCTGAAATATTAGGAAAAAACTATCTCGAGAGTTTTGTTTACAGTTTTTTCAAGTTTGTAACGCTATCTGTTTAAGGCTTATGCGACGCGTGCAATTTAAAGAAGAAAGAGAAATAATGGTCAACAAATAAAGTTTTAAAGTCAACAACAATAGCAACCTTATAAGAAAATCGAAATATATTTTCTTGTGATTATTATCTCTTCTAATCAGCAGTTGTACCAAACCTATTCTGCTCAAGTCATCCTCAGGGCTATACTGTGGTGTTTATCCTCCCCATAGTATAGTGCAGACGCTTTGATATCTTCTATTTTCCCTCCTTGTTTTAGTTTTATTTTGTGTTTAAAGCTTTTTCCAATAGGCAATGATTAGAAGTCCTCCAAAAAAAAAAGTCCCCCCAGATCCCAAATCAAATTCCAGTGAAAGTGTCATAGTGAAAGATAACCATCCTGGCTGGTCAAGCACCCTATCTCAAAGTTTTAATGATAGCTCCAATTCGGAGAATAGGACAATGATAAGTGTAGGGGCTAATGTAACCATAAATGATGATAATGGGTTTCAAGAGGTCCTCTCTAGAAGTTCTAAAAAAAGAAAAAAAATCTCCCCAATTAAAAGCATTTCCCCTCTCCCTGCCCAAGATTCTCCCTCCAAAAACTTAGGAATTTACATTAAAATTACTCTCACTACCCCCTTTGAAATAAAAATTATCACTGCAAAAAGGGTTGCAATTTTTAAATTGCTAAAATCAATGTTCTCTCTTAACATTAACCGTGATGGATCTCTACTAATAGCTGTAGAAGATCAGAAATCAGCAGATACAATAATTAACCTTAAATCCCTTCTGAATACCCCAATTATTGAATCTAATTGGAACCCAAAACAATCACCAACAAAAATAGTAGTTTATAATGTTCCCCCAGAGATATATACTCAGGAGTTAAAAGAAGGGCTTTCAGATAGGGCTGGAAACACAACCCCAGTTGAGGATGTTACCCAACTTGGAAAACCTAACTCTAATGGCCTAAAAACTAGTAGATCCTTCTTATTCACACTGAAGGATAAAATTGATATCCCAGAAAAATTATTCCTATCTTCAATAATACACTCAAAATTACACCATCTTCTAAGCCCCCTAGCTCAAATCCCTATCAGAAGGAATCACCAAGCCAACAAGCCTCCTTGTCCGGTGAGATGAGGCCAGCCTGGCCCTCCCTCCCAAGAAGAAACAAACCAGAATCACTACCAGGAATCAATCCCTTAACCAACAAACAGGATGCACTACCAAAAATGCAATCCCCAAATATATACTTATTCATTCTAAACTGTAATGCAGTTCAGGCCATGAACATACATCAACTACAGAAAACAAGAATTATTGAAGAATTGGCAAAAATCTACATCCCAGATGATATGCTCATTAAAGCAAAAGAAGATCTTGCTTTACTTTTAACAAAGCTGAACATTGATACACAGTCATATGAAGAATAAATCAACAACACAACATTTATCAATACTCCAATGGAATGTAAGATCACTCACAGAAAATAAGCTAAATGAACTAATATCATTTATGAATAATAATTCCATTAATATTGCTTGCCTCCAGGAAACTCATTTAACCCAAAATCAACAAATTAAGTCTCTGGGATATACTATCCTGAGAAAGGATAGATCTTCAGAGAGAAAAGGAGGTGGTGTAGCTTTATTAGTTAATAATAATATAAAATTTTGTGGCATCAATTTTCCAGATTTTGAAAATGATGTTGATGTCATTGGTATAAGTGTTTGGCTGAATAATTTAAAAACCTACATAATAAGCTTTTATAACCCTAATGGCCAAACTACAGATGCCAAGGATTTCTTTAATTATATAAATAATTCTAATATGTTAAAAAATATCATTATTTGTGGAGATTTCAATGCCCACAGCCTTTTGTGGGGGAATAAACCAGCAAATAAAGCTGGTAAATTGATTGAGCATATGACTTCAAATAATAATGAATTAGCTGCTGCTACTCCTCCAAACCTGAATACTTATTTCAACCCCAAAAGTGGCAATTTCTCCACAATTGACCTACAAATTGTGTCTTTAAATTTTTTGAACAAAATTTACATAAATAAAATTGATAGTCTATGTACAGACCACTTTGCTATAGTTTGCTCCCTAAATGAACCTGCTGAAACTTCATCTCATACATCCAAATATATCTACACTAAAGCAAATTGGTCTATTTTCCAAAATAAGCTAAATGATGAAATTACAAGTTTCACCCAAAGTTCATGCATTTCTAACACAACAGTTGACACACATGCTGAAGCATTGACATCTTTACTAATAAATTCAGCTAATCATGCTATCGCCAGGACAACACCTAAGAAAACATTCCCTAAACAAATTCCTAAAGCATGGTAGACAAATGAGTGCCTAAATAAATGGAGGATAAAAAAGACAGCTAGGACAGAATTTATAAAAAAAACCATCACCTACTACATATTTAAAAAAATTACAAGCAGAATCTAATCTAAAAAGGACTATAATAGATGCTAAATATAAATACTGGAATAATATTGCAAATAATCTCTCCAAAGAAACAAATGAGCCAATTATACATAAAGTCATAAGCCACATATGTGGGGAAAAGACTTCTCCCAACCCACTCCTGTATGAGCTTATACATAATAATACCCATTATGACAATGATAATGAAAAGGCTAAACTATTTGCAACTCTTTTTGTTAATAAGCTAACATCAAATAATCAAAGCAAACTGTCCACAATTCCTATGAACCCTAGTTACCAACCACGCCCAGGATCCGAGTACATAACTAATCCATTTTCAATCCAGGAAATTGAATAATGCAATACATCATATTAGGTCCAAAACTAGCAGTAGCTATGACAATATACACCCTACATGGATAAAGAATCTCACACCTTCATACAAACAAGAACTGCTAAATTGTTATAATCACGCTTGGGCATCTTCTAGGTTCCCCAATATATGGAAATGTTCGTCCCTCCTACCAATCCTAAAGAAAAATAAACCAAAAGATAACCCTGAGTCTTATAGGCCCATAATGATTACACCTGTGATGGGGAAAATAATGGAGAAAATGATTTATCACAGACTCCTCTGGTTTGTTGAGAAAAATAACATGATCCCACACACTCAAACTGGATTCAGGAAATACCACTCCTCAACAGATGCTTTCATTTTGCTAACAAATGCAATAAATGAATCTTTCTCAAAAAATAATATCCTAGTGGCAGCTTTCCTAGATTTTGAAGGAGCTTATGACAATGTGAACCACCAAATACTTTTAAATAAACTTGCAAACCTTGGAGTACCTCCTAAGATAGTATCCTTTATTAAATCCTTCATAGAAGTGCGAAGTTTCATTGTTTGTGTTGGTTCAGCCTCTTCACCCCAAAAGACAATATCCAAAGGCCTACCTCAGGGAGCAGTCCTCAGTTGCCTCCTTTTTGCCCTATATCTCTGGGACATGAGCCTCCCCCACCCGAATCTACAATGTACTGATGATCTGGTGCTATGGTCATCTGGCAACACCTTTCAGATAGCACAGTCAAATCTGCAAAAGTCACTTTTCCAATTTGAAAAATTCTCTCAATATTCAGATTTAGCCATTGCACCTACCAAGCCAAAAATAATCCAATTTCACCGGAAGCGAAACCATGTTAATGCAAAACTAACTCTGAATAAAACAACTATTCCAGAAGATAATAATATTAATTACCTAGGTCTCATGCTTGACCAAAAACTTAATTTCCACCTCCACATTTCAAACACAATAAAAAAATGTTATAGAAAAGCAAATATACTAAAAAGACTTCTTTCCACACCCTGGGGTTGTAAGGAGAAAACCTTACTCCAGTTTTATAAATCACATATAAGACCCCATATTGACTATGGGCTCATTGTATATGGTGAATGTGCAAAGACACAGATACAAAAAATTGAAACAATAAAAAATGATATAATACGTCTCATATTTGGTATTAGGAAACCCACAAGCAAAAAGTTTCTTCTTATGGAGAGTGGATTAACAACAATAAGTGAGAGACGTAGCTTTCTCTTGATAAAACATCTTACAAAAATTTAATCAAATAGCTCACACACATTACATAATTGGTTAAGAAATCCAGCCATGTATAGAGGTATTGCAGATGAGTATGCCAATATTCAAAAGAAGTTCCCTGTACCAGCAAAGTCTATTGCACCTACTTTCCCCCAACCCCCTCCATGGAATTGGTCATTTCCCATAATAAATACTGAATTTTCAAAATGGAATAAAGATTTAACCCCCATTGCTTTTGTCCAGAAAAAATTTGCAGAACTTAATACAATTACCTATAAAAATCACTTCCAAATATTTGTTGATGGGTCAAAAATGAATGAGAAGGTTGCAAGTGGTGTTTTCCTTCCTCACCTGAAAATTACAATGGGCGAGAGATTATTTAATAATTTATCTATATTGTCTGCTGAGTTAAATGCCATAATCATGGCATTAGAACACCTTAAGCAAAACCAACCTTTGATTGAAAGTTCGAATAATATTATCATATATTCCGACGCTTTATAAAGCCTTGAGTTGCTGGCCTCAGCTCCTCAATATAAGTTGAACATTTACACTTATCATTGTCACAGTATTATTGATAATCTTGCTTCAAGTGGCATAAAAAATTACTTTCAGTACATTCCTAGCCACTCTGGCATAAGTGGTAATCATCAGGTTGATGAAATAGCAAAAAATGCTATAAATATTGACCAGCCAAGTGGGAGACCAATCCCAATTAGAGATATGTACCGATGGAGGCTATCAGATATTAATTTTAATAAGATTAATCCTATCCTTTTCCCCTTTCCCAATAAGTATCTTTCTAAAATTTATCATAGAATTCGTTCTGGAACAAATGGACTAAATTTCCTTGCATTCTCATATAAGCTTTCTAATTCAAGTGGTTCAATTCCCCTGTCCCCTCTTTGCAGGCTTTGTAATATGAATAATGAAACAATTGACCATTGCCTATTTGAATGTAATATGCTGACGTCTGCACAACATACCTTGCTTTGTAAACTGTTAAAATACATCAAACACCACAAAATCTCACTATCAACCAAGAGCCTAGCAAGCTATGCCTGCACACAGAGCATAGAAATCGACATCAATCATCCTATATTTGAACTCTTAGGGTCAAAAGATCTGCTGAAAGATATCTAAATATATCTAACAAATATTAAGCAATCAATCCAGTAGCTCTGTACCCCACAGAGTGAAGCAAACGGAACAGGGATAAATAGTACTACTGAAAAGCCCGCCTGGTGTTAAATAGAAGAAGAATTTAAAGTTGTTACAGAAAATTAGTATTTGGAATAATCATTATATTTGGATAGAGAGTATTGAATTCCGAAGAAAAAAGTATGATTACTCCTTAACCATCGAATTTAAAGGAACTATTAACAGGTTCAGAACCCTCTAGGCTATATCAGTCTTAGGCTTTTTCTTAAATAGGAAATTATCAGTCCTTTTTCTTTTCGGAACTCGTTTCTTTTCAACAATAGACAGAGTTATAGATGAGTTTTTTTCTATCCTGTCAAATAGCAGTTAGGCAGGAATATGAGATAATCAGGACTGAATTTAGGGTGTAGCCTAATATAGGCCAAACTAGGCTATACCCTTGGGAGGTTTTTTTAAGAGACAGGCAATGTAAATTTTGACAGAAATTATCTACCTTAGTTTTGGCTCTTTAGCTTATTGATTTCTTTGGGTCTAAGTTTTCAAAGCACAATTTTTATTGTGACTACATTATTTGAAGTTATATCAAGGATCAAGAAAGGCTCAAAATGCTCTTTTAGTGCCTTTTTTGGTCAATATTTACCAAATCATATTAGGCCTATTGAGTTTCAAATTAAGTGAATATACCATTCCATGCCTTTGTTTAGGCTTTTTACAAATATAATAATCATTTTTGTCAGAAATTGATTTTACCCTCCCCCCCCCCTGTTTATACAATTCAGGGTATATATTTGCAGATTAGGGGGGTGGGGGTAAATTTTATTTCTAATGTAAATGAGAGGTAAGTATAAACTTTCCCCCACCCCCCTAATGTGCAAATATAGGTCAATATATACGAAAACATATTATTGATTTAGGAATAAATTTAATACAACATTCTATTCCTTTTTTTTATGCTTATTATGAATATAATAATATTTTCTAACGGAATTGAGTTTCAGCCCCCCCCCCCCCTATACTGGATATACCTAACCTAACCTAACCCGGAATTGGCCTATATAGGGGGGGGGGCTGAAACTCATTTCCAATAGAAATGCTTATTATATTTGTAATCAGCATAAAAAAAGGCATGAAATGGTGTATTCACTTCTGTCCTACCTCAATAATATGATTTTGTAGATATTGACCCAAATATATACCCTGAATTGGTATATATAAGGGTAGGGGCTAAAATTCATTTCCGACAAAAATGATTATTATATTTGTAAAGAGCATAAAAAAAGGCATCAAGTGGTATATTTACTTTATTCATAATTCAATAATATGATTTGGTAAATATTTACCCTTTCAGGAATGGGTCTACAGACTAAAGAATGTCCCGGGAAGGTATTTTGAAGTACCTACTTCCACTCCTTCTCCCTCTAGAGTGTTCTGAAATTTGTCTACATGACAGGTCTATAAATATTGAAATTTTGACAAAACAACATTTTACCTTAATTGTCAGTTATCAGTTTCTTTTTCTCTGGCTTTAGTTCCGGAAATGCAATTCCTGTCATTTGAGTAGAATTTTAAGCCTTATCACTGTTGTTTTTTTTTAAAAATTTAGGAAATGTATTTGCATATCTTTAAAACCTTATAAATTGGGACTGAACAAAGTTGTGAAACTGAAAACAATTTTGTTGTACTTCATTTTAAGCAGAAGATCTATTTAGCAAGGTTTCACTTTTGTAAAACACAGATTTTTAAAGGTCATTAAAGGCCAGGACCCTCCAGTGGGAGAAGAAGTGGAGGTAGATACTTCAAAATGTCTTCCCAAGTCATACTTTAGATTGTAAACCCATCACTGAAAGTTTCATTTTCCTATTTTATTTTGGAGCATCACACATACAAGAAGTAAAATAAGACAATCAGTATTTGGATTGCTAATCACTGTTTCCACAGTGCACTATAGAATCTCTATTATACCACATAGAATGTGGATTGTTAACCATTAGATTTGTCTAAAAATTTCTTTGGAGGATTTTCATTAGCTTAAATCATTTTAACTATACATAACAGTAACCATTTCAAATATACTAGTAATCAAAAGTAGATCCATTTGAATCTATAGTTATATTATTACAATCTAATGTTGCATTTTATAGTATATTTCTCTGTTTAATTTTATTTATAAAGTAAATCCTTGCAATATCAGGTAAGGGACAAAAGATTTATTCTGCTCTAACAGTATTTTAACTTTTGAGTTCTTTAAAAAGGATGGATTAACTAGCTTCAACAGGCCTGAAGTTAATGCATTGTCCAAAGCACACATTATTTCAACCATAACTATGCCTATTGTGTAAGCAAACTGGAAGTGGTCCTTTACATAAATTCATATACATTTCATGTGTTATTTCCTTCTTATCACCAAATTGCTCTTGTATATTTTGTTACAGAACATTGCAAAAATTTTAAAAAAAGCTCCATTTCTCTGAAACAGGCCTGTTCCAGCACAGAGTGTGCTGCCAGAAGTTCTAGTCCTGCAAAAGTTACCAGGAGTCTTCTGACCAAACTATATCACATTGCTTGTCAATTAAAACAATGCAAATACTTTGCAGACAGCAACATGCATGGAGAAATTTTTGAATACAAGTCTTTAGGACACAATTACTGTTGATGTTATACACTTAATGCACTGTTTGATTACTTTAGGACACAGGTCACTTGCTACTAAATTGTTGTTGCTAAGAAATTTCAGACGAAATTGATATTTTGACCAAAGTTAATGCAGTAAAATCATGGTATAATATTAACTTCTCTGGTTAATATTTGCAATTTCTTGGGAATACCAGAGATTAACTGTAAAGCAAGAATATTGTATTGGAGTTACAGTGCATACAAGTGCATACATGTTACAAGATTGAATATATCAAGATTAAGTATTTAATTCACTTATTTGCTTCCACAAAAACAGCAAATTCTGATGAAATCTTGTTTAATTCTGTATTGTGATGTTTTTATTAAGATTAATCTAGTGGTGTCACCTCATGGTCCCTTGTTACCATGTTATTCTGCAGGTTGTGAGCTTACTGTGATAACTTACCCTGGTAGGTGGGTTGGAACTCAGCCTAAGAAATAAACACACCATTAAATTCAAAAATCAATACTCTATCCAATTATAATAATCATATCTGTTTTGAGCTTTTTTCATAAATCTGTAAAATCTTATTCAAATCTTTTCCTTTTTTAAACAAAAATTGATTTCTGTCAAGTGGCACTACATGGTAAAAAAAGGGGCTTAGTATCCTGAAAAATGGCAAGAATGTTTGAATCTAGCATTACAAAATATCTTTTTCTGTTACATTCTTCTCTCTTCATAAATTGTGACCTTACAATTTCATGTAACAGGATAAGATTTGAACTACTCCAGTAGTATTAAAATGAGATTTATTTCAGAAGAATGGATCAACTTGCTTCAAAAAACCTGAAGCTGATGCACAGTCCAAAGAATGCAGTATTTAAACCAGAATCATGCCTATTGTGTCAGGAAACGCGAAGTGCTCCTTTCCATAAAGTTACAGACATTCAACATGTGATTTCCTTATTGGCATCAAACTGTTCATGTACATTTGGCTACAGGGCATTGAGAAAAAGTTTTACAAAGCCTAACTTTTCTAAAACAGATTGTTCTGGCACAGAGTATGCCGCCAGAAATTCTATTCCTGCAAAAGTCATCAGGAGTCTTCTAATCAAACTCAATCACAGTGTTTGTCAACTAAAAGGACGCAAACACTACGTAGAGACAGTAACTCACATAAAGGTAACTTTGAATACAAGTCATGCTGTCTTTTTTGTAGCTTAAAAGGCAGCACAAAAAAAAAGAAAATGAATGTAAAGCAGATAACAACTCTAGAAAGGCAGAATAATATTCAGAAGCAGGTAGAAAGACTGAAAGATTTGGAACCTCAATTGTGGATGAGGTGTAAAGATGCTCCATTAGTGAGACTTGAGTCTAAGTACCATCAAAAGTGCATGGTGCTCTTCATGAAAAGACAGTCTGAAAAAGATGAAAGACTGAATATGGAGTTGTGGCTGTGAAGGAATAAAAAATTGTAGCTTGCTATGTAGTTGTGGAGGTGCATGTGTGTTGGATTCTGATAACTAATTTTGATTTTATTATCTATTAATATATTTTCATTTTATGATCTATATCCAATAAGGATTATAAACGATTTCTCAATAGACTAATTATGACAGTTTATTCAATTTTTTTTTTTTTTTTTTTTTTTTTTTTTTTTTTTTTATCACTAATTTGCTTACATTTTTGCTCAGTTACGTTAAGTTGCAGCTAAAAGGACCGAAACGTATTGAGCTGCAAGTGAAACTCAATAGATAGTACTATTTAATATTTCAGGTCATTTTTAAGGGTCAAGCACCCCTCGGAGGTAACTATTCCCGGGTATAATCGTAATCAGCGGGTTTGATATGACTAAAAACTGCTATCAGATTGCGTGAAATAGATGTGTCATGGAGGTGTCACATTTTTAGGTCTTGGCCCCTGGACTATAGGAATGATGAGAATATGCAAGGAAATTTGAATATGTATGGAAAAAGGGCAAGTAAGGACCGGTCGCGGATGAAGAATAGTTGGAACTAAACTTTCAGATTCTTGTGGAATTGAGAAGTTAGTAATTTTAAATGGGAGGTTGGAAAAGGATGAAGATAGGCGGGATTTAACATGTTTTGGGGTTGAGAGTCCCAGTGTTATTGATTATATTTTAGTTGATGAAAGCCTTTGGTCGGCATGTTGGGACTTAGGAGTTCTGGGAGTTGTTGGGTTTGACCATCAGCCAACTGTAGCGGATTTAGGATTTATCGGCTGAAGGGGCTATTAATAAGAACGAGGGGAATATTTCTGATAAGAATAGATCTAGTTGAATTAAGAAAATAATTTATGTAGATAAAATTGGGGAGGATATGGTAGTTAAGTGGCTAGGAGAAAGTTTAGTTGAGATGAAATTGAAGGAACCCAAAGAATCATAGAGAATGGCCAAGTAGATAAAAGTTTAGAACAATTATGCTAGATAATAGAAAATTTAGAGACTTGTAGTTTAGTAAATAAAGGAATAGCGAAAAATACGAAGGAGAAGGGGTTGTTTTGATTATGAACGTGCAGGGAAAAAAATGAAAGCGGTGGAAGCAATAGGGAAGCTGAAAAACAATATCGGGGAATCTACGTATCTGGTATATCGACCGAAGCGTAGGGAATACAAACAGACGCTTCGAAGTAATAAGAAGGAACAAGATACAGTCAGGAATTTAGAAATTGAGAAAAATTATGTAACAAAGAAACAAAAACAGTTCTGGCAACTAGTACAAAGACCTGTTAACCGTCCTACAACAGAGCAAATACGTGGAGCTGATACCTGGCCCGATTACCTTGAATCACTGGATAACACGAAGGATGGTGGACTGGAGGATCTATCACAGAATTTAAGCCAACAGGCGTGCTACCCCCCTCAGAGAGAAGAATTAAGAACTTCTCTCGCCAATTAAGCATGAGGAGATTGGTAAAGCCCTGAAGCCTAAGAAGGTGGGATCTGCACCGGGGAGAGATGGGATCCTGATGAAAATGTGGAAGTATTTTGCTACAATTTTGATTAGTTTATTTCCAGCTTTGGTAAGTTCGTGTAAGTAGCCTGAATTGAGTGGAGTTTGTCAGTTATGATACCATTATTAAAGAAGAGAGATAAGTCTCATCATATTAATTATCAAGGAATTCATTTTGAGAATAGTATACCGAAGTTATTTTTTAAGGTGCTAGACTTAAGACTAAGGTTAGACTAGATATTAAAAGAGCTTTTGATAATGCTTTAGATATTAAAGGAGCTTTAAACTACGGTTAGACGAGATATTAAAGGAGCTTTTGATTCTGTTTGTAGCTTTCTATTAATGGATGTTTGGTGTCTATTAATATTTGTTAGAGATAGGTTTTCTGATCCCGTTTGTTTTAGCTTTAGTTCAAATGTATAGGTTTTCTAGAGTGGGTTTGAGATTTGGTAGGCAGGTTTCAAGGATAGTTTGATGATATAAAGGTAATAAACAGGGTTGAACATTGTCGCCAAAATTATTCGCCCTGTTTATAAACTAGGTAGTGGCGTTAATGAGAGACAAGGAGGCGCCGTTGGTGAGTTTAGATATTGTATCCATTTGCATGATGTTGTGCGAAAATGACATAGTTTTGGTTGCAGATTAACAAAGGAACTTTCAGAAATTATTTAATAGTATAGGAGATTATTTGGATAAGAAAACGTTAGAACTTAATGTGAGTAAAACCGTAGAGTTAGCATTCCGTAAATGTGGTAGACTTGAGGAGGATGTTAAACTTGGCTTTAAGGGTAGAAGGGTTATGTCAGTGGTGGAATGGACATATTTAGGAGTTAAGTTTAAGATGAAAAAAAATTTAATTAGTAGCCATTAAGCAATTAGGAATGAAAAAAAGTAAGGTATGCTGTAATATGGTATTAAGAAGTCAGCTTAGGGATATTAAAAAGAAGTAGTTACAGAGGTTTTCAGGGATAAGATTGTAGGTGTTATGCACTACGGATCTAAGGTTTGGGGGTATGAAAAGGAAGATAGGCCAGAAACAGTGCAATTAGGATATTATAAGAGGTGGCTAAGGATAATTAAGCATACAAATAGTCTGGTAATTGGAGGTGATTTACCTTTCTTTTTTTAGGTTTCGTAGGCCAATTAACATAGTTAGGCTTTGGGGAAAATTTTTAGGGACGCCTAGGGTACGGATGATGAAGCCGTTTTTTTTTGTTTTTTTTTTTTTTGTAATGTTGAAGTATTGCTCAGGTAAGGGGTGGCCATACCAAGTTATTATACAAAAGTATATTGGATCAATATAGATTAAGTCATTTTTTGGGGGGATGGTTTCATTTTTGGGATGGTTTAGGGATTGAGGATATGAGGGACCAAGCAAGTGAATAAGTTGAAAGGATTTTACAGGACCAGGAAACTGATTGGATAATTGAAGTGTTTGGTAGGGACGACTTTGATGTTGACTGGTTGGTGAGAGTGTTTGCGAATGAATGTTTTAGGGGTGTCAGAAGTTGGACACAATTTTTCCGTCTCGCGATGGATCATAGAGCTATGTTTTCTGTAGGATTTTGTTGGGATTTATGTAATTTCTGTGTAATTTTTCTTTGTTTTATATATTGTGCCATGGCCTATAGGCTTTAAGCGTCAATTAATTCTATTCTATTCTAAAGAAAACCTAACAAGTCAAATGTCGGCTTGGTAATACGTACATACTCTGTTCTTACGAGTATGTACACCTGTACAAGCGAACGAAATTGTGTCTGACGAAAATAAATTTTCAAAGCTCAAAAAACAAGCAGTGAAACAGAAATCTAGTCCATTTGTCAAAACCGATGCCCATTGTACAAATATTACGCTAACTTACTAACATTTTTCAGGGGTGTCGAAGGGATCATATTTAACTTGAACTTTTGACATATGCAGCCTCCAGACTTGCTTATTCCATTTCTCACCTCAGCGATATTCGTTTTTTGCTTTTTCTTTTACTACACGCGTCTTGTTTTTGATCCCTCTATGGAGATTTTCTACAATGTCCGAGCGTAAGATAATTCAATCTTTATCCTTTCATTTTTGTAGCAATTTTCTCCAGTTTCCACTATAGTCTAGTAACTGATATAAGCGTAGATAAACTAATGTTGACTCTATACTTAACTGTGCATTTAAGCACTTGAGATTTGTTCTCGGATTTGTTAGTTTTCCCTCGAGCGTTTTTCGTCAGTACCTTCATTCCTATTTCATTTTTGTTCTCTGTATACCTCTAAGTCCATTCGTTTTTACACAGAGGGTTGAAATAAATCATCACCATCATCACAACCCATCTTACATGGAAGCTTCCATTTATAAAGTCGACTCTAACGAAAGAAAATACCAAATGGAAGCAACACATGGGAACACAGCAACAGCTAGTTGTAATTCGAGAGAATTCATTCTGTTTTGCTTACCAAACTAGCATCAGAAACGAAATTACCCCAGCTTGGATCAAGCCAAATGTAGAAACATCACCCACAGATAACCAATAGATAATAACACAATCGTATTTCAAGTTTATAATGGTCACAAGTTAATATTGCATCCGTTTCTTCCCCTTTTTTGTATAAAAATCGGTATTTAATCTTTATAAACATTTGAGTTTAAATGGGAGCATTAAGCTTCAAGGGAAACACGAAACTAACTTAACATAATTTTAAAAAAGAAGAGAGAGAGAGAGAGAAATAGAGGGAAAAAAGGGTGGCCGGCATTTACCCCCCCCCCCTCGGAAAATACCCCCGGCAGAAAATCCCAGCCGGAAAATACCCCCCTGGGAAATACTCCCCCCGGAAAATACCCCCCCCGTGGAAAATAAGGCTTTCCAAATTTGAGAATTTTATTTGAGTCTTCTTTTTTTTAATTTCCGTAGGGGGAAAGAATTTTGGTAATTGTGTATTATGCGCCACTCACTCAAGTTTGCTCTGTGTAAAATTCGAGAACGTTTTTTCGTTAGTTTCTCCGTCACTTTAGAAATAAATTTGGGCTATATATTTGAACATTAGGGGGGAGGGGGTAAAGTATAGCGGTTCTGCATGCAATATTTGTTAGGTTCAATTATTCCGCATATTAGATAGATAAATAAGTGTATTTTAAAGCCAAATTATACGGCCATGAACACAGCAAAATAACATAAATGAAAGGCACAAATAACATAAAACTTTGATCAGTGATCATCATAAAACACTTAAATGAAACACTACATTAACCTAATAATAGTACTTAATAATCGGAAAAACAGTCATTTAAAAAAAAAAAAAATTTAACACTTGGAAAAAACTCTTAAATGAAACTTTACATTTACTTTATACTGGGATTTTTTTTTTTTAATTTGGCACCCGCTACAGCCAAAAATTGCAGAAGTTCATATGGAAGTCTTTTCAACACAAATGGATTCGTGTTTTTTTTCTAAGTTTTTAAAATACTTCTGGTGTTTAAATTCCTCTTTCTCCCGGTCCTTAGCACTTTTCAACGAAACTAAAAAAAAAACTCAAACATAAGTTTAAAATTTAGAAACCTTGTTTTCCAGAGGGGGGGAGGGTATTTTCTGCGATGGTATTTTCTAAGGAGGGGGTATTTTCTGCGGGGGTATTTTTCATGGGGGGGGGTCCGATTTGGGGTATTTTCCGGGGGGTTAAAACACCCCCCCACCACCACCACAACCCCGCTCCATTCACTATATTCATTTATGTTATTTTACTGCGTTTATGGCCGTATATTTGGTTTTAAAATACACTTATTTATCTATCTATCTAATAAACAGAATAATTGTACCAAACACACTTTGCATGCAGACCCGCTATACTTTACCCCCCCCCCCCCCTAATGTGCATATCTATAGCACAAATTTGTTTCTAAAGTAACGAAGAAACTAACAAAAAACCGGTTTGTTCTCGAATTTTACACAACTTAAACTTGGGTGAGTGGCGCATAATACACTAGTACCAAAATTCCTTCTCCCTACATACATTAAAAAAGCAAAGCTCAAATATAATTCCAACTTTTGGATAGCACTTTTTCCACGGGGGGGGGGGTATTTTACGGGGGGGGGGAGGTAATCACCGGCGGGGTAAACGCCAAGAACCACAAAGAGAGAGGATGAAACCATCAAAACGTCAATTTTAGTTCATTTTTGTTTTGCTTTAAAAAAAAAATGAAAAACCCATATTTGGCAACACATTAAAACCTAAGTAGAAATAGTTGTAAAATCAAACACGGCCAAATTACCATGAACAGAGTGAGACATCCTTTCGCGTGCCATTTGGAATGGATTGCTGAAATCATCACCAGCGTCAGCGTCCGCACCGGCCTCAACTAAAAGTCTCACAATGTCAGAATAACCGTTCATCGCTGCTACGTGAAGTGGAGTCCAACCAAGAGGATGACGGACATTTGGATTCACACCTCTTTTAAGCAAACTAAATAAAAGAATCAAGTCAAGCAATCCAATTATAACGATAAAATGCATAAAAATGACCATCAAAATCTATAAAACGTAGATAGCAAGGTAAAGATACAGAAAATGACAAAAAATTTCACTGCTAGTGATGGAAAATGAAAGACCATCAGAATAATAGCTCTAAACCTTTTAGAGCCTTCGCCATGAACCTTCTTTTTATCAGTTTGACCAAGGCTTTCTTCCATAATTAAGGGTAAGCGCCTGAATTAGTTATCAAATAAGAAATGCATACAAGGGGGTCAGACAGCATATCAAGGAAAACTTTGAACACCGGAGTAGGAATATCCAGTGGATAGGCACAAGTTGTTTTTAACAAAGTTACTTTCCCTTTTTATTTGAGAACGATGCTCAGCCTAATTGGATAAAAACAGGACAGACCTGCAGAGGGAAAAATTAGTCATATTTCCATACGTATTATTAAGTGACTAATCATCAGGCAGTTAGCAAAATTTCGAATTGAAGTCGAAACCAAGTGGTACAGCATATCAGTCACGAAACATAATTCTTTCGTTTTCACACACGGCGGCAGATCTATTAACAAATCCAAGATCAGCAGAATATCGTCAGTCGGCTATCAAAAGGTCGTATCTCCATTTTTGGTAAAACGAGTTAGTTGGCCCACCACATTCTCCGTTCAAAAAGACGTAAGCAGGTCGCATGAGAAAAAATCTAGCTTGACTCAAAGTTACATCTAGTGACCACAATCAGAACGACGCATCTAAATCAGCCGTTTGGACACGATTCAAAAAGTCGTATCTAGATATAGGTCTTTTTGACTGGTAAAGTGTTCCATACATAAAATACGGCTTTTGAAACAACATCATTTAGACTTTTTTCTAGCAGAAGCTTGTCATTCGATCCTTAAAGATTGGTGTTCTGCATTCATTTTGTTAATAGCTGTGTGCTCCTTCGTTCAAGTAGCAAATTGGCCAGAAAAAGCATTCAGTACTGACGTTTTTAGATGTTAATATTTGCCTTTTTCAATCTGAAAGTATGAACCAAAATTAAGTACGTAGTCAACATGCCAATAGCGCCATCTTGAATAAATATTATTTTGTCAAGTTTATTTGTGCAGTTATTTTACTAAGGATAAGAGACACTATTAAAGGTGAAATATGTCTGTATTGAAGGCCTTTGCGGTGAATTTTTTTTACAGATGGTAAGTGGAAACAGACTGAGCGTGAAGGAGTTAAACTGAAGCCGATATGTGGCTCGACAAAATCCCTGATCAGCACGATGTTTCATTGCAGCAAATTTAAAGAAGAGAGACAAAAAATTGATAGTAGATTTTAGACGATGGATGGAGGCCAGAAAAACCCTTGTATGGCCGGCCTTGTCACTTTGAGCAGCGCGAAACGAGATCGAACCCAGGAAGACAGTTCAAGAAGAAGTCTAACCTTTGAGTACAGTTTAAAAGATCAGTCTGGAGCAACTTTCTGTGTTTATAAGAACATTTTTCTAAATATGTATTCGCTCGGAGAGAAACAAGTCCAAAACTGGAGCGAAAAGGTACAGGCAGGACATAAAACCCAGAGATCCCCACATCTTTATCAGATAGTTCGGGGAAGGAATCGTGGAAAGGAGAAGCTCAGCAGCTCTGACAAAGAGTTCCTTGAGACATTCCTTGACAACTTGTCAAAGCTTCCCAGCCCTTACTACAGGGCAAATACTTTAAACCAAATCTTGAACTCTGCTTAAGTCCAAATCGGAAGTTTATGCATTCTAAAAGGAAAGTTGCGTCAAAAGACTTGAAACCACTAAGTGTGAGGCTATTCGATGACACCTTTTAGCAGAAAAATATCTCGATTTTTTCACCTAAGAAGGAATGCTGTGATACTTGTGTTGCACATGAAAAAGGAAACATTTACCGACGAAGTATGGAATAAGCATTTTTGCACTGAAAAACACAGTACATGATGCAAAAAAAGCAGACAAGACTACAGCTAGCGATGTTACTATTGTCTATATGCAAGACCAACAAACTTTTTTACAGCTTCCGAAGAGCAATGCTGGAATGATGTACTACCGGAATAAACTGGACATAACAACTCTACATTCTATGATCTAGATACACAAAAGGGCTATTGTTACATCAGGATCCCCACATCAAACTCAGGTGAAATAACTAGCTCCGAGTTTACGAGTATTACTGTGGATTTCATGAAACGACAGATTCAGATAGAAAGAATGTTCTTATCTTGTGGTCCGACGACTGTGGTTACCAAAATATGAACTACACCCTCTCTAACGCCTTGGCCATGCTTACTGTCAAATATAAAGTTACTATTATCCATTAGAAATTGATTGCGGGAGACACGCAAATGGAATGCGACTCCATGCACGCCTGTATGGAAAAAAGAATCCGGAAGGAGGAGCTGTGCCTCCTGTGCGAGCTTGTGAGCCAAATCAAGAGAGCCTGTCAAGACAGTACAACTACAAGGTCCATAATCATGAATTTATCAAGAATTACAAGACTCTCGACTTCATTCAGTCCCTCAGACCCGCAAGAAAAGCCAGCGATCCTGAGGTACGGGGCCTAAGACACCTATGTTATCATAATAGAAACATCAAATACATCCTTGACTTTGACCAGGAATGGCGTTCCCTTACTAAGAGAGTCAGAAGAGAGCCGCAAGCTGTTCTACGCCTATATAATGACAGACTGCGGCTGAATCCACTGAAAAAGAAGCACCTCCTTAAATTACGCCACATTACGCCTCCTGAGTCATGGTCTTACCATGAGCGCATAGCTGGCGAAGAAGCCGAGTAAATGTGGTGAGTACCAATTGTTTTTTCCTTTTTTGATTCTTCTTAAGCATTTCATAAGCGAAACGATTAGCTTTTAATTTTTTTTTATGATAATTCAAAAAGACATATCTCCTTGTTTTCTAGATTCACAAGGTCGTATCTCCCTTGCCAACTGTTCAGACTGAATTTTTGCTTTTGATTGGCTCAGTATTAACAGAAATTTTTTTTTCATATCAGTCCGTTTTTGTTTAACGGTTATGACAGGGGAAATAAAAAAGTTGTGAAGTTTTTTTGCTCTCCTGAATTTTTACAATTATGGAAACACTACCTTTTCATACCTGACTGACAATATTGGCTTTCGGACAGCACTCTATGTAGAGGGGGGAATTCCATCACCCTAAAATGAACTTTACTACTCCGCCTGCCCTCCTGTTAGCGATAAATACATAGAAAAAATAGATATGAAAATAGGGGCTAGACAGGAATTATTGTTTCTCTTTTGTAGTCTAAACATAATTCTTCTCATTCGATCTGTATAACTAGTAATAATTCCGGTAATAATAACTGGTAATAATTCGATCTGGTAATAACGATCATAATAAATTCTTATTCGATCTGGCTTTAGACAGTTTAAAATATTCGGCAATTCTATTTCAATTAAGACTGATGTGTATAGTTGCTATTGGGCTTAATAAAGAAGTCAAATAGTTACTTAACCAAAATATTCCAACTAGTTGCAAGGTTTAATGAATAATGCAAAGTTACATGATTTACTCAACCAGTATTAAATAATTTTATGTTCAATTTGATTTTAATCCATACACGTTTGTAACGTCAATATTTTGTTTCTAATTTTGCCAGTACTATCAGCAGAAAATAGTTTCTTTTGCATTCTTTATACTTGTGAAGACGACCTTCATCAGATGTGTGAGGGGAAACCTATTTTGAGTCTGTCAAACAACATTAGACTGGTGAATTAACGGAAAATATAGGTAGTGAAGAAAAATCACAGGGTTTTTTTGGGACACAAACATTGGGCAAAAATTTGCCAAAGCGATTGCCTTGGGGCTTTTCATATTTTTCTGGCCATAAAATGAAGTTTTTGAGGACCTTAAGCAAGGATTTGAGGCTTTATTTCATTGTCCGCGGAAATAAAGATCAAGTATTAAAATGAACGCTTAAAGATGAGTCAATTTTACGTACCGCTTGACATCAGCAACATTACCAGAGCGGCAGGCATGAAGAAGAGCTGATTCGCCTGAAAAGAAAGAAAAGAGAATCAAACTGTTGCTTGGAAAACGAAAACAGTATTTTCACAGGGTGAAAACTTGAAGGAAATAAAAACCACTAGCAGTACATTCTTACAACTGCAAAAAAAACTGGCATATGCATGTAAAAATTATTGAAAACAGTAAATGATGCAAGAATTTGAGCTCTAACGTCCGCTACCACCACGCACCCATGAGTACATTCAAAACATCCCTTCTATGGTTTTGGATTTGGAGGTCCCTATTGTTAAATTATTCTAAGAAGACATATTTTCATGGACATCAACAATCTATGAAAACGATTTATTCAATATTTGGAAATAAGCTCATAAAAATATCAATTCTGCACGGTGTGTTCTGAGTAAACATATGATCCATTGATTTTTACCTTGCTCTGAGCAGACATATTTACTATAGACTTACTTTTTAAAGAAAAACTGTAAAACCTCGACTCCACAAAAAGGGAAAATTTTCTGGATAGTTTGCAGTAGAACGAATTATTGAGAATTTCCTGCAAGACCGTCTATCTATTATAACACATACTAATTCTTATACAACTAATTCTATAGATTCGTCAGTTATACGTTTTAATGAAATTAGCAGATAAGCTAGGAACCCTTAAAACAAACATTCTCAAAGGAAGATAGAAAAGGAAATAAGAAAAGAGATAGAAAAGGAAAAAAAAGAGATAGGGAAAAAAATAGAATCAGAAAAACTTCGTGGTCAAATTTCAACGTTAATCCAGAGTCACACTATATGCGGTACCAAGAATAGAATTCTTGTTATTCTTGTTAAGACGACCCTCGATTAGGGAGATTTTGGCCTCTACTTCTTTTTCTAGGCCCATGTTTCTGACTGAAAAATAGCTTATCGAGAGGGTGATTGCCTTTCAGAAACCGATAATTCTAACCAACAAACATGGCCATAATACAAGAAGCAACAAATTTGAAAGCAAAAACAAGACATGATACTTTAGGATATATTTATCTTCTACAGTATTCTTGACGTAAGATATAGGTAAAGAAAAACAAAATATTTCTACATTAAGATATCGCGCTATTACTCAATTCTTCATGGAAGTTCCTTGGATAAAGAATGTTTTTGAAAATTCTCAAATTTTTACTCATAAAAATTACTGCAAGACTTACTGTGACTAATTTGTTTTCTATCATCATCCTTTTTTGATGCACAAGCTGCAATTATTCCAAATGCAAGAAGAATAGATTTTCCCTTGAAATCATCTTGATCGAAAGATTTAGGAGGTGACATTTGGGTTTCAAAGGAATTACATTTTCCTAGAAAAAAAAATATAACATTAACATAAAAACAAAACCTAAGATTGGCTATAATAAGGTTCCTTGGAACTGGTCATCTACCTTTCACAGTATTGTTTTTTTCTATGGCATTTTACAAAATAACTGGAAATAATTTTTTTGGGAAATTTTACAGAAAAGAACAATTACATGCCATTAAGTCTTTGTGGGGTCTAAGGATCTTATAGATCCTTATGAATAAAACATTAGCAAATCTTCGTTTTATACAACAGTAGTATCCTAGGTGCTGATTTGACGAGCACATTGACGAGCACAAGAATTTACACTACAGTTTCAATTGCACAAGGAATTGCACAAGAATATACACTACAGTTTCAATTGCACAAGGAATTATACAAAACCTACCAGACAAGTTTCCGGGCCAACCAGACATGCAAGCAGACAAGTTTCTGGGTCAACTACAAGTTTCTGGGCCTTTACGTTCCATGGCAACTTTCCAGAGCATGTACCTATGGATTTGGTTTGGTGGGTATAATCTGGTTTGGTGGGTATAATATGGTTTGGTGGGTACAGTCTGGATTGGTGGGTATAGTCTGGTTTGATGGGTATAGTCTGGTTTGGTGGGTATAGTCTGGTTTGGTTTTTCAAAGAGAGTGACTATGTTATTTGCTTGCGTGTATAGGAATTCCCATGTTATTTGCTTGCATGTTTAGGAATTCCCTTGTTATTTGCTTGCATGTATAGGAATTCCCATGTTATTTGCTTGCGTGTATAGGAATTCCCAAGTTATTTTCTTGCATGTATAGGAATTCCCAAGTTATTTGGTTGCGTGTATAGGAATTCCCAGGTTATTTGCTTACATGTATAGGAATTCCCATGTTATTTGCTTGCATGTATAGGAATTCCCATGTTATTTGCTTGCGTGTATAGGAATTCCCATGTTATTTGCTTGCTTGTATAGTAATTCCCATGTTATTTGCTTGCTTGTATAGGAATTCCCATGTTATTTGCTTGCTTGTATAGGAATTCCCTTGTTATTTGCTTGCATGTATAGGAATTCCCATGTTATTTGCTTGCGTGTATAGGAATTCCCATGTTATTTGCTTGCATGTATAGGAATTCACATGTTATTTGATTGCTTGTATAGGAATTCCCAGGTTATTTGCTTGCATGTATAGGAATTCGCTTGTTTTTTGCTTGCTTGTATAGGAATTCCCAGGTTATTTGCTTGCTTGTATAGGAATTAACAAGTTATTTGCTTGCTTGTATAGGAATTCCCATGTTATTTGCTTGCGTGTATAGGAATTCCCATGTTATTTGCTTGCTTGTATAGGAATTCCCATGTTATTTGCTTGCGTGTATAGGAATTCCCATGTTATTTTCTTGCATGTATAGGAACTCCCATGTTATTTGCTTGCGTGTATATGAATTCCCACGTTATTTTGCTTGCGTGTATAGGAATTCCCATGTTATTTGCTTGCGTGTATAGGAATTCCCATGTTATTTGATTGCGTGTATAGGAATTCTCACGTTATTTGCTTGCGTGTATAGGAATTCCCATGTCATTTGCTTGCGTGTATAGGAATTCCCATGCTATTTTAAGGGCTTATGTCCCCTCCCATGCTATTATAAGAGTTTATGTCCCCTTCCTATGCTATTCCAGGAGCTTATGTTCCTTCCTATGCTACTATAAGGGCTTTTCCGTGTGGTTTTTCTTTCCTTGGTACCCATTAAAAACAAAGTTTTTGAGTTAAATAAGTAGTTCTTATATCTTTTATAAGAGCTTTACGGGGTTTGAGAGACTCTATTGACTGATTCCGTTTGGTTATTCTTTATTTTGTGAACATTATAAAAAAACTTTATAGATTAAATAAGTAGTTTTTGTATCTTTTAAAAGAGCTTTACGGGGTTTGAGACACTCTGTTGCCTGATTCCGTTTGGTTTTTCTTTACTTAGTGCTCATTAATAACGAAATCTTTGTGTTAAATAAGTAGTTCTTGTATCTTTTAAAAGAGCTTTACGGGGTTTGAGAGACTCGGTTGTCTGATTCCGTGTGGTTTTTCTTTACTTTATGCCCATTAAAAAAGAAATTTTTGTGTTAAATAATCAGTATTTGTATATTTTTAAATATCTTTAAGGGGTTTGACAGACTCTTTTGCTTGATTCCGTGTGGTTTTTCTTTACTTAGTGCTCATTAAAAACGAAGTTTTTGTGTTAAATAAGTAGTTCTTGTATCTGTTAAAAGAGCTTTAAGGGGTTTGAAAGACTCGGTTGCCTGATTCCATGTGGTTTTTCTTTACTTGTTGCCCATTAAAAACAAAATTTTTAGTAACACATTCTACACTCTGAGCAGTGGAAAAACAAATCCTCTTGATATTATTTTATGAAATCATTACATAAAATTTTTTTTATTTTTTTTTTTGTACGTATCAATGGCAAAATATTATTACGGCTCTAACAATTGGGATCTATGATTGGTCAGAGACACGATGTGGCTTTCCCACTGGTATTTTGTGTCCGATTATCGACACTATCTAGTCTATTGCATGTATTAAATCAATATTTTTTACGCAGTGGAACGACAAACACATAAGTCATATCTAAAAAAAAAGTGAAGATGGAGCATTTTAATAAAGTGTGTTCACATTAAAAGGTTATTGTAGCATTGATTGTCGACAAGGAGAAGTATTTAAACTATGAAACAAGTACAATGAGATCTCCAGAGATGATTTTACTCAAAGAGAATGCCAAATTAGAAATATTCATTGATGATATAGGACAATTCCTTGCTACTGTTTCTGGTAACACACTACCTACTAGTACGTCCAATTATCAGCTTTCGTGTCTTAGTATTCAATTGAAGGTCAATAAAACACAGACCTACTCTTCTGTCAATAACTTAGGCAATATAATGTCTTTATTTCAAAACTGTTACCTGTGTAAACATAATTTAAGAATAGATAGTGAAATTATCAGAAAAATAAACAGTGCAATGTCAGAAAATATCACTATGAAATATAAAGATGAATCGATGAAAAACAAAGCACCAGCACAAGTTACTGCCATTGATCGAACAGTCAATGAACCAAATAATACCAAAGGCAAAAAGCATATTGAGCCTGTTGATGAGACACCAGTAAAAACTGTGTATGACTCAAAACGAAATAATGATTATTCTACTGATTACGAACTAAGACAAGACAATAGCTACAATATCAAGAGAGAACAAGGTGAACTATTTTATAGAACAGATTCAAAATGTCCAAAGTTAATCATTGATATTAATAATGTATCATAATATATTTTTGTATTAATATTCTTCATAGCATTATTTCATTAAAAGTATTACATTGTTATGTGTTCATTATTTTTAGAGTAAGCTAAGCTAGCCTATCGAACGCTTAGAATCTCTATTAAAACATTGGAGATGTAAGAAAAGGAATTTGCATACATCTATTGTCAGACACATGGGATACCATTGACAAAATCTAGGTATCAGAATGAATAAATTCATTATCAACATCCTTTATTGGATATGTCGGATAAAATTGATAAAATATAAATGTCAGAGTGAATAATTTTTTTTATCAACATCCTTTGTCAAATACATCAAATAAAATTGACAAAATCTAAATTTCAGAATGAATAAAGGCTTTAAGAACATCCTTTATCGGATATGTCGGATAAAATTGACATAATCTAAATATCAGAGTGACTAAATTCTACATCAACATCCTTTTCTCAGATACCTAGGATAAAATTGACAAATTCTAAGTGTTAAAGTGAATAAATTTTTTTTATCAACATCCTTTGGCAGATAAATCGGATAAAAGTGACAAAATCTAAATTTCAGAATGAATAAATTCATTATTAACATTCTTTCGTTGGATATCTCGGATAAAATTGACAAAATCTAAGTATCAGAGTGAATATTTTTTTAACAAAATCCTTTGCCAGGTAAATCGAATAAACTTGATAAAATATAAGTTTCAGAGTGAAAATTTTTTTTACTATCAACATCCTTTGTCAGATACATCAAATTAAATTGACAAAATCTAAATTTCAGAATATATAAATGCTTTAACAACATCCTTTATCGGATATGTCGGATAAAATTGACAAAATCTAAGTGTCAGAGTGAATAAATTCTATATCAACATCCTTTTCTCGGATACATAGGATAAAATTGACAAAATCTGAATTTCACAATGAATAAATTCATTATCAACATCCTTTGTCGGATATGTTGGATAAAATTGACAAAATCTAAATTTCAGAATGAATAAATGCTATAACAATATCCTTAATCGGATATGTCGGATAAAATTGACAAAATCTAAGTATCAAAGTGACTAAATTCTATATCAACATCCTTTTCTCAGACACATAGGATAAAACTGAAAAATTCTAAGTGTCAGTGTGAATACATTTTTTTTTTTATCAACATCCTTTGCCAGATACATCAAATAAAATTGACAAAATTTAAATTTCAGAGTGAATAAATTCATTATCAACATCCTTTATCGGATATTTCGGATAAAATCGAAAAAGTATAAGTGTCAGAGTGAATAATTCTTTTATATCAACATCCTTTGTCAGATACATCAAGTAAAATTGACAAAATCTAAATTTAAGAATGAATAAATGCTTTAACAACATCCTTTATCGGATATGACGGATAAAATTTACATAATCTAAGTATCAGAGTGACTAAATTCTATATCAACATCCTTTTCTCAGATACATAAGATAAAATTGACAAAATCTAAATTTCAGAATGAATAAATTTTTTTATCAACATCCTTTGGCAGATACATCGGATAAAATTGACAAAATCTAAATTTCAGAATGAATAAATTCATTATCAACATCCTTTGTCGGATATGTCGGATAAAAGTGACATAATCTAAATTTCAGAATAAATAAATGCTTTAACAACATCCTTTATCGGATATATCGGATAAAATTGACAAAATATAAGTGTCAGAGTGAATAATTTTTTTTATCAACATCCTTTGGCAGATACATCGGATAAAATTGACAAAATCTAAATTTCAGAATGAATAAATTCATAACCAACATCCTTTGTCAGATATATTGTATAAAATTGACAAAATTTAAATTTCAGAATGAATAAATGCTATAACAATATCCTTTGCCAGATAAACCGAATAAAATTGATAAGATATAAGTGCCAGATTAAATAATTTTTTTTTATTATCAACATCATTTGTAATATTCATAAAATAAAATTTACCAAATATATATTTCCTTATAAATAAATGCTTTAACAACATCCTTTATCGGATATGTCGGATAAAATTGACAAAATGTAAGTGGGAGTGTGAATAATTTTTTTTTATCAACATCCTTTTCTTGGAAACTTATCGGATATGTTAGATAAAGTTGACATAATACAAGTATCAAAATGACTAAATTCAATATAAACATCCTTTTCTCAGATACATAGGATAAAATTGACAAATTCTAAGTGTTAGAGTGAATAATTTTTTTTATCAACATCTTTTGGTAGATACATCGGATAAAATTGACAAAATATAAATTTCAGAATGAATAAATTCATTATCAACATCCTTTGTCGGATATGTCAGATAAAATTGACAAAATCTAAGTATCAGAGTGACTATATTATATATCAACAACCTTTTCTCGGATACATAGGATAAAATTGACAGAATCTAAGTGTTATAGGAAATAAATTTTTTTATCAACATCCTTTTCTCGGATACATAGGAAAAAATTGACGAAATCTGAATTTCAGAATGAATAAATTCATTATCAACATCCTTTGTCGGATATGTCAGATAAAATTGACAAAATCTAAATTTCAGAATGAATGAATGATATAACTATATACATTATAGGGATATGTCGGATAAAATTGACAAAATCTAAGTATCAGAGTGACTAAGTTCTATATCCACATCCTTTTCTCGGATACATAGGATAAAACTCATAAATTATAAGTGTTAGAGTGAATAAATTTTTTTTTCAACATCCTTTGCCAGATACATCGGATAAAACTGACAAAATCTAAGTATCAGAGTGAATAAATTCATTATCAACATCCTTTGTCGTATGTCGGATAAAATTGAAAAATTATAAATTTCAGAATAAATAAATGATATAACAATATCCTTCATCGAATGTCTCGGAAAGAAATTGACAAAATTTAAAAATCAGAATTAATAAATGCTTTAACAACATCCTTCATCGGATTTTTCGAATATAACTGACAAAATCTAACTATCAGACTGAATAAATTCTATATCGACATCCTTTACTTGGATACATATGATAAAATTGACAGAATCTGGGCGTCAGAGTGAATAATTTTTTTTTATCAACATCCTATTCTCGGAGCCATAGGATAAAATGGACAAAATCTGCATTTAAGAATGAATAAATTTATTATCAACATCCTTTGTCGGATATGTCGGATAAAATAGATAAAATCTAAATTTCAGAATGAATAAATGCTATAACAATATCCTATATCGGATATGTTGGATAAAATTGACAAAATCTAAGTATCAGAGTGACTAAATTCTATATCAACATCCTTTTCTCGGATACATAGGATAAAATTGACAAATTCTGAATTTCAGAATGAATAGGTTCAGAATGAACGAGGTTACGTGCGCGCACGTAACCTCGTCTAAATTAACCTTAAAAAATGAAATAAAGCTATGTCGACTTTGCAAGTCTCTCTCACTATGTATGCACCGTCGCGGTGTACACTCCATGTCTTTCTTGTCAATTTTATCCGATATAGCCGACAAATGATGTTGATAATGCATTTAAAGGATGTTGATAAAGCATTTATTTACTCTGATATTTAGATTTTGTAGATTTTATCCCATGTATCCAAGAAAATGATATTGATATGGAATTTAATCACTCTGATACTTAGATTTTATCAATTTTATCCGACATATCCGATAAAGGATGTTGATAATGAATTTATTCATTCTGACACTTAAATTTTATCCGATGTAACTGGCAAAAGGATGTTTATAAAAAAAAAATATTCACTCTAATACTTAGATTTTGTTAATTTTAATCTATGTATCACAGAAAAGGATGTTGATATATAATTTAATCACACTGATACTTATATTATGTCAATTTTAACCAACGAATCCGATGAAAGATGTTGTTAAAGCATTCATTCATTCTGATATTTAAATTTTGTCAGTTTTTATTCGATGCATCCGACAAAGGATGTTCATAAAAAAAATTATTCACTCTGACACTTAGATTCTGTCAATTTTTTTCGATGTATCTGGCAAAGGATGTTGATAAAAAAAATTATTCACTCTGATGCTAAGATTTTGTCAATTTTATCTGACATATTCGACAAAGGATGTTGATAATGAATTTATTCACTCTGATACTTAGATTTTGTCAATTTTATCCTATGTATCTGCCAATGGATGCTGATAAAAAAATGTATTCACTCTAACACTTAGAATTTGTCAATTATATCCTATGTATCCTAGAAATGGATGTTGATATATAATTTAGTCACTCCGATACTTAGATTTTGTCAATTTTATCCAAAATACCCAATAGAGGATGTTGTTAAAGCATTTATTCATTCTGAAATTTAGATTTTGTCTATTTTATCCGACATATCCGACAAAGGATGTTGATAATAAATTTATTCATTCTGAAATTCAGATTTTGTCAATTTTATCCTATGTATCCGAGAAAAGGGTGTTGATAAAAAAATTTATTCACTCTGACACTTAGATTCTGTCAATTTTATCCTATGTATCCGAGAAAAGGATGTTGATATAAAATTTAGTCACTCAGATAGTTAGATTTTGTCAATTTTATCCGACAAATCCGATGAAGGATGTTGTTAAAGCATTTATTCATTCTGATATTTAAATTTTGTCAATTTTTATCCGACATATCCGATAAAAGATATTGTTATAGCATTTATTCATTCTGAAAATTAGATTTTGTCAATTTTATCCGACATATCAGACAAAGGATGTTGATAATGAATTTATTCCCTCTGATTCTTATAATTTGTCAGTTTTATCCGATTTATCCGGCAAAGGATGTCGAAAAAAAAAATATTCACTCTAACACTTAGTATGTATCAATTGTATAAGATTTATCCGAGAAATAGATTTTGAAATATAGTTTATTCAATCTGATACTTAGACTTTGTCAATTTTATCCGACATATCCCGATAAAGGATATTGTTATAGCATTTATTCATTCTGAAATTTAGATTTTGTCAATTTTATCCGGCATATCTGACAAAGGATGTTGATAATGAATTTATTCATTGTGAAATACATATTTCGTCAATTTTTTCCTATATACCCGAGAAAAGGATGTTGAAAAAAAATTTATTCACTATAACACTTAGATTCTGTCAATTTTATCCTATGTATCCGAGAAAAGGTTGTTGATATAGAATTGAGTCACTCTGATACTTAGATTTTGTTAATTTTAATTGACATATCCGATAAAGTATGCTATTAAGGCATTTATTTATTCTAAAATTTAGATTTTTTCAATTTTATTTTATATATATGACAAAGGATGTTGATAAAAAACAAATTATTCCCTCTGGCACTTATATTTTATCAATTTTATTCAATGTATCTGGCAAAGAATGTTGTTAAAAAAAAATATTCGCTCTGATACTTAGATTTTGTCAATTTTATCTGACATATCCGACAAAGGATGTTGATAATGAATTTATTCATTCTGAAATTTATATTTTGTAAATTTTATCCGATGTGTATGCCAAAGGATGTTGATAGAAAAAATCATTCACTCTAACACTTAGAATTTGTCAATTTTATCCTATGTATCTGAGAAAAGGATGTTGATATAGAATTTAGTCACTTTGATACTTAGATTTTGTCAATTTTATCCGACATATCCGATAAGTGTCCGAGAAATGGATGTTGATAAAAAAATTTATTCACTCTGTCACTTAGATTTTGTCTATTTTATCTGACATATCCGACAAAGGATGTTATTAAATCATTTATTTATATTGAAATTTAGATTTTGTTAATTTTATTTGATGAATCTGAGAAAGGATGTTGATAATAAAAAAAAAATTATTTACTCTGGCACTTATATTTTATCAATTTTATTCGATGTATCTGGCAAAGGATATTGTTATAGCATTTATTCATTCTGAAATTTAGATTTCGTCAATTTTATCCGACATATCCGACAAAGGACGTTGATAATGAATTTATTCATTCTGAAATTTAGATTTTGTCAATTTTATCCGATGTATCTGCCAAAGGATGTTGATAAAAAAAAAATTATTCACTCTGACAATTATATTTTGTCAATTTTATCCGACATATCCGATAAAGGATGTTGTTAAAGAATTTATTTATTCTGAAATTTAGATTTTGTCAATTTTATCCGACATATCCGACAAAGGATGTTGATAATGAATTTATTCATTCTGAAATTTAGATTTTGTTAATTTTATCCGATGTATCTACCAAAGGATGTTGATAAAAAAATTTTATTCACTCTAACACTTAAAATTTGTCAATTTTATGCTATGTATCCGAGAAAGGGATGTTGATATAGAATTTAGTCACTCTGATACTTAGATTATGTCAATTTTATCCTATGTATCCGAGAAAAGGATGTTGATATAGAATTTAGTCACTCTGATACTTATATTTTGTCAATTTTATCCGACATATCCGATATAGGATATCGTTATAGTATTTATTCATTCTGAAATTTAGATTTTGTCTATTTTATCCGACATATCCGACATAGGATGTTGATAATGAATTTATTCATTCTGAAATATAGATTTTGTCAATTTTATCATGTATATCAGAGAAAAGGATGTTGATAAAAAAAAAATTTATTCACTCTGACACCTAGGGTCTGTCAATTTTATCCTATTTATCTGAAAAAAGGATGTTGATATAAAATTTAGTCACTCAGGTAGTTAGATTTTGTCAAGTTTATCCAAAAAATCCGATGAAGGATGTTGTTAAAGCATTTATTCATTCTGATATTTAAATTTTGTCAATTTTTATCCGACATATCCGATAAAGGATATTATTATAGCATTTATTCATTCTGAAAATTAGATTTTGTCAATTTTATCCGACATATCAAACAAAGGATGTTGATAATGAATTTATTAACTCTGATACTTAGATTTTGTCATTTTTATCCGATGTATCTGACAAAGGATTTTGAAAAAAAAAATTATTAACTCTAACACTTAGAATTTGTCAATTTTATCCTATGTATCCGAGAAAAAGATGTTGATATATAATTTAGTCACTCTGATACTTAGATTTTGTCAATTTTATCTGACATATCCCGATAATGGATATTGTTATAGCATTTATTCATTCTGAAATTTAGATTTTGTCAATTTTATCCGACATATCCGACAAAGGATATTGATAATGAATTTATTCACTGTGAAATTAAGATATCGTCAATTTTTTCCTATGTACCCGAGAAAAGGATGTTGATAACAAAATTTATTTCCTATGACACTTGGATTCTGTCAATTTTATCCTATGTATCAGAGAATGGGATGTTGATTTAGAATTTAGTCACTCTGATACTTAGATTTTGTCAATTTCATTTGACATATCCGATAAAGGATGTTGTTAAAGCATTTATTTATTCTGAAATTTAGATTTTTTCAATTTTATGTGATTTATATGACAAAGGATGTGGATAAAAAAAAATTATTCACTCTGGCACTTATATTTTGTCAATTTTATTCAATGTATCTGGCAAAGAATGTTGTTAAAAAAAATATTCACTCTGATACTTAGATTTTGTCAATTTTATCTGACATGTCCGACAAAGGATGTTTATAATGAACCTATTCATTATGAAGTTAATGTTTTTTCAATTTTTTCAAATGTATCTGTCAAAGGATTTTGATAAAAAAAAAGTTATTCACTCTAACACTTATAATTTGAAACATGTATCAAATGTATCTGAGAAGAGGATATTGATATAGAATTTAGTCAATTTTATACTTATATTTTGCCAACTTTATCCGACATATCCGTTAAGTTTCCAAGAAAAGGATGTTGATAAAAAAAATTTATTCTCACTCCCTCTTAAAATTTTTCAATTTTCTCTAACATATCCAGTAAATGATTTTATTAAATTATTTTCTTATATGTAAGTTTAGATTTTGTCAATTTTATTTGATGAATCTGACAAGGGATGCCAATAATAAAAAAAAAATATTCATTCTAGCCCTTGTATTTTATCAATTTTATTCAGTGTATCTGGCAAAGGATATTGTTATAGCAATTATTCATTCTGAAATTTAGATTTTGTCAATTTTATCCGACATATCTGACAAAGAATGTTGATAATGAATTTATTAGTTCTAAAATTTATATGTTGTCAATTTTATGCGATGTATTTGTCAAAGGATGTTGATAAAAAAAAAATTATTCACTCTCATACTTTTATCTTGTCAGTTTTGTCAAATTCAATAAAGGATGTTGTTAAAGCATTTACTTATTCTGAAATTTAGATTATGTCAATTTTATCCGACATATCCGACAAACGATGTTGCTAATGAATTTATTCATTCTGAAATTTATATTTTGTCAATTTTATCCGATGTATCTGCCAAAGGATGTTGATAAAAAAATTTATTCATTCTAACACTTAGATTTAGTCAATTTTTTCCTATGTATCCGAGAAAATGATGTTGATATAGAATTTAGTCACTCTGATACTTAGATTATGTCAATTTTATCCGACATATCCGATAAAGGATGTTGTTAAAGCATTTATTCATTCTTAAATTTAGATTTTGTCAATTTTACTTGATTTATCTGACAAAGGATGTTGATAAAAAAAAAATTATTCACTCTGACACTTATATTTTGTCAATTTTATCCTATATATCAGATAAAGGATGTTGATAATGAATTTATTCACTCTGAAATTTAGATTTTGTCAATTTTATTTGATGTATCTGACAAAGGATGTTGATAAAAAAAATGTATTCACACTGACACTTAGAATTTGTCAATTTTATCCTTTGTGTCTGAGAAAAGGATGTTGATATAGAATTTAATCACTTTGATACTTAGATTTTGTCAATTTTATCCGACATATCCGATTAAGGATATTGTTATAGCATTTATTCATTCTGAAATTTAGATTTTGTCAATTTTATCCGACAAAGGATGTTGATAATGAATTTATTCATTCTGAAATTCAGATTCTGTCAATTTTATCATATGTATCTGAGAAGAGGATGTTGATATAGAATTTATTCACTCTGATAGTTATATTTTGTCAGTTATATTCAAAAAATCGGATGAAGGATGTTGTTAAAGCATTTATTCGTTCTGATTTTTATATTTTGTCAATTTTTTTCAGAGAAATTCGATAAAGTATATTGTTATAGCATTTATTCATTCTGAAAATTAGATTTTGTCAATTTTATCCGACATATCCGACAAAAGATGTTGATAATGAATTTATTCACTCTGATTTTTAGAATTTGTCAGTTTTATCCTATTCATCCAGCAAAGGATGTCTAAAAAAACAATTATTCATTCTAACACTTAGAATTTATGTATTTTATCCGATGTAACAGAGAAAAAGATTTTGATATAGAATTTAGTCCCTCTGATACTTAGACTGTGTCAATTTGATCCGACATATCCAGATAATGGATATTGTTATAGCATTCATTCATTCCGAAATTTAGATTTTGTCAATTTTATCCGGCATATCTGACAAAGGATATTGATATTGAATTTATTCACTGTGAAATTAAGATTTCGTCAATTTTTTCCTATGTATCCGAGAAAAGGATGTTGATAACAAAATTTATTTCCTATAACACTTAGATTCTGTCAATTTTATCCTATGTATCCGAGAAAAGGCTCTTGATATAGAATTTAGTCACTCTAATACTTATATTTTGTTAATTTTAACTGAAATATCCGATAAAGGATGTTGTTAAAGCATTTATTTATTCTAAAATTTAGATTTTTTCAAATTTATTTGATGTATATGACAAAGGATGTCGATAAAAAAAATTATTCACTCTGGCACTTATATTTTATCAATTTTATTCATTGTATCTGGCAAAGAATGTTGTTAAAAAAAAATATTCGCTCTGATACTTAGATTTTGTCAATTTTATCCGACATGTCCGACAAAGGATGTTGACAATAAACTAATCCATTATGATGTTAATGTTTAGTCAAATTTCTTTAAGTTCATCTGTCAAGAGATACTGATAAAAAAAAATTATTCTCTCGGACGCTTGTATTTTGTAACATGTATCCAATGTGTCTGAGAAAAGGATGTTTATGTTGAATTTAGCCACTTTGATGCTTAGATTTAATCAACTTTATCCGACATATCCGATAAGTGTCCGAGAAATGGATTTTGATAAAAAAAATTATTCACTCTGCCAGATAGATTTTTTCATTTTTCTCTGATATATCCAACGAAGGATGTTCAAAAAGCATTTATTTACATGTAAATATTTATTTGTCAATTTTATTGTAGATATACGAGACTGTATGCCAATAATTAAAACAAAATTATTCATTCTGGTCCTTATATTTTACAAAGTTTATTCGGTCTATCTGTCAAAGGATACTGTTATAGCATTTATTCATTCTTAAATTTGAATTTTGTCAATTTTATCCGACATATCCGACATAGCACGTTGATTATGAATTTATTCATTCTGATATTTAGATGTTTTCAATTTTATCCGATGGATCTGTCAAAGAATGTTTATAAAAAAAAAATTATTCACTCTGACACTTAGATCTTGTCAATTGTATCCGACATATCCGATAAAGGATGTTGTTAAAGCATTTATTTATTCTGAAATTTAGATTATGTCAATTTTATCCGACAAAGGATGTTGATAATGAATTTATTCATTCTGAAATTTAGATTTTGTCAATTTTATCCGATGTATCTGCCAAAGGATGTTGATAAAAAGATTTATTCACTCTAACACTTAGAATTTGTCAATTTTATCCTATGTATCCGAGAAAAGGATGTTGATATAGAATTTAATCACTCTGATACTTAGAATTTGACAATTTTATCCTATGTATCCGAGAAAAGGATGTTGATATAGAATTTATTCACTCTGATACTTAGATTATGTCAATTTTATCCGACATATCAGATATAGGATATTGTTATAGTATTTATTCATTCTGAAATTTAGATTTTGTCTATTTTATCCGACATATCCGACATAGGATGTTGATAATGAATTTATTCATTCTGAAATTCAGATTTTGTCAATTTTATCCTGTGTATCCGAGAAAAGGATGTTGATAAAAAAAAATTTATTCACTCTGACACTTAGATTCTGTCAATTTTATCCTATGTATCCGAGAAGAGGATGTTGATATAGAATTGAGTCAATCTGGTAGTTAGATTTTGTCAATTTTATCCGACAAATCCGATGAAGGATGTTGTTAAAACATTTATTCATTCTGATATTTAAATTTTGTCAATTTTTATCCGACATATCCGATAAAGGATATTATTATAGCATTTATTCATTCTGAAAATTAGATTTTGTCAATTTTATCCGACATATCCAACAAAGGATGTTGATAATGAATTTATTCACTCTGATACTTAGATTTTGTCAATTTTATCCGATTTATCTAGCAAAGGATGTTGAAGAAAAAAAAATTATTCACTCTAACACTTAAAATTTATCAGTTTTATCCTATGTATCCGAGAAAAGGATGTGGATATAGAACTTAGTCACTCTGATACTTAGATTTTGTCAATTTTATCCGACATATCCCGATAATGGATATAGTTATAGCATTTATTCATTCTGAAATTTAGATTTTGTCAATTTTATCCGGCATATCCGACAAAGGATGTTGATAATGAATTTATTCATTCTGAAATTAAGATATCGTCAATTTTTTCCTATGTATCCGAGAAAAGGATGTTGATAAAAAAAATTATTTCCTATAACACTTGGATTCTGTCAGTTTTATCCTATGTATCCGAGAAAAGGTTGTTGATATAGAATTTAGTCACTCTAATACTTATATTTTGTTAATTTTAACAGAAATATCCGATAAAGGATATTGTTAAAGCATTTATTTATTCTGAAATTTAGATTTTTTCAAATTTATTTGATGTATCTGACAAAGGATGTGGATAAAAAAAAATTATTCACTCTGGCACTTATATTTTATCAATTTTATTCAATGTATCTGGCAAAGGATGTTGTTAAAAAAAATATTCACTCTGATACTTAGATTTTGTCAATTTTATCTGACATATCCGACAAAGGATGTTGATAATGAATTTATTCATTCTGAAATTTATATTTTGTCAATTTTATCCGATGTATCTGCCAAAGGATGTTGATAAAAAAAATTATTCACTCTAACACTTAGAATTTGTCAATTTTATCCTATGTATCTGAGAAAAGGATGTTGATATAGAATTTAGTCACTTTGATACTTAGATTTTGTCAATTTTATCCGACATATCCGATAAGTATCCGAGAAAAGGATGTTGATAAAAAAAATTTATTCACTCTGTCACTTAGATTTTGTCTATTTTATCCGACATATCCGATAAAGGATGTTGTTAAAGCATTTATTTACATTGAAATTTTGATTTTGTCAATTTTTTTTCAGAAATCCGAGAAAGAATGTCAATAATAAAAAAAAAATTATTCATTCTGGTCCTTGTATTTTATAACTTTTATTCGGTTCATGTGGCAAAGGATATTGTTATAGCAATTATTCATTCTGAAATTTAGATTTCGTCAATTTTATCCGACATATCCGACAAAGGATGTTGTTAAAGAATTTATTCGTTCTGAAATTTAGATTTTGTCAATTTTATCCGATGTATCTGCCAAAGGATGTTGATAAAAAAAAATTATTCACTCTGATACTTTTATTTTGTCAATTTTGTCAAATCCAATCAAGGATGTTGTTAAAGCATTTATTTATTGTGATCTTTAGATTTTGTCAATTTTATCTTAAATATCCGGCAAAAATTGCTGATCATGAATATATTCATTATGAAATTTTTATTTTGTGAATTTTATCCGATTTATCTAACAATGGATGTTGATAAACAAATTTATTCACTCTGAACTCTAAAATTTGTCAATTTTATCTTATGTATCTAAGAAAAGGATGTTGATATAGAATTTAGTCACTCAGATACTTAGATTATGTCAATTTCATCCGTCATATCCGATAAACGACGTTGTTAAAGCATTTATTCATTCTGAAATTTAGATTTTGTCAATTTTATTTGATGTATCTGACAAAGGATGTTGATAAAAAAAAAATTATTCACTCTGACACTTATTTTTGTCAATTTTATCCTATATATCCGATAAAGGATGTTGAAACTGAATTTATTCTCTCTGAAATTTAGATTTTCTTAATTTCATTTGATGTATCTGACAAAGGATGTTGATAAAAAAAATGTATTCACACTGACACTTAGAATTTGTCAATTTTATCCTATGTGTCTGAGAAAAGGATGTTTATATAGAATTTAGTCACTTTGATACTTAGATTTTGTCAATTTTATCCGACATATCCGATTAAGGATATTGTTATAGCATTTATTCATTCTGAAATTTAGATTTTGTCAATTTTATCCGACAAAGGATGTTGATAATGAATTTATTCATTCTGAAATTCAGATTTTGTCAATTTTATCCTATGTATCCGAGAAAAGGATGTTGATATAGAATTTAGTCGCTCTGATACTTAGATTTTGTCAATTTTATCCGACATATCCGATATAGGATGTTGTTAAAGCATTTATTTATTCTGAAATTTAGATTTTGTCAATTTTATTTATGTATCTGACAAAGGATGTTGATAGTAAAAAAAAATTATTCACTCTGGCACTTACATTTTATCAATTTTATTCGATGTATCTGTCAAAGGATGTTGTTAAAAAAAAATATTCACTCTGATACTTAGATTTTGTCAATTTTATCCGACATATCCGACAAAAGGATGTTGATAATGAATATATTCATTCTGAAATTTAGATTTTGTCAATTTTATCTGATGTATCTGTCAAAGGATGTTGATAAAAAAAAATTTATTCACTCTAACACTTAGAATTTGTCAATTTTATCCTATGTATCTGAGAAAAGGATGTTGATATAGAATTTAGTCACTCTGATACTTATATTTTGTCAATTTTATCCGACATATCCGATAAAGGATGTTGTTAAAGCATTTATTTATTCTGAAATTTAGATTTTGTCAATTTTATTTGATGTATTTGACAAAGGATGTTGATAAAAAAAATTATTCACTCTGACATTTATATTTTATCAATTTTATCCGAAATATCCAATAAAGGATGTTGATAATGAATTTATTCATTCTGATACTTAGATTTTGTCAATGTTATCCCATGTGTCTGACAATAGATGTATGCAAATTCCTTTTCTTACATCTTAGAGATTCTAAACGTTTGATATGCTAGCTTAGCTTACTCTAAAAATAATGAACACATAACAATGTAATATTTTTAATGAAACAATGCTATGTAGAATATTAATACAAAAATATATTATGATACATTATTAATATCAATCATTAACTTTGGACATTTTGAATCTGTTCCATAAAGTAGTTCACCGTGTTCTCTCTTGATATTTTAGCTATTGTCTTCTCTTAGTTCGTAATCAGTAGAATAATCATTATTCCATTTTGAATCATACACAGTTTTTACTGGTGTCTCATCAACAGGCTCAATATGCTTTTCGTCTTTGATATTTTTTGGTTCATTGACTGTTTGATCAATGGTAGTAACGTTTGCTGGTGCTTTGTTTGTCATCGATTCATGTTTATATTCCATAGTGATATTTTCTGACAATGCCCATTTTATTTTTCTGGCAATTTCACTGTCTATTATCACATTATTTTTACACAGGTAACAGTTTCGGCACGTAGAAAAGATATTGTTTACGACATTAGTAGCAGAGAAGGCCTTTCTTTTTTTGACCTTCCGTTGAATGCTAATACCCGGAAGCTGATGATTGGATATATCAGTAGGTAATGTGTTACCAGCAACAGTAGCAAGGAGTTGTCCTCTATCATCAACGATTATTTTTATTTTGGCATTCTCTTTGAGCACAATCATCTCTGGAGATCTCAATCTCGCATAACCACCAACATAAGAGTTGAATTTTTTCGGTATTCCAAAGAAATTTAATTCCTTACTGTCATGACAATGCATGCATACATTTCCAATAGTGCTACCACTTGTAGTTGTTTCATAGTTCAAATACTTCTCCTTGTCTGTATTCAATACTACAATAACCTTGTAATGTGAACACACTTTATTAAAACGCTCCATCTTCATTTTTTTTTAAGATATGACTTATGTGTTTATCGTTCCACTGCGTACAAAATACTGATTTAATACATGCAGTAGACTAGGTAGTGTCGATAACCGGAAATAGAATACCATTGGGAAAGCCACATCGTGTCTAAGACCAATCATAGAGCAAAATTTTTAGAGCCGTAAGAATATTTTTTAATTTTAATATAATTACAAAAAAAAAAAAAAAAATTTATGTAATGATTTCTTCAAATAATATCAAGAGGATTTGTTTTTACACTGCTCACAGTGTAGAATGTGTTACTAAAATTTGATTTTTAATGGGCAACAAGTAAAGAAAAACCACATGGAATCAGGCAACCGAGTCTTTCATACCCCTTAAAGCTCTTTTAAAAGATACAAGAACTACTTATTTAACACAAAAATTTCGTTTTTAATGAGCACTAAGTAAAGAAAAACCACACGGAATCAGGCAACAGAGTCTCTCAAACCCCTTAAAGCTATTTTAACAGATACAAAAACTACTTATTTAACACAAAAACTTCTTTTTTAATGGGCACCAAGTAAAGAAAAACCACATGGAATCAAGAAACCGATTCTCTCAAACCCCTTAAAGCTATTGTAAAAGATACAGAAACTACTTATTTAACACAAAAATTTCGTTATTAATGGGCACCATGTAAAGAAAAACCACACGGAATCAGGCAACCGAGTCTCTCAAACCCCGTAAAGCTCTTTTAAAAGATACAAGAACTACTTATTTAACACAAAAATTTCGTTTTTAATGAGAACTAAGTAAAGAAAAACCAAACGGAATCAGGCAACAGAGTGTCTCAAACCCCGTAAAGCTCTGTTAAAAGATACAAGAACTACTTATTTAACACAAAAAATGTGGTTTTAATGGGCACCAAGTAAAGAAAAACCACACGGAATCAGACAATCGGGTCTCTCAAACCCCGTAAAGCTCTTTTAAAAGATATAAGAACTACTTATTTAACACAAAAATTTTGTTTTTAATGGGTACCAAGTAAAGAAAAACCACACGGAAAAGCCCTTATAATAGCATAGGAAGGAACATAAGCTCCTGGAATAGCATAGGAAGGGGACATAAACTCTTATAATAGCATGGGGGGACATAAGCCCTTAAAATAGCACGGGAATTCCTATACACGCAAGCAAATAACATGGGAATTCCTATACACGCAAGCAAATAACATGGGAATTCCTATACACGCAATCAAATAACATGGGAATTCCTATACACGCAAGCAAATAACATGGGAATTCCGATACACGCAAGCAAAATAACATGGGAATTCCTATACATGCAATCAAATAACATGGGACTTCCTATACATGCAAGCAAATAACATGGGAATTCCTATACACGCAAGCAAATAACTTGGGAATTCCTATACATGCAAGCAAATAACATGTGAATTCCTATAGACGCAAGCAAATAACATGGGAATTCCTATACACGCAAGCAAATAACATGGGAATTCCTATACACGCAATCAAATAACATGGGAATTCCTATACACGCAAGCAAATAACATAGGAATTCCTATACATGCAAGCAAATAACATGGGAATTCCTATACACGCAAGCAAATAACATGGGAATTCCTATACATGCAAGCAAATAACAAGGGAATTCCTATACCTGCTAGCAAATAACATGGGAATTCATATACAAGCAAGCAAATAACATAGGAATTCCTATACATGCAAGCAAATAACATGGGAATTCCTTTACACGCTATCAAATAAGAAGGGAATTCTTATACATTCAAGCAAATAACATGGGAATTCCTATACATGCAAGCAAATAACATGGGAATTCCTATACATGCTAGCAAATAACCAGTGACTACCTATACATTCAAGAAAATAAAAAGGGACTAACTAAAAAAGAAAGCTACTAACATGGTAATTCATATACATGAAAGCAAATAACTTTGGAATTCCTATACACGCAAGCAAATAACATATTCACTCTCTTTGAAAAACCAAACCAAACTATGCCCACCAAACCAGACTATACCCATCAAACCAGACTATACCCACCAAACCAGACTGTACCCACCAAACCAGATTATACCCACCAAACCAGATTATACCCACCAAACCAAATCCATAGGTACATGCTCTGGAAAAGTGCCATGGAACGTAAAGGCCCAGAAACTTATAGTTGACCCAGAAACTTGTCTGCTTGCATGTCTGGTTGGCCCGGAAACTTGTCTGGTAGGTTTTGTATAATTCCTTGTGCAATTGAAACTGTAGTGTATATTCTTGTGCAATTCCTTGTGCAATTGAAACTGTAGTGTATATTCTTGTGCTCGTCAATGTGCTCGTCAAATCAGCACCTAGGATACTACTTACAACAGAGGTTTGCCGATTTCAAAAAAAGAAAAAGGGGGGGAGATTTCAACAGAGACACCAACAACTAATCAGAACCAACATTCTAGCGCTACCTTTAGTTAAGAGTCATATGTAGTTTTTGTCTTTCCATGTATATCAGAGCCACCTCTAATGGAAAAGGTGGTCATAGAAACTCCGGAGTTTCAATCATTTGATTGGAGCTTGAAAGTTCTAGTACCCTTTTTAGGAATCAAAATTGATTGGAGGGCAACCATCCCCTTTTCTCACCTTTTTTGCTACACAGTAGCCTCCAAAGAAACCCGATCAAAATTTTGAGACAGCCATTTTGTTCAAAATAGTTGAAAGGTCCCATAAATTTAAATTGAAACTTCCAATAATTTTTTTTTTTTGGGGGGGGGGGATGTTGAAATAAACCAAAAGACAACATGTGTACCCAGGTTATCCAACATGTGTACCCAGGTTATCAAAAAAACGTATCTTCAATATCTCAGGAACAACTAGGAGTATTAAGTTGATATTTTCAGGTTTAAACAAGTTTTTTTTAATGACTTGTTGCTTTCCCGGGTGCTTTTACTCATAACTTTGATATAATAGCATGCCTGTTGTCACGAAGCATTTTCTTACATAATAATTTTTGCAGAAAAAAAAAGATCTTGAGCCTGATATTAGACTAATTTTTTATAATACTTCAGTAGGCTACTAAAATAGAGAGCCTAAAATAGAATCAAAAATTACTTTTGATTTTTTCATTTACCAAGAACTTCAAATAAATAGGCAAGAACTGTAAATCACACCATTTGAAAGTGCAAAGATGAGAGACAATTCCAATAACTAAATCTTTATCTTATATCCAGTGTTGACTTATAGGTTGGTGTTTTAGTATTTTCAGAAGAGAATACCATCATTTCCTGGAGATTGCTGCAGAATCAGCATCTTTGGTCAATGTTGTGCATCTTGTGTTGATTCATATGCAGGCCTAATTATCTTTCCTTTTAACTGAATTTAGCTTACTATTGAGGTTAAGGTCTATTTTCAGGAATTAAGGAGAGGGGAGAGATGCAAGACAACTGAAAGCGGATATACTACTATTATTAACAACGCACTTCAGCACCAGGCCACCTGAAGCCGACACAGCTGCGCATACTCCTAATCCATTCCAATCTATGTATAGCTACCCTTTATATCCTCTCCCCAGAAGTTCCAGTTTCTTTTAAATCCTTACGACCTCTTCCTATCCTATTCGAGATGACTCGCTTAGCCCTAGATGACTTTTCGTTTAGCCCTAGACGGATGGCCAAAAAAGGAACAATCTTTGGCAATCTATCATCCTTCATCCACAAAATGTGTCCTAGCCATCCTAACCATTGTTCCTACAGCTTGTTGTTAGGAATGCAGTCAGTACAATGGGTATCCAAAACTATATGTACAGAATTTCTCTGGAAAACATCTAAAAATCCTCTTCCATCTTCTGAAGCCTCCACATTTTAGAACCATACTTGACCACTGCTTCACTGTAGCTTTCAATGTTCTGATCTTGGTTCAAACAGTTATTCTTCTAAAATTTTTCTTAACTGTTAAAAAACATTCTGGGCCTTGGCTAATATACTTTTTCCATCTCGACCACACCCGCTATCTTTATTAACAATAATACCCAGGTAAGTAAAGTCATTCCCTTAATTGGCCTTCTTGTTGGCCAACATTACCTCTTCACCTTCATTTATTCCTAGTCAAGTGACTTTGTCTTCTTAACTTTAATTGTTATACCTATTCTTGCACCCTGGAATCTCAAAAAACCTATAAAAATCCTTCATTTTGCTAGCTTTTTTATCTAAGAGACAAATCATCTGCATAATCTGAGTCTAGGAGAGTTTTACTTTCCCATTTGATTCCATGCTCTCCCATAGTCTTCGCGGCATTCCTTGGGATAAAGTCCATTAAAATAATTCTTCTAAATGGGGATACAACACAACCCTGTTCAATTCAAAGCAAAAGCAGCAACAAACATCATTTTCTACCTTAACCACAGCAATATTATTCTTGTACATACCATTAATCACTTCAATATATTTACTGGGAATTACCATACAAGCATAGGACCTTCACCAAAGCTCTTTTACTAGCTATATCAAACGCCTGTTCGTATTCTATAAAACTGAGTACTAAAGAGGACTGATGATCCAGGTACTTCTCAATTATTTTTAGTCCAAGAGTGAGAATTTGGTTCATGTACTCACTCCCCTTCCTAAGACAACCCTACTCTTCTCTTAAAACTTTACCTACAGCCTCTTTATGTTAAAAAGTATCATCAAACAGATTATTTTGCTCCCTACAGAAATTAGGCTAATGCCTCTATGATTACAACATTCACTCTTGTCATCTTTCATGGAAAGGGGTTTAATCAACGTTTTCTAAAAATTGCTAGGTGCTTCCCGTTTCTGAAAAATCGCATTCATAATCTTCAGTAATTTATCCCTAACTTTGCAACCATCATATTTCAAATTCTCATTTACCCCCTTATCAGCACCTGAGGCCTTAACATTTTTTAATCCTTTTAATAGCCTACTGTCTCTAATTCTTCTAGACCAAAATATAAATCAGTTCGTAGTAACGAACCGTAAGTAAGGGGTGACTCAGCCCAATAGTAACCAAATCTCCAAAAACCAAAATTTCAACAACAATAGATGCATCAAAAATTTGATTTTTTATGTTAATTCCAGATATATAAAATTCATTAAGTTTTATGTTATCCATCAATAGCTACGAGCCTGAAAAAAATTGCCTGGTCTTGAAATAGAGAGAAAACACCCTCAAGAAGTCAAAGAATCAAAGTGAAAATCACACCATCAGATTCACCATATTGGTTCCACAGGGAAAATTTTCCAAGGGGAGGAAAGTTTCCTGGGATGAACTTTCCCAGATAAATTTTACATGGGAGAATTTGTCAGAATTCCTGTACAAAATTATTTTTGTTTTCCTTATTTTCTCTTTGGCAAATTAATTTTATACTTGGAGATGTTCCAGGGAAATTATCCAGGATAAATTTTCAAAGTGGCTGGAATTTCCTAGGGTATTTTACTTTGAGAGGGGGGGGGGTCCACAGAGCATGGTTTTCAGACATAATTTGAAATAGATTATTAATTTAATGAAAAACAAGTCTTTTTTCAAATGAAAGTAGTCTAAGGAGAATTTTCCTGATAGAATCATATGCAAGAAGTTTTCCAGAGGGGGGGGGGTCTTCACTGAAGACGGAATTGTCCAGGAGGAGGGGCGATTTTACAAGGTTGGAACTTTCCATGGATGAATTTTTATGGGGGGATTTTCCATGGAGGGGGAGGTGATTTCCCAGCATAACACAACCCTTTTATTATTATACCATCTGGATACATCTACAAATCTTCAGCAATTTTATTCATGGTCTCCACTTCACACCATCTCAGTTCATATTTTAGTACCTTCTCTACTTCCTTTACTTCTCCCTTATTATCATACAATCTATCACTCCTATACTTTTCATACAATCCCCTCCTCTTTTCTACCAAGCTTAAAGCATTTTTGCAAACATTCCTAAAAGTATTTCTCATTTTCATCCCTAAGAAACCATGTGCTACTTCACAAACTATATTCCTTGTTCTATCCCATCCATCGTCCTCATTGTCAAATTTTAGACTCTACAATTTCATATTCAACTCTTCCTCAAAATTTCCTCTCAAACTCTCATCCTTGAGTCTACCAAAGTCATAACTTCCAGGAAGGTGCTTACACTTCCTAAATTTAACTTTTATATTAAATCTAGACCCTGCTAACTGGTCATCTTTACTTTTAACATTCAATAACAGCGATCCTTTACGCTCTAGTATCTTACATTGATTCTGCCAGTCTTTGATTTACAATAACATGATGGGTAAGGTTGACCATCTTACCAACATTTGAGTACTGCATTACTTATGGGCCCTTTTATGATCAAATTCTGCATTAGTTGTGACTAGATTGTCATACGTACAGAATTACAGTACTCTATAACCATTGCTATTTTCCTTTCCTACACCAAACTTATCTAGGTTAGAACTCGCCCTCGCGCAAAAACCAACTATGTGGCTTAAGTGTCAGTTGATTCTTATTAAGAATAATATGTGTTTTGAACAGTACTGTTTTTCTAAATCAAAACATCAAAAACAAATCAAACATAATCAAAAGCCTGTAAGCTATTTAGAAGGTTTAGGGGCAGTAACCCTGCTCCTGCTTGCATCAATTCCTGTTTGTTTTAAGTTTGATTGGATTATTCATTGTATTTTCTGTTTGTTTTAGGATTCCAATGTTCATCTAGCCTATTGCAGTATCTTTCACCTTTATGTTTAACATGATTAATTACTTTAATTTCTTTCTTTTGGCTTTCATTTGTTCTTTGATAATAATTTATGTTTGTTTCAAGATTGAATTAACATAGGACTTTATTTCCAGTTGTATTAGGTTTAAATATGGCTCTTTACTTTTCTTCGAAAAACATTTTTTGGGAAAATGTATTGCTTTAATTAATAGGCTATAGGTAAAACCAGAGTGCTGTAAATTCCTGTTCATAAATTTTTTCAAACAATTCTTGGTAACAAACTGTATAGTAAGAGCGACTCGTCTCAATAAAAACTCTAAAATTTTGATACTAATAGATACATCAAAAGAATTGGATTTTTACGCTGATTTTAAATATATAAGTTTCAGCAAGTTTAATGTAACCCATCGAAAGTTACGAGTCTGAGAAAATTTCCCTTATTTTCGAAAAAAGGGGGGAAAAACCCTAAAAGTCTTAGAATCTTAACGAAAATCACACTGTCAGATTCAGCGTATCAGAGAACCTTACTGTAAAGGTTTCAAGCTCCTATCTGAAAAAAGTTGGAATTTGGTGTGTTTTTGCCAGAAGAAAGATCACAGATTCGTGTTCATTTGTTTGTTGTTTTTTTATTTTTCCAGGGTTGATCGTATCGACCCAGTGGTCCTAGAATGTCGCGAGAAGGCTCATTCGAACGGAAATTAAAAGTTCTAGCGCCTTCTTTAATCAAAATAAAAAAAAATTAAAATAGAATCACTTTTTACAAAATAAATTCCTTTTTGATGTCTTTTCATACTGCAGGTTTTTCAAAGCTAGTTGATTTTTGAGGCAATCTAGCAGTTCATGGTAACGAAATGCATAGTAAGAGCGATTTTTCTCAATAGCAATCAAAGGATTAAAAAACAGAATTCGTATTAAAATAGATTCATTGAAAGAAATAAATTTTTATGCTGATTTTATAAAAATAAGTTTCGTTAAGTTTAGTCTTACCTACAAAAATTTAACAGCCTGAGAAAATCAAAAGAATCAAAAGAATAAACCGGCTCAAAAAAGGGGGATAAAAGTTCTATTGCCTTTTTCATTAAAAAACCAAAAAAATAAAAAATAGAATCACTTTATATGAAAAAACTGCATTTTTGATGTCTTTTCATACTACACCTTTTAAGATTTCATGCTGAATCAGGATATTTGATTTTTGAAGCAAGTCTGATTTGTAACACCAAATGTCTACTAATAATCATATATGACGTAATAAGTGACGTGACGTAATATCTAACAGCGATTGGGTACTAATCATAGGCAGCGCAGTAGTTTTCCAGACCAGCGCACTTCATATCAAAGGAGTTGTCGTAGAAACTTCGAATAGGGCTCATTCGATTGGAAATTGGAATGGCTAGTGCCCTTTTTAATAGTTAAAAGTGATTGGAAGGCAACTAACACCCATTCCAAGCCCACCATTTTCCTCAAACACATCCATTCAAAATTTTGAGATAGCCATTTTTTTCAACATAGTTGATTTCCAGATAGAAATTATGTTTTTGAGGAAGAGACTCCCCCAGCAGCCCTCAGGCAAGGTTATTGTAAGTTATGCCTTTGGGGCATATAAGGTTTTTTATAAGGCTTCGTCGTAGAAACTTCAAAAAGGGCTCATACGATAAGAAATTCAAAGGGCTAGCGCCCTTTTTAATAGTTGAAAGTGATTAGAGGGCAAGAAACCCCCCTCTCACGTCCACCTTTTCCCCAAACACATCCAATCAAAATTTTGAGACAGCCATTTTGTCCAAAGTAGTTGAAAGCCTGAAAATCATGTCTTTGAGGATGACAACCCCCCTCCCCCCAAAGCCCTCAGGGGAAGGGTTATAAGTTAAGCTCTGGGGGCACATAAGGTTTTCATAGAAAGTTATGTAATAGAAACTTCAAAAAAGGCTCGTTTGATTTTAAATTGAAATTGCTTGTGTCCTTTTTAATAGTCAAAAGTGGTGGGAAGGTACCTAACTTCCCTCCCATACCCACTATTTATCAAAACACATTCAATCGAAATTTTGAGATAGCCATTTTCTTAAACATAGTTGAAAGTTCTGGAAATTAGGTCTTTGAGGGTGATAACCCCCCTCAGAACTCTCAGGGCAAGGGTTGTAGTTTATGCCCTGGGGGCATATAAGGTTTTTATTGAAAGATTTGTCATAGAAACAGGAAACAGGGCGCATTCAATTGGAAATTCAAAGGGTTAGTGCCCTTTTTAATAGTCGAAACTGATTGGAGGGCAACTAACCCCCTCTGACGCCCATCTTTTCCCCAAACACATCCAATCAAACTTTTTAGATAGCCATTCTGTTCAACGTAGTTGAAAGTTTTGGAAACTAGGTCCTTGAGGATGAAAGCCCCCCCCCCACAACCCTCAAGGCAAGGGTTGTAAGTTATGCCCTGGGGGCATATAAGGTTTTTTATAGAAAGTGTTGCCGTAGAAACTTCAAAAAGGGCTCATTCGATTGGAAATTTAAATGGCTAGTGCCTTTTTTAATGGTTAAAAGTGATTGGAAGGCAACTAACACCCCTTTCAAGCCCAGCCCTCATTTCCCCAAACACATCCAATCAAAATTTTGAGATAGCCATTTTGTTCAACTTAGTTGAAAGTTCTGGAAATTACATCTTTGAGCAAGACACTCCCCCCAGAGTCTTCAGGGCAAGTGTTATAAGTTAAGCCATGCGGGCATATATGGTTCTTATGGAAGGAATGCTCGCATAAACTTCAGAAAGGGCTCATTTGATTGGAAATTGAAAGTTCTAGTTCACTATTTAAGCATCAAAAGATATCAGAGGGTAACCAACCCTTTTTTTCCCAAAACCCATCCGTTTTTTTTTTAAATAGTTCAAAGGTCAGATAACAAAAACTCCAGTGTTGACACCCCCCAGGGTCTGGGGGCAGGCATTTTAAGCTATTTCCTGGGGCCGTATATGGTCAATTGAAAGGGAAGCTTAAATAAACTTCAGAGAGGGCTCATTTGAATGGAAATTAAAAGTTCTAGTTCATTTTCTCAGAGTAAAAAAGATCAGAGGGCAACTAGCCCCTCTCGCCTTCCCTGCCTTTGGGTTTATCGGATGGATAAACCCATCCAACAAAATTTGAGGAAACCATTTTGTTAAAAATAGTTCAAACATCAAATATTAAAACTCCAGGGTCAACTCAACCCCCCAAGGCCCAGGGACAGGCTTTGGAAGTTATACTCTGGGGGCACATATGGTACTTATAGAAGGGATGCTCGTATAAACTTCAGAGAGGGCTCATTTGATTGGAAATTGAAAGTTCTAGTTCAATTTTTAACAGTCAAAAGATTTAAGGACAACTAGCCCCCCCCCCCCATGCCCTTTTTCCCAGAACCCATCCACTACAAATTTTGAGATAGCCAGTTTTTAAAGACATTAAAACTTAAAACGAACAGAAAATTAATCCATATATGAAAGGGGCTGTCCCCTCCTCAACGCCTTGCTCTTTACGCTAAAGTTTGACTTTCTCACAGCTCTATTTTTTTAAACAATAGAAACTTTAGCGTAAAGAGCGAAGCGTCGAGGAGGGGACAGCCCCTTTCATATACGGAATAATTTCTGTTCGTTTTAAGTTTTAACGTCGTTCCTTTTTTTCAGTTAAAAAAACTTTTTTTTTTTTTATTTAATTACAACAAATAACAGAGTAAACTCAAAACGAGCAGAAATTAACATAAGTTGGGCTCAAAACCCCTATGTCTTCCCAAGGCCAGAACATAATTTGCACTTTACTGAAAAAAACATAAATGTTCTTTCTTTTAGAAATTTGATAAATCTAATAATATTAACATTTCTATTACTAGATATCAGTGCATATAAATATCAGTATATTAAACTGACAATGCCAATTCATTTGTATTTTAAGGACCTAATTTCCAAAACTTCCAACTAAGTTGAACAAAATGAATATCTCAAAATTTTGATTGGATGTGTTAGGGGAAATGGTGGGCGTGAGAGGGGGGTTAGTTGCCCTTCAATCACTTTCGACTATTAAAAGGGCACTAGCCCTTCAATTTCCAATTGAATGAGCCCGTTTTGAGGTTTTTACAACATTGCTTTCTATAAAAACCTTACATCCCCCCAGTGCATAACTTAAAACCCTTGCCCTGAGGGTTGTGGGGGGGAGGGTTGTCATCCTTAAAGACCTAATTTCCAAAACTTTCAACTACGTTGTATAAAAAGGCTATCTCAAAATTTTGATTGGATGTGTGTGGGGAAAAGGTAGGCAGGAGAGGGGGGTTAGTTGTCCTTAAATCACTTTCAACTATTAAAAAGGGCACTAGCCTTTTTAATTTCCAGTCAAAAGAGCTCTTTTTCAAGTTTCTATGACACAAATTTCAATAAAACCTTATAAGCCCCCAGGGCATAACTTAAAACCCTTGCCCTGAAGACTGTTGTGGGAGTGTCCTGCTCAAAGGTATAATTTCCTGAGCTTTAAACTGCGTGAAACAAAATGGCTATCTAAAATTTTGATTGGATGTGTTTGGGAAAAAGGTGGGCATGCGCGGGGGTTAGTTGCCCTCAAATGACTTTTGACTGTTAAAAAAGGCACTAGCCCTTTGAATTTCCAATCGAATTGGCCCTTTTTCAAGTTTCTGCAACAAAGATTTCAATAAAAACCTTCTATATAACCCCAGGGCATAACTTATAACCCTTGCCCTGAAGACTGTGGGTGGAGTGCCCTGTTCAAAGGTATAATTTCCTGAACTTTAAACTGCATGGAACAAAATTGCTAGCTCAAAATTTTGATTGGATGTGTTTAGGGAAATGGTGGGTGTGGAAGGGGTGTTAGTTGCCATCCAATTACTTTTAACTATTAAAAAGGGCACTAGCCATTTCAATTTCCAATTGAATGAGCCCTTTTTGAAGTTTCTACAATAACGTGTTCTAAAAAAAAACCTTATACACCCCCAGGGCACAAATTAAAACCCTTGCCTTGAGGGTTGTGGGGGATTGTCATCCTCAAAAACATAATTTCTATCTGGAAATCAACTATGCTGAACAAAATGGCTATCTCAAAATTTTGATTTGATGTGTTTGGGGAAATGGTGGGCTTGAGAGGGGGGTTAGGTGCCCTCAAATCACTTTCGACTATAGAAAAGGGCACTAGCCCTTTGAATTTCCAATTGGATGAGCCTTTTTTGAAGTTTCTACAACAACACATTCTATAAAAACCTTATATGCCCCCAGGGCACAACTTACAACCCTTGCCCTGACCTCCTCAAAAACATAATTTCTATCTGGAAATCAACTATGCTGAACAAAATAGCTATATCAAAATTTTGATTGGTTGTGTTTGGGGAAATGGTGGGCATGGAAGGGATGTTAGTTGCCTTCCTATCACTTTTGACAATTAAAAAGAGTACTAGCCATTCTGATTTCCAATCAAATGAGCCCTTTTAAAGTTTCTACAAAAACATGTTCTATAAAAACCTTATATGCACCCAGGGCATAACTTACAACCCTTGCCCTGGGGGCTGTGGGGGGCTTTGTCATCCTCAAAGGCCTAATTTCCAGAAATTAAAACTACGTTTAATAAAATGGCTTTCTCAAAATTTTTATTTGATGTGTTTGGGGAAAAGGTAGGCATGAGAGGGGGTTAGTTGCCCTCCAATGACTTCCGACTATTAAAAAGGCCACTAGCCCTTTGAATTTCCAATTGGATGAGCCCTTTTTGAAGTTTCTACAACAACACATTCTATAAAAACCTTACATGCCCCCAGGGCACAACTTACAACCTTTGCCCTGAAGGTTTTGGGGGAGTGTCCTCCTCAAAAACATAATTTCTATTTGGAAATCAACTACGCTGAACAAAATGGCTATCTCAAAATTTTGATTGGATGTGTTTCAGGAACTGGTGGGCGTGGAAGGTGTGTTAGTTGCCTTCTAATCACTTTCGACTATTTAAATGGGCACAATCCATTCCAATTGAATGAGCCCTTTTCAAAGTTTCTATGACAACTTCTTTGATACAAAGTGCCCTGGTCTAAAGGAAAAAAAATAATAAATAATACATTGTGCCAACATCGCTCTTATATGCCCCCAGGGCATAACTTACAACCCTTGCCCTGAGGGTTGTGGGGGGGTATCTTCCTCAAAAAAATATTTTCTATTTGGAAATCAACTATGCTGAACAAAATGGCTATCTCAAAATTTGGTTGGATTTGTTTGGATGAATGATGGGTGTGGAGGTGGGGCTAGTTGCCCTCCAATTGCTTTCAACTGTTAAAAAGGGCACTAGCCACTCCAATTTCCAATCAAATGAGCCCTTTTTGAAGTTTCTACAACAACTCTTTTGATACAAAGTGCCCTGGTATGGAAAAAAATAATAATAATACATTTAAAATAATAAATATAATGTGCATAATAAAATACAAAAAATAATAAAATACATTGTGCATACATTGTTCTTTACTTAGGCAGCACTATTGTGCTGCCTATGATAGTCTACATGGCCTGAAGTTTTAATCAAATCAAGATTATAAAAATTCAAATTTTTCACACTAAGAATCAATATAACCACAATTTTTTCTTGTCATTGTCTTCATTAAGGTATCCTCATTCCAGTCTACTTAGACTTATATATTCAAAATAATCAGAGAAAACCTATTTTTGACACATTTTAAGGGTTTTCACAAATTGATAGAGCTGAATTATTTTTTTTTAATATTGTTTTCTTTTTTAGGTTTGTTTGCCCCAGCATACATGCCCAGTAAGTTGCTATCCTATCAGAGAAGAAACAAATTTATGCCAATTTTTGGCATTAAAAATCAATATTGTACAACAATTGTTTCCACAGCCTTTTCTTCATTGAGGTCTTTTTGTGTCTAACTATATAACCTGTTTAACCCAACCTGAGAAACCAAAATTTGTTAGCCCAGTGTTAGGTATTACATATGCAGCCAATTTTCAAAACATTTTTGTTTACACTAAGGTCTACCTGGCCCTGTCTACACGCCCTTTTAGTTGTAAGTTCATCAGAGACAAAACAGCTAGGGGCTAATTTTTGGAAATCACATACTGATATAGCCCAAATTAGTTTCAATTTTTTAAACTTGGCCAGGTCCATTTGGCCAATAAACTTATGACTGTCATTTCAAAATCAAATAGAGAAATGAAACTTAAAGCCTTGTTTATATATGTCTTGAATCTTGTAGTCTTTTGGTCTCAAATTATCACAAACATTCAAAGCCAAAATATCTGGGCTGAATATAAGTATTACAAATCTTGAAATACAGTTTAGCTGTGACAACTAGAAAAAAATTTGCACCATTTTTGAGCAAAACAAATTTTTCTGCAAAAGGGTCCCTTTAACTCAAAAATTTATGGATACAAATTTTAAGCTTTTGAGGAAAAACCGCCAGTCCTTTTTTGGATGAACCAGTATTTAGGATATCCATTTCTTGAAATATCCTTGCCCTCTCCCCCAAATATACACTCAAAGTTTAACTCGATCCTCCTGGTCACTTCTTAGGTACTAGATACACACTATTTTGGTAACCTTGATGAATATACTGTCTTTGGATTGGCCTCACCACTCTGCTATGAATAGATCTCAAGTTCCAAAAATTTCCCAAAGTACTGATGTGTAATTTCAAGACTTGGATACAAAGACAAAACAACTACCTTTTCTTCTAAAATCAGTCTTTGAATGGTGGGTATTTTATATAATTTAAAGCTATTGCTCCTGGGGTTGTAGGGGTGGAAAACTTAAAAAGATTTTTCAATGTATCTGAACAAAATGACAAATCACGAAATTTTCTTCCAATACCAAAGTAGTTGTGATGGGCCAGGTAAAGAAAAGGGCACAGAAGAGAAGATGGTTGTCTTTTAGCTGCTTGTGGCCCTTGAAACTTTCATTTTTGAAATGAATGGGCCTTCTCCACAGCTTCTACAACTACCACTTCTATACAAAATTTCTTGGGGAAAGAGTTCTTCTGCTTTTTTTGAGGGAACCAATATTTTTTCTTCTGTATTGATGATTTTTTAGCCTAATTACTTAAAAATACAAGTTTCCAGCTGATCAGGAAAAAGTTTTGGCTCTATTTTTGGTATTTGTCTAGAGAATTAACTGGAAAGAAGTAAACATGTTAAGAAATCAATGCTTACTACATAAAATGCAGAATAATCATAGTTAACACACCTTGCATGAAGCCTTGCTATACTTTATCCCCCCTCCCCCAATGTGCAAATACATAGCCTAAATTATATATTTCTTATCTTAAAAAAACAATTCCTACTTCTTAAGTCATTATTTCATTTTAGTCATTACTCAGTCACTCAACAAAACTTGTATAAACTGTACAGTCACTCAACAAAACTTGTATAAACTGTATCAGCTGCAAGTGCACAAGAAAACAGGTCAATGTAGCTTTATTAACCAAGCATTAAAACTTTGGAATAGTTTACCTTATACTGTAGTTTCTGTGTAAACAGTGCAAACATTTAAGAGTGCTCTCACTGAAACTGAGTTCTATGGAAAACAGTTGTTGTATAGTTCTTTTTTTACTGATTAATATTTTTTGTTTTGTGTTTTGCAGTGTTGCTGTTTGAGCTATAATTTTTTGTGTTTGTATTGTGACAAGCCTATGGCTTTCTCCTTTATTGAATGAAATAAATAAATAAGTAATATGCAAAATATTCATAGTTAACACATTTTGCATGTAACCCTGCTATACTTCACCCACCCCCCTGATGTGCAAATATATACTCTAAATTATATATTTCCAATCTATTTCCCTGATGAATTTTAGTTGTTTCAAACCATGTACCTGTAAACTGAAACAACTGTGATGAAACAAAACTGGAAAAACAAGTTGAGGAGGCAGAGTGCATTAAAAATGTAGCCTATAACTTGGGCTATATATTTGCACATTAGAGGTAGGGGGTTGGGGGTAAAGTATAGCAAGGCTGGATGTGATACATGTTAACTATGATTATTCTGCATAGCCAAGTTATTATGGAGTAAGAATTGTTTTATTAACATGTTTCCTTCTCTCAAGTTAGTTCTTAAGGAAAATACTCTGTTTTTTAGTGAGGTAACCAGGCCCTGAAACAATTTTTGGTATGAATGGTATCTGCAAGTTTTACTCATCAGGGGTGTAGCCTATTCGGCAATAGCCTAGGCTATCTTCCAACAGTATGTCTTTGGCCTTGGATTAAAAAACTTAAGACTTCATTTTCCTAACCTAACCCCCTTCCAAGATAGCCAAGAGTAGCTTATCTATAATTTTCCTTATTTCAATTCTTTCCAATTTAAACTTATAGGGTAAAAAAAAAACAGTATCTAATTGAGCAAAATTATGTAAAACTAAAACCCTTACATCTTGTTACCAAAGAGGAATTGGGAAAAATTGTACATATCAGCAAAAAGCTAAAAATCTAAGCTATGCATCAATATGGTTATTATCATAATTGTTTAAGATCAAGCACTTGAAATTATTAGCTTATTGACTTGTCTACAAGGACCTCTTTTTGGAAATACCAATTATTCTACTTTGATCTATATAATTTTATTGTTTCAGTTTTATTCTTATATTAACAGAAAGCTGACTTTCTTCTGATTCTAAAAATTGAACTTATTGCTTGACATTTATTCTTTAAATCATAAATATCAAATATATTTTTCTTTTAAATTGCTTGTCAAAACAGAGACCTCATTTTTAATCAATGCTGACAAATTATTGGTGAAAATTTGTCCCAGAAGGTGGAGTTCTTGTTACAGTAAATTTTTCATTATTTGTATTATTGTCTTACAAATAAAGTGAACACACCACTTGATGCCTTTTTTTATGCTCTTTCCAAATCTAAGAATCATTTTTGTCAGAAATGGATTTTACCCCCACCTTTATCTATACCAATTCAGGGTCTATATTTTCACATTAGGGGGGTGGGGGTAAATTTTATTTCTGATGTAAATGAGAGGTAATTTTAAATGGTAAATTTGCAGGTGGCACTAATTTAGCAAGAATGAAAGTAAAAACATCATTTGATGTTTTTTTATGCTCTTTCATAATACAATAATTGCTTCTGTTGCAAGTTGCATCTTGAGCCCTTAAAGGGGCCCCAAAGGTATTTCATTTTTGTAACCACATAAAAAAGCCATCAATACTAGTTAAGTTATTAAAAAGTGGTTAAAAACATATTACTAGTTTATAAATAAGTTGTTCAAGAGTAATGTATTCCAAAAATACTTATTTATAGAAATTCAGATCTCATTTATTAAGCAACTGAAATATAAACTGTTTTCCTACTGTTTTACTGAAGGGTGTGTTCTCAAATTTTAGGGGCAATTTTTCACTCATCAATGAGCTAAGATCTTACATCTTTTGTCAGAAAACACTTAAAAGTAAAATCTTTGAACAAAGATCTTACATCTTTGGTTGTTTATTGTGCAAATGCCTTTCATCATTCTGCTCTGATCAGCAGTCTGAGAACAATGATGAGTAGATCATCAAAGTTCTCTCATCATTATTCTATATGGCAGAGCAATGGCACTCTTCACACTTTTTGCTAACATCAGTGAGCTGTAAGATCTTAGAACAAAGATGAGTTAAAAAACAATAATCTTTGCAGAAAGATGTAAGATCTTAGTGCTAAAAAACAGGCCTTTTATTGACTAAAAACAGCACTGAATTCCAAAAATTGAGCATTGAATAGCAAAATTCAAATAACATACCCTTCAATAAAAACAGAAGGAAAATGGCTAATATTTCAGTTGCTTAATAAACAAGGTTTGAATTTCTATAAATAAGTGTTTTTGGAATATATTACTCTTGAACAACTTATTTATAAACTAGTTACATGTTTTTAACCACTTTGCAATAACTTTACTAGTGTTGATAGCTTCTTTGTTTGGTTACAAAAATGAAATACCTTTGGGGCACCTTTAAGGGCTCAAGATACAATTTGCAGTAGATAATTTCAGAGACCACACTGTCTTTCCATGACAATAAAATAAAAGTCCAAAATAGGGATAAATTCCTTTTTAATAGACAGTGTATAATAAATTTCACAAAAAATACCAGATATTTTGGTCACATATACAGTGACCGTCATCAGTAGTAAAACTAAGCAAAACCAATTTAAAACAAAAGCTTATATACAAAATCAAATAAAACTACATATTGTGTAATTCTCTAATTCTTTACAAAGCAATAATGTAAGCTAGCCTCTGACCTTCATGAAATCGGTTCATTGGCGTTTAATGGTATAAAATTTGGACAGAAGTCAACTACATTTGGTAAACTGAACTTTATTCTGTAAGATTTTAATAAATTATCATAGATTTCAGCGCATATTCACCTGTATCCTGATTCAAAGCAATATTCTTGAATAAGATTCAAGAAATTCATTCTCATAGAAATGATTATATATTTGTAATCAGCATAAAAAAAGGCATTGAATGGGGGATGCCACCAGATGGCTAATTTGACAGTGTATATATATACAAATCTTTAAATTAGCCAACCGGCCAACCAGTATTTTAAGCCTAGGAGTCCACCTTCAAAAGGAAACATTAAGAAAACAATTCTTACTCCATATTATGTGGAATAATCCTAGTTAACACATTTTGCAGGGGGGGAGCCTTTATTTTCACTTCTTTGCTTTTTTTTTAGTTTTTCTAAGAAATTCATGAATTTCTTAGATCCTAGCCTATATATTTACAGAATATATGCCCCCACCCCCCTAATGTGTAAATATATACCTAGAATTGCACCCCCAATCTAAATAGCCTATAACTTCCATTTGCATCACAAATGAACTTTACTCCCACATTAGCTATGTGGTGGATGTCCATTGAATGGTGTATTCACTTTATATCCAACTCAATAATATGATTTGGTATATAGGCTAGGCTATTTACCTACCCAATTTGCAACATTAGTGAGTAGGCCCTATTGTATTATTAAAGAGCATAAGAAAGACATTAAACAATGTTTTCACTTTCATCCTAGCCTAAAGTATTGTGCCACCTGCAAATTTACTGTTCAAACTTTCTCCCCCCCCCCCCCCTAATGTGCAAATAGGCTATATACCCTGAATTATTATATATAGGGGTGGGGTTAAAATATGTTTCCAGCAAAAATGATTATTATATTTGGAAAGAGCATAAGAAAAGCCATCAAGTGGTATGTTTACTTTATTTGTAAGTCAATAATATCATTAACATAAAAATTACCCTTGTTACTGCCCTTGCATTCCATCATGGTTATGGTCACATGGTCCAAATATTTTTCTTAAATGCCAAGGAAAAGTGGTCTTTCCCAAAAAGAGGTCTTTTACCCTAGCCTACTTGGAACTAGGCCTTAAAAGTAAGAATGAGTCTTACTAAGCTGTAAATCAGATCTGATAACAGAAAAAGTCTTCGAAAATTCAAAAATTTTCTTTGAACCGTTTGAAATATTTCCTAAATTGACTCCCTGAAGATACTTCAACGATTTTTTCAGAAACATCACGAAAATCTAAGCTATGCACAGTTTTTAAAAATGCCATATATGATTCCAAGTTCCCCGCGCATTGCCAATTATTATTTTATTTTATTTTTATTAACTGAAAACCCGTCTACAAAAACTTGAAAAGGACGGAGCAAAATATAAGAAAAAAAGAAAATAAAACAATAGTACGAGACAAATATCGACAAAACCAATAAGAATCAAATAAGAACGCTAATTATAAATAAATCAAGGATAAAATAGGAACAAAATCAAACAAAGCAAAAGCAAATTCACACATACAACATCAACATATTCGTGCATAATTATATATAAAAAAAAATAAGATAAAAAGAAATAAAAAAAGAATGGAAAAAAAATAAAAAAACTATCAAGAACAGACGAAGTTATTGCACTAGAAGTGGGCCTAGCTCATGACCAGCTACTTTTCTATTAAGTTTTCCAATAATTCGAGAGATAGCTATTTCTGGGTCTGCAATTTTGTATATTTTAACTATAGGTGAATTTTCGTGCCAAGGGGTAGACGTAGTAAATATTTTACAAAACGGAAAAACAGCGAACGGATTTTTTACTTCTCAGATTTTGTAAATATTTTCCAAAATGGAGCGATGCACAATATATGGGGGGGGGCTACTGCTTTGAACAGAATAGCTAAGAGATGACGATTGAAGCGGAACTTGCAAGTGACAATAGAGCCGTAAGATGCTGAAATTCGACGGTTAAAATGCTCGATGAGAAGAGATCTTGTGTCACGTAAAGAGGACCCGATGGGGAGCCCTAAGTATACTATATGATCAGCAGGCTGAACCGTTGAGCTCCCAAGTGCTATTGAAGGGGTGTAGGACTCTTCCAGTTGAAAAGAGCTATTTCGGACTTCGCCAAATTGAACTAAAGCCCAACCTTGAGGTATTCATCTTGAAGGATAGCAACAATTTCCCTGATTCGTGGTAGCGTGCGACTGAGATTCAGAATACCATCCACGTATTATTAAGTTGTCTGATTGTTTTCCCTTTTTTTCGACTTCTTACAAGAAAAACCACAGACAAACCATTTAGTCGTATTCTTATTATACTTATTATAGTCGTATAAAATTTATTAGTAAAAAAAAATTGCTCCTCCCTAAATACTGATAAAAATTTTGAAACAGTAACTTTGTTTGAAATAGTATAAATGTCTAGTAGCTCTGCCCACTGATATGCAATGCCTCCAAAGCCTTCAGTTAAAGGCTTGTAAATTATGCAATTTCCCCATTGTTAACGTTTGGGAAAGAGAGGAATATTTGATCCTCGATGTATCTAAAAAGCTAAGGCATTAACATAAAATTTCAGAAAATGTTTTGGGGATTGTTGAACCAAATTAAACGACATTATGTGTGTCCAGGTTATGAAAAGGACGTATCTAAAAATCTTAGGAACAGCTAAGAACATTAGCTTAGAACTCTTAGGGCTGATATTACTACTACTCCTAATGTGACAGCAACTGCGACAGTGACTATCTATGACTGTGACTCCGAATATTTGCGACTGCAACTATGACTACTTGCGACTTAGACAAGGAGTGCTTGCGACTGAGACTGTGATTATTTGTTGCTGCGGCTACTTGTTACGGCGAATTGTGACTGCGACTGCAATTGCAGCTAGACTACTTGCGACTGAAACTCTGACTAGTTGCATCTATGACTGCAACTGCGACTGCTTTCAAAAATAACTTTGACTATTTGCGACTTAGTCTACAACTGCTTGCGACTGAGACTACTTGTATCTGTGACTACTGGTGACTGCAACTACTAGCGACTACAAAAACTTGTGACTGTGACAACTTGTAACTACGACTGTGACTACGAATCCGAATACTTACAATTACGACTACTTGCGACTGTGACTGCAACTATTTGCGACTCCAATACTTATACTAGTGACTGCGACTACTTCTACTGGCAACTAATTTCAGGGAATGTTGAGGAGGATATAAAAAAAACAATATTTGCATTCTGGTTATCAAAAGCATACATCGTTAGTGTCGTAGGAATGACTGAGAATATTAAGTTGAAACTTCCAGGGCCTGTTGAGACAAATAGTGCAAAGTTCTTGTAGGAAAAAGGGGCCCCTCGTACTTTATAGATATCCACTTTGTTTGAAGTAGTCAAAAGGTCTATTATCTATGCCTCCTCTGGGTATACCATTCCCCCATACAGGGACGAGTCTATAATATTTACATTGGGTGGGGGGCAAGAGGGGTCTACTTTCGGATATTCAAGGAGTATGGGCTATATAATAATTTTTTCTCCACATTGCTAGGGGGAAAACTACCCCCCCCCCCCTTGCCCCTCTCAAATGACGCCCCTGCCCCCAGAGTTCCAGTGAAAAGGGTCGTTAATTATTTAATTTCCATATTTCCCCGTTGTTTACATGCAGAAATAATTATTGGAAGAGCAGAAAGTTCAATCCTGGGTGCTTTCAAAAAGGTTAAAGTTATTAAGGCGAGACTTCAGGGAATATGAAAGGATGTTGAACTAAATCAAAAGACTGCTTGTAACTGCAACTACTTGCGATTTCAGGTACTTTCGACTGTGACAACATTCGAACTTGACAACTTACGACTGCAACTACTTGTGGCTACGATTGTGACTCCGTGCAAATATGACTGCAAATACTTGTGATTACGAATTCTACAACTTGCGCAATAAATTTAATTAAAATAACCACATGTTGTCAATTGGCACTGCTGAAGTGCCTCAGGAACCGCTGGGATTGTTAAGTTGAAATTTTCGCGAAATATCCATTGAGATGTTGAACTAAATCAAAAGATACAATCCTGGCTGTCAAAATGACATATCTGCAATATCTCACGAGCAGTAAAAGGTATTAAGTTGAAACTTTTGGCGAATGTTGAGGGTGATGTGGAACTTAGGAAAAAGGCAACAATTGCATCCCAGTTGTCAAAAAGAGCGCAACAGCACAACAGCAACCTTATAAGAAAATCAAAATATATTTTCTTGTGATTATTATCTCTTCTAATCAGCAGTTGTACCAAACCAATTCTGCTCAAGTCATCCTCAGGGCTATACTGTGGGTTTTATCCTCCCCATAGTATAGTGCAGACGGTTTGATATCATCTATTTTCCCTTCTTGTTTTTAGTTTTATTTTTGTGTTTTAAAGCTTTTTCCAATAGGCAATGATTAGAAGTCCTCCAAAAAAAAAGTCCCCCCAGATCCCAAATCAAATTCCAGTGAAAGTGTCATAGTGAAAGATACCCATCTTGGCTGGTCGAGCAACCTATCTCAAAGTTCTAATGATAGCTCCAATTCGGAGAATAGGACAATGATAAGTGTAGGGGCTAATGTAACCATAAACGATGATAATGGGTTTCAAGAGGTCCTCTCTAGAATTCCTAAAAAAAGGAAAAAAACCTCCCCAATTAAAAGCAGTTCCCCTCTCCCTGCCCAATATTCTCCCTCCAAAAACTTAGGAAATTACCTTAAAATTACTCACACTACCCCCGTTGAAATAAAAATGATCACTGCAATAAGAGTTGCAAATTTTGAATTGCTGAAATCAATGTTCTCTCTTAACATTAACCATAATGGATCTCTTCTAATAGCTGTAGTAGATCGGAAATCAGCAGGTACAATAATCAACCTTAAATCCCTTATGAATACTATAATTATTGCATCCAATTGGAACCCAAAACAATCACCAACAAAATAGTAGTTTATAATGTTCCCCCAGAGATATCTACTCAGGAGTTAAAAGAAGGCCTCTCAGATAGGGCTGGAAACACAATCCCAGTTGAGGATGTTACCCAACTTGGAAAACCTAACTCTAATGGCCTAAAAACTAGTAGATCCTTCTTATTCACACTAAAGGATAAAATTGATGTCCCAGAAAAATTATTCCTATTTGGGCAAATCAAACCACACAAGGAATACAAACCTAAGCCTATTCAGTGTCAGAAGTGTTTCAAACTGGGACACACGACAAACAAATGCAATTAAACTCTCCAAGAGTGTAGTAATTGTAAATCCTTCCATCCTAAAGAGCTGACAACTTGCAACAACACTCAGCCTACATGCATCAATTGCAAAGGCCCACATGAATCTACAAATAAATCATTATGCCCTGCATACAAGAAAAGAGCTCTAACACTCCAAATATCAACGGAGAAGGCCATCCCATACCCCTTTGCAGCAATGGAAGCAAATGCTGCCCAGCAATACCAAATAAAGCCTGTAATGAAACCAACCAAAACCCCCAAGTCAAATGCCCCCAATGCATCAAGCACCCCATATAAAACACCATCTTCTAAGCCCCCTAGCTCAAATCCCTATCAGAAGGAATCACCAAGCCAACAAGCCTCCTTTTCCGGTGAGATGAGGCCAGCCTGGCCCTCCCTCCCAAGAAGAAACAAACCAGAAACACTACCAGGAATCAAACCCTTAACCAACAAACAGGATGCACTACCAAAAATGCAATCCCCAAATATATGCTTATTCATTCTAAACTGTAATGCAGTTCAGGCCATGAACATACATCAGCTACAGAAAACAAAAATTATTGCAGAATTGGCAAAATCTACATCCCAGATGATATGCTTATTCAAGCAAAAAAAGATCTTGCTTTACTTTTAACAAAGCTGACCATTGATGTACAGTCATATGAAGAATAACTCAACAACACAACATTTATCAATACTCCAATGGAATGTAAGATCACTCACAGAAAATAAGCTAAATGAACTAATATCATTTATGAATAATAATTCCATTAATATTGCTTTCCTCCAGGAAACTCATTTAACCCATAATCAACAAATAAAGTCTCTGGAATATACTATCCTGAGAAAGGATAGATCTTCAGAGAGAAAAGGAGGTGGTGTAGCTTTATTAGTTGATAATAATATAAAATTTTGTGGCATCAATTTTCCAGATTTTGAAAATGATGTTGATGTAATTGGTATAAGTGTTTGGCTGAATAATTTAAAAACCTACATAATAAGCTTTTATAACCCTAATGGCCAAATTACAGATGCCAAGGATTTCTTTAATTATATAAATAATTCTAATATGTTAAAAAATATCATTATTTGTGGTGATTTCAATGCCCACAGCCTTTTGTGGGGGAATAAACCAGCAAATAAAGCTGGTAAATTTATTGAGCATATGACTTCAAATAAAAACGAATTAGCTGTTGCTACCCCTCCAAACCTGAATACATATTTTAACCCCAAAAGTGGCAAATTCTCCACAATTGACCTACAAATTGTGTCTTTAAATTTTTTGAACAAAATTTACATAAATAAAATTGATAGTCTATGTACAGACCACTTTGCTATAGTTTGCTCCCTAAAGGAACCTGCTGAAACTTCATATCATACCTCCAAATATATCAACACTAAAGCAAATTGGTCTATTTTCCAAAATAAGCTAAGTGATGAAATTACAAGTTTCACCCATAGGTCATGCATTTCTAACACAACAGTTGACACACATGCTGAAGCCTTGACATCTTTACTAACAAATACAGCTAATCATGCTATCCCCAGGACAACACCTAAGAAAACATTTCCTAAACAAATTCCTAAAGCATGGTGGACAAATGAGAGACTAAATAAATGGAATATAAAAAAGGCAGGTATGACAGAATTCATAAAAAAAAACCAACACCTATTACATACTTAAAAAAATTACAATCAGAATCTAATCTAAAAAGGTCTAAAATATATGCTAAATGTAAATACTGGAATAATATTTCAAATAATCTCTCCAGAGAAACAAATGAGCCAATTATACATAAAGTCATAAGCCACATATGTGGGGAAAAGACTTCTCCCAACCCACTCCTGTATGAGTTTATACATAATAATACCCATTATTACAATGATAATGAAAAGGCTAACCTATTTGCAACTCTTTTTGTTAATAAGCTAACATCAAATAATCAAAGCAAACTGTCCACAATTCCTATGAACCCTAGTTACCAACCACGCCCAGGATCCGAGTACATTACTAATCCATTTTCAATCCAGGAATTGAATAATGCAATACATCATATTAGGTCCAAAACTAGCAGCAGCTATGACAATATACACCCTACATGGATAAAGAATCTCACACCATCATACAAACAAGAACTGCTAAATTGTTATAATCACGCTTGGGCATCTTCTAGGTTCCCTAATATATGGAAATGTTCGTCCCTCCTACCAATCCTAAAGAAAAATAAACCAAAAGATAACCCTGAGTCTTATAGGCCCATAATGATTACACCTGTGATGGGGAAAATAATGGAGAAAATGATTTATCACAGACTGCTCTGGTTTGTTGAGAAAAATAACATGATCCCACACACTCAAACTGGATTCAGGAAATACCACTCCTCAACAGATACTTTCATTTTGCTAACAAATGCAATAAAGGAATCTTTCTCAAAAAATAATATCCTAGTGGCAGCTTTCCTAGATTTTGAAGGAGCTTATGACAATGTGAACCACCAAATCCTTTTAAATAAACTTGCAAACCTTGGAGTACCTCCTAAGCTAATATCCTTTATTAAATCCTTCATAGAAGTGCGAAGTTTCATTGTTCGTGTTGGTTCAGCCTCTTCACCCCAAAAGACAATATCCAAAGGCCTACCTCAGGGAGCAGTCCTCAGTTGCCTCCTATTTGCCCTATATCTCTGGGACATGAACCTACCCCACACGAATCTACAATATGCTGATGATCTGGTGCTATGGTCATCTGGCAACACCTTTCAGATAGCACAGTCAAATCTGCAAAAGTCATTTTTCCAGTTTGAAAAATTCTCTCAACATTCAGATTTACCCATTGCACCCACCAAGTCAAAAATAATCCAATTTCACCGGAAGCGAAACCATGTTAATGCAAAACTAACTCTAAATAAAACAACCTTTCCAGAAGATAATAATATTAATTACCTAGGTCTCATGCTTGACCAAAAACTTAATTTCTACTTCCTCATTTCAAACACAATAAAAAAAATGTTATAGAAAAGCAAATATACTAAAAAGACTTCTTTCCACACCCTGGGGTTGTAAGGGGAAAACCTTACTCCAGTTTTTTGAATCACATATAAGACCCCATATTGACTATGGGCTCATTGTCTATGGTGCATGTGCAAAGACCCAGATGCAAAAAATGGAAACAACACAAAACTATATAATACGTCTCATATTTGGTCTTAGGAAACCCACAAGCACCAAGTTTCTGCTTATGGAGAGTGGATTAACAACAATAAGAGAGAGACGTAGCTTTCTCTTGATAAAACATCTTACAAAAATTGAATCAAATAGCTCACACGCATTACATAATTGGTTAAGAAATCCAGCCATCTATAGAGGTATTGCAGATGAGTATGCCAATATTCAAAAGAAGTTCCCTGTACCAGCAAAGTCTATTGCACCTACTTTCCCCCAATCCCCTCCATGGAATTGGTCATTTCCCATAATAAATACTGATTTTTCAAAATGGAATAAAGATTTAACCCCCATTGCTTTTGTCCAGAAAAAATTTGAAGAACTTAATACAATTACATATAAAAATCACTTCCAAATATATGTTGATGGGTCAAAAATTAATGAGAATGTTGCAAGTGGTGTTTTCCTTCCTCACCTGAAAATTGCAATGGGCGAGAGATTATTTAATAATATATCTATAATGTCTGCTGAGTTAAATTCCATAATCATGGCATTAGAACACATTCATCAAAACCATTCTTTGATTGACAACTCGAATAATATTATCATCTACTCCGACTCTTTATCAAGCCTTGAGCTGCTGGCCTCAGCTCCTCAATATAAGTTGGACATTGACACTTATCATTGTCACAGTATTATTGATAATATTGCTTCAAGTGGCATAAAAACTTACTTTCAGTACATTACTAGCCACTCTGGCATAAGTGTTAATCATCAGGTTGATGAAATAGCAAAAAATGCTATAAATATTGACCAGCCAAGTGGGAGACCAATCCCAATTAGAGATATTTACCGATGGAGGCTATCAGATATTAATTTTAATAAGATTAATCCTATCCTTTCCCCCTTTCCCAATAACTATCTTTCTAAAATTTATCATAGAATTCGTTCTGGAACAAATGGACTAAATCTCCTTGCATTCTCATATAAGCTTTCTAATTCAAGTGGTTCAATTCCCCTGTCCCCTCTTTGCAGGCATTGTAATATGAATAATGAAACAATTGACCATTGCCTATTTGAATGTAATATGCTGACGTCTGCACAACATACCTTGCTTTCTAAATTGTTAAAATACTTTAAACACCATAAATTCTCACTATCAGCCAAGAACCTAGCCAACTATACCTGCACACAGAGCATAGAAATGGATATCTATCATCTTATATTCGAACTCCTTGATTCAAAAGATCTACTGAAAGATATCTGAATATATATAATAAATATGAGGCAATCAAGCCAGTAGCTCTGTAGCCCACAGAGTGAAGCAAAAGGAAAAGGGCTAAATAGTTTTACTGAAAAGCCCGCCTGCTGTTAAATAGAAGAAGACTTATCTATCAACTTATATTTGAACTCCTAGAGTCGAAAGATCTGCTGAAAGATATCTGAATATATCTAATAAATATGAAGCAATCAAGCCAGTAGCTCTGTAGCCCACAGAGTGAAGCAAAAGGAAAAGGGCTAAATAGTTTTACTGAAAAGCCCGCCTGCTGTTAAATAGAAGAAGAAGATCTCAGGAACGGCTAATATCATTTAGTTCAAACTTAAGGGACTTTTGAGGGGATATTAAGGCAAACCAAAAGACACTATATTTCAAACAAGCTGTCAAAAGGACGTATGTGTTGTATCTATGAAACGGATAGGATATTAAGTTTGAATTTTCAGGGAATTTTAGAAGAGACGTTGTACACAACCAAAAATTTATGTACATAAGAAGTTTATTATCTGCACAAGTTTTTAGAATAATATATTTTTGCACCCCACCTAGCAAACACTCACGTAAAAGCCACAAATGAAAGAGTTTAAAAAATTGAAAAATGAAGAAAACTGAGTGAAATACCTAATATGTATTTAATCTCCTATTCTATTTTCATTCATATGTAATATTTTGAAATTCTTCCAAGAGGACCTTTAAATTACTCTTGAATTTAAATCTTAATTCAGGAACCGTTCCAAACTTTGATGTTAAAATAAACGAAATTTATACAATAATTCTAATGAGTAGAATCAAAACCAATGTTCAGATAACTTTACGCTGCTTAACAATTTAAATTGAAATCGGGTTTTTCTAACCTTAAGCCGAAAACCTGAAAAAAAACAGAGAAATGTTCAATTAATTAACCGATAATAGAACTTAAAATTCAAGAGCGATCAAAAATTAATGTTAAAAGAACTTTTCAAAAAAGGAAGTTTTTCAAAGAAAAGTTATTCAGTCCTATTACTTTTGTGATGGGCATAAATATGAATGCTATAATAATTTAAACTTAAACCGACTAGAAATTGCTATCAAAGAACAAATGAAACCAGTAAAGGATAAAACTGATATACATAAAAACTAACATACATGATATCATGTCAAACACCAAGATAACAGATACTGATCTATATGAATAAGTACAACCTACAACTATTGAAAATTAAATTGAACACACAAGTTAAATTTAAACCGAACAAAAATTACTACAGACAGGAGTTTTGCTACTGCCCCATCCATTTCTGTCAACCGTAAAAGTTCTAAAACCGATTCTGTCAGTTGTGCTTTACTGAAAACAAATTATAATATAAGTATTTCTTTATATTCCTAGAATAATTGCAGTTACAGAATATTCTATATTGCTGAGAGGTTTTTTTTAAAAATTAATCACCTAGAAAGAAAACCTAGACATATTAGTTTTCAATCGAGTCGGTCCTCTTCTAATTTCTCGACAATCTCTGGTTCAGTAGGACCATTCGGTGGGTAAACAAATACCATGAAGGACCATCTCTATAAAAATAATGCAATTTTTTTCACGGCTCTCACCCATAATGCATTTCATTGTTCAACTTTATCCAGCACTTTTAAAAAATGTATTGTATGAAAGGGGGGGGGGGGGTTGAAGTATAAAAATTGAACTTGGGATCATTATATATAAGATATTTCAGGGGGAGCAAATAAAATTAATCTTTTTTATTAAGTAGTCCTCTCCAAACCTATGCTTTCTGTACCGGCAGGCATATAGATGTAATATTTTATGTTATGTATTTTTGCAAAATGAAATGAGCGGTCCAAAAATAGGCGATTTTTTAAAATGAGCAAAACTAAAGAGTAAATTTTATTTCCCTAGCTCCACATTCATCTAAATAACCCAATATTGGAAATAAGAAAATGATGGTCTAAAAATACACTTTTTGAGGTTGAACCCATAAGCCCTCCATCAACTCGAATATCCACTTTTCTTCATTGTTGATGCTTGGTGTCCAACTATAAACCACTAAAGATAAATTTATGAAGCCTCAAATGGATGAGCTCAGTCAAATAAAGGTTGCAAAAAATTGTCCACACTAACCATTCATTTTGTGAGGACTACGTATATCTTTGAAAACAAATATAAGCCACCGCAAAAAATTATGTCTTTTTAAAATTGAAGGGTATATACATAGTTTTTTGCTAAATCTAAAGTTGTTCAGCTATTTATTTTTTCACTCGATTGTATTTTGACCTTCTTTGGGCCAAAATTGTAGTTTAGCACCAAAAAATGACGGAAAACACCAGTTCGCTGTGATGTAAATTACTCCTGAGCTTTTAATTTTCATCCTTATTATTTAAGACTATTGGTTCGACATGGTCACCACCTCAAGAAAACAAAACAAAAAGCATACACCCTTCACATTTTTCAAGACAAAAACTGTATTTATTTTTTCAGTGAAATGTTCCTGAAAACTTTTTTTAAAGGGTCTATATGATGCCCAGTTTGCTGATTTACTATTAACGTACGTTTGCCGGTTTCCCGACATATACCAATTTTTCTCATTTTTCTTTCTTTAGATATATACTTGAAGCCTCTATGCCATATATTATGTGCTGTGATACTATGATATTACAAGCTTGACGGCAAAATCTCAAGCAAGATTGCTCCTCGTTTTCTTCTTTTTTTTTTTTTTTTACATAAAATTTAAATAAAACTTGCGAAAAAAATTTTCGGACTTTTAACTGTTGATGGACATAACACATGAAGTTTAAGCATATACAATTGAATGAATTTTAGATAATATATCATTGAGTTTAATAGTAAGAAAAACACTAATTTGACTGTTTGAAGCAAAGTTGTTTAGGCTCCTTAATATTTAAAAATAAACCATCATATTTCAGGCTTACATTCGTTGAAGATGCTGAAGCATAATCTTCATTATCATTATTTTGGTGTTTAATGCGACATCTGACAGTGACGATAGGCACGTGGTTAAAACGTGCTAGGCTATTGTCTGATAGTTAGATTGGCTTTGCAAATTCATACAAGACATTCTTCATGGTAAAATTCATATGGATCTTTTAGATGTATTTCTTTGCATTGTAGTCGCACACACATTTAAAAATTTCATTATAGTGAAGGCCTAAGTTATTTGCTGAAATTTAAGCCAAACAATCTAGGTTAGCTTAGTTATGCTCCACTTATCTAGGCCTAATTAAAATAAGAAAGACAAATGTACTGAAGTAAAACTTAGTTTAGGGCTACCCTGAAACTTTTCAATATTTTGAAAATTGCTCTCTGGTAGACTAACATAGGCTAGGCTACTATTCAGTGGGAATTTAAAGAAATAAATTTACATCCTAGTCTAGAGTAGGGCTTTCAACACTTTCTTTCTACTCCCACCTTAGGAGACAGGTAAATGTTTACCAAATCATATTATTGAGTTATGACTTAAGTGAATATAGCCTACCACTCGATGCCTTTTTCTATGCTCTTTACAAATATATTAATCAATTGTGTTGAAAATGAATTTTAGCCCCCACCCCTATATATGCCAATTAAGGATATATATTTGCACATTAGGGGGGTGGTGTTAATTTTATTTTTGATGTAAATGAGAGGTAAGTTTAAACTTTCCCCCCGCCCCCCTCCTGTGCAAATATATACCCTGAATTGGTATATATAGGGGTGCGGGCTAAAATTCATTTCTGACAAAATGATTATTATATTTGTAAAGTGCATGAAAAAAGGCATCAAGTGGTATAGGGTAAGACACCCAGTAGTTGGCCACCTGCCTATTCTTGGAAAGAATCTTTTATACTATTTTAATAACCAATTTACAATGAGCTGTTTGTATGTCCAAGTTTAGGCAGAATTGTCACTTGTTAGTAAATTCAAAAATAGGAGGCACTGTATAAGTGAAATTATTTGAATTAGTAACCTACTTGTTCAGAAATTCTTTGATACAAAAATTAAGTTTCTAGGTGGTATAATACAGTAATTAGAGTAGTTTAAATGTCAAAAAGTTTTCATAGTGATTGAAGTGTCTAACTACTGGGGGTCTTACCCTATTAACTTTAATTGTAACTCAATAATATGATTTGGTAAATATTTACCCAGAGACATAGGCCTAGACTAGGCTAGTGTACTTTTAAAACTCCTAGGCTATTACAAATTTCCTTTCATCAAGCTTGCTATGAAAGCCAAGTAAAATTTAAAAAGCCTCTAACAAGCTTGCATCAAGCCTGAAAGTTGACTAAGTTTAGCTTGGTGAGCTTAAATCAAGGCTTTAAAAAGTCAATAGCAAGTCAAATCCTCAATTTAAGTCTCTAATTTTGAAAACAACCTTGGAACAAGCCAATGGGAATCCTTTAATCAAGCTTTTTTAAAGTTTAAAATACTGGAATAGGCTAGCCCAAGCTTGCAAATCAAGCCAGTGTCAACAGTATTTGGTAAATTTGCAGGTGGCATAATAATTTAGCCAGGATAAAAGTGAAAACATCATTTGATGTCTTTTTTTATGCTCTTTCAAAATTCAATAATTGCTTCTGTTGCTAATTGCATCTTGAGCCCTTAAAGGGGCCCCAAAGGTATTTCATTTTTGTAACAACACAAAGAAGTCATCAACAGTAGCCTAGTTAAGTCATTGCAAAGTTGTTAAAACATCACTAGTTTTTAAATAAGTTGTTCAAGAGTAGCATATTCCAAGAACGCTTATTTATAACAATTCAAACCTCATTTATTGTGCAACACAAATATAAACCATTTTCCTAATGTTTGAAGTTTTTCAAATGCTGTCAACAAAAATAGCACTGAATTTTGCAATTCAAAAGTTTGCTGTTGACAATACAGGGTATATATTTGCACATTAGGGGGGTGGAGTAGGTAAATTTCATGGTAAATTTGCAGTGGACCATAGAATTTAGCCAGGATGAAAGTGAAAACATCATTTGATGCTTTTTTTATGCTCTTTCATAATTCATATAAAATACCTTTGGGGCACCTTTAACAGCTCAAGGTGCAACTTATAACAAGCAATTATTGAATAATGAAAGAGCATAACAAAAGGCATCAAATGATGTATCCACTTTCATCCTAGCTAAATTATATTGCCACCTGCAAATTTACCCAGTTTTTTAACCCTAGAAGTGTAAGCATTTGTAAATTTTATGGCACCCAAACATGTTTTTAGAGTTATTGTGAAAACAGATACATTATACAAACCCACCTCCTGTATATGCTAATATTATAATTAGACAATCTGCTTGTGAGCCAAGGGAGAATTACAGGAACCTCAATGTTCTGTTATGATCAGGAGCTGACTCTAGTGTCTTATCTTACTAATGCATCAAAAATGGTCCTGCTTCTGTCAACTTGCCATGAGGGTATGAGTATCATGTATCCAATCCAGAAGTCTGATATAATTGAATATTATAATAACACCAAAGGCAGTGTTTGCACATTTGACCAACTGTGTAGTTCAATGTTGGCCACTTGGAAAAGTAACAGGTGGCCCATGTGCATGTTTAATGGGCTGATCAACATCCCATACATCAACAGTTATGTCATCTACTCCTTCACTATTTCTAAATCTGATAGAAAACCACTTTCATGAAAGACTTGTGAATGTTTTGTTCATAGGGCTGACCCAGCCATATATGGGCAATTGTTTAGAAACCTCAACTTAGCAGCACTTGATTAGACTCAATGCAAGTCAAACAACAGAAGTGACGGGGGAAATATGTTTAATGACATCTGTGGAAGGGAAAAGAACAACCTGTAGCCTTTGCCCAGCATGCATTTGCCAAATGACTACCAATTTGTACAGCCACTTCAAAAAACCATTTTGCAGTGAAAACTGCATGAAGTCTTGCATACCATATGACTCCAAGAAATGACACCAATCTTTTGTGCTGTTTAAAACATTTTTTGAAAATCTGTTTTTGATAATTCCCACTTACTTTTAAAACATACTTAAATGATGAGTTTTAGAAGTCCATGTTTCTTCAAGTAGTAATTTTTACAAAAGCTTACCATCTATGTTACTTTTTGGGAAGGTTACCTTTCTAGGGTTAATAATCTATCCTAACAGTTTCCTATTATTTTGTAGAACATGATTGGATTCTCAGAAAAGAATTTTTGTTAAGATGGCCAAAAAACTCCAAGAACTAGTGGTTAAATGAAAAATTTTAAGCACTAAATTCATTTATTAGGCCTATACAGTGCCATACTTATGTGTACAAGGGTCATTTCTAAATAAATTATGTATTGTGCTGGCTGCTGGCAAATGAACATGTTCTTCTGCTCAATACTCTGCTACAATTTTCCATTGCTCAGTCATGCAACTTTAAAATTTTGACTGCAGTTAATGATTCTGCCACATGTGTGGTTTGTAGTTTTATAAGAATTTGAATGTAAGAAAACTGTAATCAGTAGAAATTTAGAGACAAATCAATGAGCTGTATAGAAGTCGGTCTGACAAACAAAGCATCAACTCAAAAATAATGCATCTTTTTAACAGTAGATAAAGAAATATGAATGATGAGAAATGCTTGAGCTGACCTTATCTTGTAACCAATGAATGCAAAGGAATATTCAAGAGGATGTACTTCAGAATTGATAGCTATATTAGTACGAGGCATGTTTTTTAAGTAAGTACCGTTTTGCAATTCCGCCACTGCAGCGCTACGGTTGGCATTCTGTGCATGCGCGTTGGTTATCTACATCTCTTGTCTACGCACTGACGCCATTACAGTCTGATTCTTCATTGTATACGTTGTTTACTGAGTGTTTAAGATGCCTCAGACAATCGTGATTCCCGCCAAATCTGAAGTATGGGCTGTTATTCAATTTCTTAGTGCTAAAGGCGTAAAATCGATCCATATTCGTCGTGAGATCTGTCAAGTTTACGGACAAAACATTATGAGTGATGGAATGGTAAGGAAATGGGTGAGAGCATTTAAAAATGGCCGCACAAATGTGCATGATGAAGAACCAAGTGGATGTCCTTTGGTCTTTAATGAAGAGTCTCTTTAATGAAGATTTGGTGCAGAAAGGGGAAGAAAATGTGAGAGAAAACAGACGCTTTACAATTTCATCAATATGCGACTGGTTTCCTCAATATTCTCGTAGTGTCTTGTATTGCATTTTGTTACATTGCGTCTTCAAGACGATAACGAAGTCAAAACAGTTGTGATGCAGTGGTTAACAAGTCAGGTGGCAGAATTTTATGAAGAGGTATTCAAAAACCGGTGCCACATTATGACAAGTGCCACAATATTCATGGAAATTATGTAGAAAAGTAGATTAAGGCACAAGCTTTCATGTAAAAATTAAATTATTGCAATATCTTCGCACGTCTTTTTTTAATTCCAAAATGGTTCTTACTTATAAAACATGCCTCCTACTTATGCATTAGCTGGTACCCATGCAATATATTGTGCTAAAGGAAACTAGTCAAATGGGTATCTGTCAATAGAGAATTGCATTACAAACAATGGTTTGTCATTATGATTACAATATTTAAACTATTGGTTCTGGGGTTTGGGGGGAAAGGTACCTAGGTTAGGTTAAAAATTTAATATATGCTATGCTTTACCCTCCACCCCCTGATGTGTAAATATATAACCCAAATTTGTTTCTAAACTGTTATATTTTCATCATATTTTGTTTTATTAGCATTAATCAAACTTGACTTATTGCATGGGTACCAGCTAATGCACAAGTACTGCTATATTCATTCTTTTCTGAAATTTCTATGACTCTTTTACAAAATAGTCAGTGGTGAACTAGTCTACAAAATTCTACAATGCAGGTTCCATGAATATTATCAGAAAACTCAAAACAAGGCATGTATTGACTTTTATTTATTTATTTATTAATACCAAAATACAGTTAGCTTTAACAAGCTTGTCACACTAAACAATTATAAAAAAGTCTATAACAATGTCAATGATATAATACAGTAACTGAAAACATTGAAAACATAATAACTGAAACAAACAGTAGCATACCAAACTAAATGAAACATATCTGTTAATAATTGAAACATACCAAAAAGTAAGCCTACAAAATAACTGAAAACACTGTGTCACAAATCAGCTAATACAAAAGTAAAAATATTCTCAAAATGGATTGTGATAGGACCCAGTATAGAAATCTGTAGAGACTAAACTGCTTTTGAAAGACTGGACTGTGGTACTTGCAACTATTTCTGATGGAAGTGAATTCCAAGTCTTCCACACTCAGCTGGACAAAGAGTATTGGCCTATTCGTTTCTGTGAACATGGTGGGTAAATTTTGTATTGATGTTGACAGGTACTACTGTATTCTGTAAAAGTGAAAAGTGAGCTGGGGTGGTATTATCAATATTCCTAACAATGCAGAATGTATTTATTAGGTTGGCTCTATCATGTCTGAACTGGAGAGTAGGCAATTATAGTCTTTGTATTCTCTGGTGGTAAGGTAGATGACTCAGGTATGGTATGAGGTTGGTGGCCCTACTTTGCACTCTCTCAACCCTCTCTCTATCTCTCTCATTAATGGGATACCATACTGATGAGCAATACTCAAGTACTGGACATACAGTGGATACATAAAGTGAAATCAGTGAATGAATATTAAACTTAGAAAAAGTACACCTTAGACATAGTAATTGGTAATTCACCTTATGGGTGATATCCAATACATGTTTATTAAATTTGAGACTTGACTCAAAGCAAATCCCAAAGTCACAAACATATTCCACACTTGAAATGGATTTACCAACAACAAAGTAATGGTAATGTTGAGGGAGTCTACACAAATAGTGCACAGTATTGCACTTGGTTTCATTAATGAACATAGATTTCGCAGCACACCACTGTCCCGAAGCAACCAAATCCTCTTGAAGTAAAGAAATCTTATGTTCACTCATGACTGACCTGTAGATTTTTATATCATCTGCAAAAATTTTTAAGGTCGAGTTCCTAACAATGCCTGGCAAATCATTAATAAAAAGGCAGAAGAGTACTGGCCCAAGACAACTGCCTTGTGGAACTCCACTTATGACAGACATAGGTGATGACAAAAAATCACCTACTGCAACCTCTTGGGTTCTATTTGTAAGATAATCCATTATCCATGCTTTAGTTTGTGGGCCAATACCATATAGTTGACATTTGTTTATCAGAAATTTTCTTAAATGCTTTGGAAAAGTCAATATAAATACAATCAAACAAAATACCATTATGAGCCATCAATTGAAAATCATGAATCACCTCAAGAAGTTGCGTGTTACAAGATTGTTGTTTATGGAAACCATGCTGAGCAGAATGCAATAAATTATTTTCCTCAAAATGGGCTTGGATTCTACTCATCACAATTTGCTTCATTTTTCAGGAAAAGATTGATGTATTTGTAATTGGTCTGGAATTATTGAAATGGGACTTTGAACCATTCTTGTACAATGGCCTAATGATATTAAGGCAATTTTCTAATTGCAGGTGACTTCAATCTGCCTAACATCACCTGGAAAGACCAGTTTCCCTACATCTCATCTGGTCCTATTAGCCCAATCATTGCCATTATTCATGATACCCTTCTCCACCAAATTGTCAACCACCTGATGCATTTTAGGGAGGGACAGCAACCAAACCTTCTCAACCTGGTATTTCTCAGGAGACCAGAAACTCTCCTCTCTACCTTTTCCATGCCCCCAATCAGAAAGAGTGATCATGTCACCATAGACATTAGAACAACATTCCTCAAAGTAACAAATTGCTACATCAAGAAGACCTTTATTAACTATGAGAAGATTAGAATGGATCTCAACAACATTAGATGGGATGATGTCTTATCTGGTTCTCTAGAACAGCAATGGCAGTGCTTCAAAGAATTACTGATAAGCAAAGCAAATCAGTACACCTCAAGCAAGCTTGTCCCCAAACCAAGAACACTTCCGATAATGACAAAAGAGATTAAGAGGGAAATCAACCGTAAAAGCAGACAGTGGAAGAAATATAAGAAACACCACTCCCCTGAAAATAGAGAGAAGATTTAACCCCCATTGCTTTTGTTCAGAAAAAATTTGCTGAAGTTAATACAATTACCAAAAAAAAACATTTCCAAATATTTGTTGATGTGTCAAAAATGAATTAAAAGGTAGCGAGTGGTGTTTTCCTTCCTCACCTGAAAACTACAGTCGGCGAGAGATTATATAATAATTTATCTATATTGTCAGCTGAATTAAATACCACAATCATGGCATTAGAACACCTGAAGCAAAACCAACCTTTGATCGAAAAATTGAATAATATTATGATCTATTCCGACTCTTTATCAAGCCTTGAGTTGCTGGCCTCAGCTCCTCAATATAAGTTGGACATTGACACTTATCATTGTCTCAGTATTATTGATAATCTTGCTTCAAGTGGCATAAACACTTACTTTCAGTACATTCCAAGCCACTCTGGCATAAGTGGTAATCATCAGGTTGATGAAATAGCAAAAAATGCTATAAATATTGACCAGCCAAGTGGGAGACCAATCCCAATTAGAGATATTTACCAATGGAGGCTATCAGATATTAATCTTAGTAAGATTAATCCTATCCTTTCCCCCTTTCCCAATAAGTATCTTTCTAAAATTTATCATAGAATTCGTTCTGGAACAAATGGACTAAATTTCCTTGCATTCTCATATAAGATTTCTAATTCAAGTGGTTCAATCCCCCTGTCCCCTCTTTGCAGGCATTGTAATATGAAAAATGAAACAATTGACCATTGCCTATTTGAATGTAATATGCTGACGTCTGCACAACATACCTTGCTTTCTAAACTGTTAAAATACTTCAAACACCACAAAATCCCACTATCAGTCAAGAGCCTAGCCAACTATACCTGCACACAGAGCATAGAAATCGACATCTATCATCTTATATTTTAACTCCTAGAGTCGAAAGATCTGCTGAAAGATATCTGAATATATCTAATAAATATGAGGCAATCAAGCCAGTAGCTCTGTAGCCCACAGAGTGAAGCAGAAGGAAAAGGGCTAAATAGTTTTACTGAAAAGCCCGCCTGCTGTTAAATAGAAGAAGAAGAGAGAAATATTCCAAAAGCCAGAACAAACTTAAAAACTTGATGCAGGCCTTGTACACAAGCTTTGAATCCAAACTTGCTGATGAAGCCAAGACAAACCCAAACAACTTTTGGTGGTACGTCTCTAGCCAGAACCACAATAGATGGTGTATCAAAATACTGATAACAGAGCAAGGTGAAGAAACTACAGACACTAACAAGCTTACTGAACCTACAATTTGTCTCAGTTTTCACCACTGAACCAGATGGCCCTTTACCTTCCCCACCAAAATATGATGTAAAAGCCCCAATGGAGAGTACCATGGTATCATCTACAGATGTCCTTAAACGTTTACTGAAATTAGATGCTAACAAGTCACCAGGGCCCAATAATATACATCCCAGGCTATTAAAAGAAACTGCAGAAGTGATAGCAGAGCCTCTTGTGAGAATCATCCAGACATCACTTATCTCTAGAGAGCTACCAGCAGACTGGAAAGTAGCCAACATAACACCAGTATTCAAAAAAGGTGATCACACCAAATCTGAGAATTATTGACCTATTAGCCTAACTTCAGCTGTTGTTAAGATACTTGAACACATAGTCAATGATTCAATTCTCAAACATTTAACCAAAAACAAGATCTTGTTGCCCAAGAAGCATGGATTCCAGTCAGGAAAATCAATCAAAACAAACCTATTGGATTCATACAAAGAAATTACAAATCTGATTGACCAAGGACATCCAGTTGATCTACTGCTACTGGACTTTGCCAAGGCTTTTGACAAGGTACCACACATTTGATTCTGCTCCAAATTATCTGCCTCCGGCATCAATTCAGCTGTGATAGACTGGCTAATGAATTTTTTCACCAACTGCAAGCAGAAAGTCCACTTATTTGAGATGGGTGGCCAGCCAATCTACTCCCATGAGCCATGGTAATGAGCAGGGTACCACAGGGAACTGTACTAGGCCCAACCCTTTTCTTGAAGTACATCAACAAAATTTTCAATCATGTAGATAATAGTATGCATTTGTTTGCTGATGATGCCAAACTGTTCAGCATTGCAAATCCACAGACCATCCAACATGACATAGACAGTCTACAGGATTGGGCTTAAAACTTGCTCCTTCAATTCAGTACAATCAAATTGTTTATTTTGTACCTTGGACTTAGAAAACCAAGGACCACCTATTCAATTTACAATCCCTTCACAAAATCAAGGGAGCATCTATAGAAAAGAGAAGAAGAAAGGGACTCTTGTGTCATCATCGACGAAAAGTTGGAAGTTCCACAGCCATGTTCAGCCTGTTGTTTCCCGTGCAAATTCCAGCCTTGGCCTATTAAAACAGACCATCAGTAGCTGAGAGGCAGCAATATTCATAAAATTATATAAAGCTCTCATCAAACCCCATCTTGATTTTGGCATGTGCCTTGCAGGTCCTTCTTATTGGCAAGATGTAAGGCTCCTTGAATATGTTCAGAGGCAAGCAACAAAGTGTATGAAAAGCCTAAAATCAACTTCATATGAGGACCACCTCAAGCAACTTAAGCTATCTACCCTCGTCTACAGATGCATGCATAGCAATATGATGCTGACTTACAAACTTCTAGAAGAAAACTCTACCATCTTTAGCAGCAGTCATAGCACAAGCCATCATTACACAAGAGCTGGCAAAGTTAAGCTCCCAATTGAGAACCTGTCAAATGTACTTCTCAAGAAGAGTCATAAACCATTGGAATCAATTGAAGGACTCAACTGTCAGTGCTCCCTCCATTCAGTCATTCAAATGCCACCTTGACAAGGAGTGGGAGAAGAGGCAGTGGAGGTTCAATTGGGAGTAGTTGAATCAAGAGCACTACAGGTCTGGAGGACCTTAAAGCTCTCAAATGGATTAAGGTGATAGCTTCCAAGCTGAAGGATATTTACCAGATGAGAGACAAAGATTAAAGAGATATGTGAGTGGTCCAGCTAGCACTGATGCAAGTTCACATAACATCACATTGGAAAATCCATCAATATCTGGTGCCTTTCCTGGATCAATGTTTTGGAGTGTCAGATAAACCTGCTGGATTGTAAACTCTGAATCATCAAATTCTTTTGTTAAATCTGGAGGAGTAAACTGAGTGTGTTTTTGAGTAAAAACTGAACCAAAAACCTTATTGAAAAGTTGTGATTTTACAAAATCATCATCTATATGTGAAAAAGTTTTAGGATCTATAAATGAAGTGGATGATGGGGATTGTGAAACTTGATTCCTTCTCACATATTTCCAAAATCTTTTTGGGCAAATTTGGACTGATGCTATAACATTTGTCTCCACCTCTTGATGATTTAAACAAAGAAATTTAGTTGCTTTATTTCTAGCTCTTTTATAATTTAACCAAGAATCAAAGGTTTTAAATCTTAAATGATCACGCCACCTATCACCTTTTTCTTTTAGCATTTGTACAATATACAAAGGAAGGATCTGTCTATTTTTGAAAAACTGTCTACTAGTATATATTGGTACATATTGATCTTTACCTTCTATAAGGGCCTGCTTAATAAAATCAAAGGATGCATCAACAGTAGCATTACATTGCTGTAACTCCTCTCGTATAGAAAGAGATGAAATATAATCTGAAAATGCAATGTAATTTCCTCTATCATAACCATATTTGGGAGAATGATTTGGAATATCAGAAAAACCTACAACACAGTTTAGTGATATCACCAATACCAAATGATCACTTTTTCCTAGTGGTGGCAAAAACTCAACACTAGCAACATCATCTGGGGATTTTGTAATTACAAGGTCTAAAACTGAAGGGGTTGAATTAGTGCGCAAATGAGTAGGGTTTTGAATGTGCTGATGCAAATAATGCTCATGTAAAGTTTCTAGTAATTGATTTTCAAATGACTCATCAGAAAGTTGTACTTGATGTCCTATCAATAGAAGGTAGGTTAAAGTCACCAACTACTAGAAACTTAGAACTAGATAAAGAGACAGTGGATAAATACTGCAATATTTTTCTATTATTAAATGAAGACAATTCTGTTGTTTGGGGTAATGGCTCCCCGTTTTAGCACGTTTTTTGTCACTATACAACCATTTTTAATTCCTAAATTTTGCTCACCAGCAGCAGCTCTTTTCTTGATTTCTTCTACTAATTCTATTCTGTGTAGCTGGTCTTTTTTTTGAGGTATTGGCGTAGAAACGAATGTCTCCCTTTTTAATGCAGGACTGTATTAGGATTTCAATTTTAGTTTTAAAGGAACTGGCTGAGAACAGTAATGGATCTGGTCAATTGGATGAGCTGGGAGCATTTGAGTTGGGGTTAGTGCTTGTCAGCCTTTGCAAATTGGTCACTGCACCTACATCAATTTGAAACCTGTTTTTAAGAAAATTTTGTAAGAACTGTAAGTCATTGGTTTGGGGTAGAACACCATATGCAACTAAATTCATACGTCTTTTCAGTCTGTCATTTTCTTGTAGCACCATCTTTTGAACTTCAGTTTTTAGCATATCAACAATGGTATGATTGACTATTTCCTCAACATTGGCCATGGACACCTTAGATGAGATAATATTTTCTAGACTCTGAACTCTAGCATTAATACCTTCAAGAGAGGTACAAATTTCATTTTGAAAACCAACATACATAGCTTTCATTTCACTACAGTGCTCATTAAGAGCTGACTTCAGCAGCTGGGGAAGTTCTTGTTGGGATGAACCTCTAGATTTACACATGGGGCATATCCAGGTGCTACCAAGTCAGTCATTCATTTTTACAAAGATATCATATTCAGAGGAGGACATTGATAGGCATTGTGCACACAATCATTGGTCACATTTATCACACTGTATAGCACAAGAACTGTCGTCAAGCAAACACCCAGCAACAGCACATTTATCAATGCCTTTTTCAGGAGTAATTGGTTTCTGACGTTTGTTACTTTGTGGAGGGGGCATCACACTGGTAATAGGCTACTAAACTGGCTGTAATTTCAAAACTGCCAACAGGTGTGCATATTCTATAATCAATAATCAAGTATACTGAGGCTACCCAGACTGCTAAGGTGAGGGGTAATGCAACAAAGTATAAACATACACTTGTATAGTTAGTAGTGCTCAGCTGTCACAACTGTAGGCTACTAGTAGACATAGCCAACAATAAGTGAGAAATAAAAATCCAAATAAGCTCACTCTATGGAACTAATCAAAATGTAGGAGAAAAAAACAAACCTTAGCCAATTATCGTTTGGTAGGCTGTTATTTTTATATATAGGCTATTTCTGCTATCAACTGCTTTTCTTATTTATATAATATGATGATTGTGGATGATTTTCTCAGTGTAATCCCTTGCATGCAAACAATAAGGATGATCATAAGCTTTTGAATCACATTGCTATTATTACAGATATTTGGATTGGCACATTTTTCCTAAAACAGAGCTCCAATCAATAGAAGAGTATACCATTCTTCATTACCAAAAAAAAACAACTAAAAAGCCAAATATATTTTTAGTATCAGAAAAATGAAAGCTACAGTGCCTTGGGATCAAAAGGATGTTTTTTCTTGTTGGCTAGAAAGAAGTTGTAAATTTCAAAATTTTGTCCTTGCACTTTATAATTAGTTTAATCACACTTGCCAACAATAAGGACAAATCCTACAGATACCAGTCAGTTGAGATGATGACTGCTCATTAGGTGTTTTCTGAACTATTAACCATGGCTTGGTGCATTAATCTCTGTTAACTGCTGACTTAACGATTCACTACTAGGGGACATGACAACATTGTGGCTAAGGGAGTTTGGTAGATTAACTGGATGGTTAGAATAGAACTTGTTTTGGAGTCCAGTATTAGCAAGTTTATGGTAAAGTTGAAAGGGGTGTCCTCTTGTTCTAGAGGTACTGTCTAACTGGAGCAGACTAGGATTACCAATGTCCCTAGATATTTTTATCATTTGCCTTCTGTTACCAGAAATTGCATTGTCCAATTAGAGAATATCATAATTAAACCCCATTGCATAGAGTTTGGAACTTAGTCTTTTAAATTCTCACCCAACAATTCTCTACTCTGATTCCAGCACCATTCACCCCCTCCCCCCATCATGTATGTCATGCATCACTTGAGATGGAACAATGCTCACAATGGTTCTAAAGGAACTTATGTCCCTTGAAACTAATAAATCTGCTGGCCCTGACTATGTTCATCTTTGTATCTTGTGTGAATAGTGAGGAGCCTTGTCCCAACCACTTTACTTGCTGTTTGATTTATCATTGAATCCTTCCAGCCTACTGCTGGGCTGAAAAATTGTCCAGCCTACCAGGGACAAATCTCCAGCATTTTTATTGGGGAGGGGGCAAGAGGGGTCCATATCCAGATAGTCAAAGGGCATGGGATGTATAATAATTTTTTTATTCACATTATGGGGGGGGGGGACTGCCCCCTTGTCCCCTCTGACTTTTTTCACATTAAATTACCTTAAATTGCAGCTTGGAGCAATCTAAGGATTTCTCCTTGTAGAGCTCCAGTGTTGACAAGTTGTATTAAGGATTCTTTAGTGACCATGTGCACTGTGCTGATCCATAGCTTCCCACTTGAGTTTACATTTAATGGAGGACCCCTCAGCATCCAGTCTTTGTTTGAAGATGTCCAAATATTCAACAGTAGCAGTTTATTCCAACTTTTGAAAATTCTTGAGGAAAATAATTGAGTGTACACTTTGGATAGGGTGGGCTGCTTAACAAGTTTCAACTGATACCCTCTAGTTCTTGAGTTAGGACCAACAGTGGCAAATAAGGCTGGGAGCATATTAGCCCTCATTAAGTTATAGATTAAAATGGCATCACCTCTATTTCTCCTGTATACAAATGTTCGGAGTTTCAGCTTTGCTAGTCTTGCAGGGTAGGAAAGTTCCTTGCAGGGTAGGACAACATCAAATTTGTCTATATGGACATATTCTATATGGACTGATACATAAACAAATAGCAGGGCCATCTAACAAATTAACATACTAATTCATCACCAGATTAGTCATTGTGTATACATCACATTCATCAATAGCCTATTATAGGCTATCAAAGACCCAAGAATAACTGCTGGAGCGAACTTGACAAATTGCAAAAATCAATTAACCAAATAACTGGAAAAATTCTGCATCTAATGATGTAGCTTAATATATATATATATATATATATATATATATATATATATATATATATATATATATATATATATATATATATATATATATATATATATATATATATATATATATATATATAAATGCTCTATATATATATATATATATATATATATGTCTCCTCATGTGAAGGTCACACCCTTTTACAGAATAATCTTGATTTGCTTGGCCAATAGGCTGATGCTTGGCTTCTTGAATTTACTGTTGCCAAGTGCAACATCATTCACTTGCCCCCCGCCCCCCTGAAAAAACTACTCTTACTTTCCTTCTGGTAATCCAATCTATTCTATCAATATTGAGCTAAATATTGGTGTCATTATTGACAATGAATTAAAATTAAAAAAAAAATTGTCTTGATCAAGTGCACCCTTTCCACTTGCTCACCCCAAGTCATTAGTCTTCTGTACAAAGGACTTGTCCAGACCAAGCTTTAAGTTGGAATGTACCATTAAAATGGTATCTGTGATGCATGAACTCTTTTACTATGTAAGAATAGCTAAACTACAACTCCCAACACTTGCATACCATCAGCAGAAACTTGTATAGCAGTTTACCCAAAGCAGAGTCTGTACTCAATTCTTTTCTTCAGGAAATGTCAATGATTGGATCAAATTCTCTGAAAATACAGTTATTGCTGACACTGTTGATATTTCCAAATGAAGGCTGGAGCTTCACAAGAAAAAATCCTTAGTTTGCTCCAAACTGTAATTTAAGGCAATGACATACTTTGACTAGGTCCAGTAATATCCATGTCAACCAGAGATCACTTTAATTGGTAATTTGGAGTAAAATAAAGTACTTGTGTGCTCTATGTAGGATAAATAAGAGATAAAATAAGATATTTATTTTTAAAAAATCTCTATCACAAGGCCACAAAGGGCCGAATTCAGACTTTGGAGTCGAAAATATTAATGGTTTAACTAAATCTGGCAAAAATGCAAAAAATAACAACGAAAAAGAAAAAGTCATAATGAACAACAATTAAAAGTCAATAATTACACTGTAAAAAGTCAAGTAAAAAAGTTAAAACGATAAAAACCTGTCCAACTGAACTTACAAAAATACAAATCAGAAAAATAATTAAAAGGGACATAAAAAAGGGGGACAAAATAAGCAAATAAATACAAACAAGACATAAATACATATCATAGGCAGTACGATAATGCTGCCTAAGTAAAGAACAATGTGGGCAAAATGTATTATTTATTATTATTTTTTCTTCTCCATACCTAGGCACTTTGTATCAAAGGAGTTGTCATAGAAACTTCAAAAAGATCTCATTCAATTGGAAATTAGAGTGGCTAGTGCCCTTTTTAATAGTCGAAAGTGATTGGCGGGCAACTAGCCCCCTTCCCCCCACGCCCATCATTCCCCCAAACACATCCAATCAAAATTTCGAGATAGCCATTTTGTTCAGCATAGCTGATTTCCAGATAGGAAACATACTTTTGAGGAGGACACTCCCCCACAACCCTCGGGGTAAGGGTTTTAAGCTATTCCCTGGGGGTATATAAGGTTTTTATAGAACGTTTTGTCATAGAAACTTCAAAAAAGGCTCATTTGATCGGAAATTCAAAGGACTAGTGCCCTTTTTAATAGTCGAAAGTGATTAGAGGGCAACTAGCCCCCCCCCCACCTCCATCATTCCCCCAAACACATTGTTCAGCATAGTTGATTTTGTTCCCGCCATTTTGTTCAGCATTGTTGATTTCCAGATAGAAAATATGTTATTGAGGAGGACACTCCCCTACAACCCTCAGAGCAAGGGTTTTAAGTTATGCCCTGGAGGCATATAAGGTTTTTATAGAAGGCGTTATTGTATAAACTTCAAAAAGGGCTCATTCAATTGGAAATTCAAAGGGGGTGTGCCCTATTTATTAGTCGAAAGCGATTGGAGGGTAACTAATGTAGTTTTAAGTTCTGTAAATTAGGTCTTTGAGAATGACAACCCCCTCCCAGCCCTCAGGACAAGGGTTGTAAGTTATGCCCTGGGGGCATATAAAGTTTATATAGAATTTATTGTCAGAGAAACTTCAAAAAGGGCTCATTTGATTAGAAATCGAAATGGCTAGTGCCCTTTTTAATAGTCGAAAGTAATTGGAAGGCAACTAACACCCCTTCCATGCCCACCATTTCCCCAAACACATCCAATCAAAATTTTGAGATAGCCATTTTGTTCCACAGAGTTAAAGTTCAGGAAATTATACCTGTGAGCAGGACACTCCCCCCACAGTCTTCAGGGCAAGGGTTATAAGTCATGCCCTGGGAGTTTTACCGAAATCTTTGTTGTAGAAACTTGAAAAAGGGCCCCTTCGATTTGAAATTCATAGGTCCCTTTCAATAGTGCCCTTTTCAATAGTCGAAAGTGATTTAAGGGCAACTAGGCCCCCTGTCTTGCCCACCTTTTCCCCAAACACATCCAATCAAAATTTTTAGATAGCCATTTTCTTCAGTGTGAAGAATGATCTGGGCATAATGTATTTGTTTTTCTCCATACCTGGGCACTTTGTATCAAAGGAGTTGTCATAGATTTTGTTCCCGCCATTTTGTTCAGCGTAATTGATTTCCAGATAGAAAATCAAGGGTTTTAAGTTATGCCCTGGAGGCAAATAAGGTTTTTTACAGAAGATGTTATTGTAGAAACTTCAAAACGGCTCATTCAATTCGAAATTCAAAGGGCTAGTGCCCTTTTTAATTGTCGAAAGTGATTGGAGGGCAAATACCCCCCCCCCCCCCGCCTACGCCCATCATTCCCCCAAACACATCCAATCAAAATTTGCAGATAACCATTTTGTTCAGCATAGTTGATTTCCAGATAGAAAATATGTTTTTGAGGAGGACACTCCCCCACAACCCTTGGGGCAACAGTTATAAGTTATGGCCTGGGGGTATATAAGGTTTTTATAGAAGGTGTCGTAGAAACTTCAAAAAAGGCTCATTTGATTGGAAATTCAAAGGGCCAGTGTCCTTTTGAATAGTCGAAAGTCATTGGAGGGCAACTAACCCCCTTCTCACGCCCACCTTTTCCCCAAACACATCCAATCAAAATTTGAGATAGCCATTTTATTCAACGTAGTTTTAAATTCTGGAAATTAGGTTTTTGAGAATTACAACCCTCTCACAGCCCTCAGGACAAGGGTTGTAAGTTATGCCCTGGGGCATATAAAGTTTTTATAGAATGCGTTGTCAGAGAAACTTCAGAAAGGGCTCATTTGATTAGAAAGCGAAATGGCTAGTGCCCCTTTTAATAGTCGAAAGTAATTAAAAGGCAACTAACACCCCTTCCATGCCCACCATTTCCCCAAACACATCCAATCAAAATTTTGGGATAGCCATTTTGTTCCACACAGTTAAAGTTCAGGAAATTATACCTTTGAGCAGGACACTCCCCCCACAGTCTTCAGAGCAAGGGTTATAAGTCATGCCCTCTGGGCATATGAGTTTTACCAAAATCTTTGTTGTAGAAACTCGAAAAAGGGCCCCTTTGATTTGAAATTCAAAGGTCCCTTTCAATAGTCGAAAGTGATTCGAGGTCAACTAGGCTCTGTCGCCCACCTTTTCCCAAACACATCCAATCAAAATTTTTAGATAGCCATTTTGTTCAGTGTAAAGAATGATCTGGGCATAATATATTTTTTTTTCTCCATACCTGGGCACTTCGTATCGAAGAAGTTGTCATAGAAACGTCGAAAAGGGCTCATTCAATTGGAAATTGCAGTGGCTAGTGCCCTTTTTAATAGTCGAAAAGTGATTGGAGGGCAACTAGCCCCCCCATGCCCATCATTCCCCCAAACACTTCCAATCAAAATTTTGAGATAGCCATTTTGTTCCACAGAGTTAAAGTTCAGGAAATTATACCTTTGAGCAGGACACTCCTCCCACAGTCTTCAGGGCAAGGGTTATAAGTCTTGCCCTCTGGGCATATGAGTTTTACCAAAATCTCTGTTGTAGAAACTTGAAAAAGGGCCCCTTTGATTTGAAATTCAAAGGTCCCTTTCAATAGTGCCCTTTTCAATAGTCGAAAGTGATTCGAGGGCAACTAGGCCCCCTCTCTCGCCCACCTTTTCTCCAAACACATCCAATCAACATTTTTAGATAGCCATTTTGTTCAGTGTAAAGAATGATCTGGGCATAATGTATTTTTTTTTCTTCATACCTGGGCACTTCGTATCGAAGAAGTTGTCATAGAAACGTCGAAAAGGGCTCATTCAATTGGAAATTGCAGTGGCTAGTGCCCTTTCTAATAGTTGAAAAGTAATTGGAGGGCAACTAGCCCCCCCCCCATGCCCCGCCTTCCCCCACACTCATCCCATCAAAATTTTGAGATAGCTATTTTGTTGAGCGTAGTTGATTTCCAGATAGAAAATATCTTTTCGATGAGGACACTCTTCCACAACCCTCGGGGCAAGGGTTTTAAGTTATGCCCTGAGGGCTCCGACTCCAGAAGCTCCTTAACAAAGTGAGCGTTAAAGTGGAGAAAGTTGGCCTAAACATCAACATAGACAAGACTAAATCAATGGCAACATCAGGCTCGCCAGTCGAGCTCCTGTACAAAAATCGTAGAGTCGAACAATTCCATGAATTTAAGTACCTTTGAAGCTGGGTCGATTACACAGGAAAAGTGCAAAATGAGGTCAAGAGAAGAACTGGCATGGCAAACGCTGCTTTCAACAAACTTGAGTCAGTATGGAAATCAAAGAAGTACTCGCTTGGACTAAAGCTGCAACTTCTTAATAGCAACGTTTTGTCCTCGCTACTGTATGCCAGTGAGTGCTGGAAACTAGATGTTGGGACAGAGAAAAGACTCACAGCTTTCGAAAAATATTTGTTTGGGGAAAAGGTGAGCGTGAGAGGGGGGTTAGTTGCCCTCTAATCACTTTCGACTATTAAAAAGGGTATTAGCCCTTTAAATTTCCAATCGAATGAGCCTTTTTTGAAGTTTCTACGACAACGCCTTCTATAAAAACCTTATATGTCCCCAGGGCATAATTTACGGTCCTTGCCCTGAAGGCCTCTAGGGGAATGTCCTCCTCAAAAACATTATTTTTATTAAGGAAATCAACTACGCTGAACAAAATGGCTATCTCAAAATTTTGATTGGATGTTTTTCAGGAAATGGTGGGCGTGGAATGGGTGTTAGTTGCCTTGCAATCACTTTCGACTATTAAAAACAGCACAAGCCATTCCAATTTCCAGTTGAATAAGCCCTTTTCGAAGTTTCTGCGAAAACTTCTTTGATACGAAGTGCCCTACTCTGAAGCAAAAAAATAATATATGATATTCCAGCATCTTTCTTATATGCCCTCAGGGCATAACTTAAAACCCTTGCCCCGAGGGTTGCGGAGGAGTGTCCTCCTCAAAAATATATTTTCTATCTGGAAATCAACTATGCTGAACAAAATGGCCATCTCAAAATTTTGATTGGATGGGTTTGGGGGAATGATGGGTGTGTGGGGGGGGGGGGCTAGGTGCCCTCCAATCACTTTCGACTTAAACAGGATACTAGCCCTTCGAATTTCCAATCGAATGAGCCTGTTTTGAAGTTTCTACGACAACGCCTTCTATAAAAACCTTGTATGCCCCAGGGCATAACTTAAAACCCTTGCCCTGAGGGTTGTGGGGAGTTGCCTCCTCAAAAACATATTTTCTATCTGGAAATGAACTATGCTGAACAAAATGGATATTTCAAAATTTTGATTAGATGTGTTTTTGGGAATGATGGGCGTGGGGGGGGGCTAGTTGCCCTCCAATCACTTTCGACTATTAAAAAGGGCACTAGCCACTCAAATTTCCAATCGAATGAGCCCTTTTCGAAGTTTCTACGACAACTCCTTCGATACGAAATACCCGGGTGTAGAAAAAAAAACACTGTGCCCACATCGTTCTTTACTTAGGCAGCGCTAGCGCGCTGCCTATCATTTTTGTTTGTTTCAAGCTTGATTTGCATATTCAATTTAAGTTTGGCTCGTTTTAAGATTTATTTATTCATTTACATTAATATCTATTTTATGTTTGTTTGCATTGAATGTTTATTTAATTTCTGTTCGTTTCAAGTTTCATATATACTTCAATAGCAAAACATTTTTTTTTTCGTTTTAACCTTGATTTTCATATTCAATCTAAGCATTACTCGCTTTAAGATCTATTTATTCATTTATATTATTACTTGTTAGATGTTTTTTCCTATGATTGTTTATTTAATTTCTGTTTGTTTTGGGTTTCATTTATTCTTTAATAGTAATTTCTGGTCGTTTTGAGTTTGAATTTTAACTGGTATTTGTATCTGCTAAGCTTTAGTTTAAAATGGCCTTTACTTTTCTTTGAAACACTTATTTTTCGGAAAGTTTTTTTTTAATAAACCTTGGAAAGTGATGAATTATGGTGGGTGAAACTTTCAAGAATGGATCCAGAGCCTAAACTATGTCCTGGGTTGGTCTTTGGAAGTAACTGCCTCAACTGCTTGCATCTTCAATGAATATGGACATTCAATGAATTTCAACAATTTTTTTTACATAAGTGAAGCTTGCAATAATAGATCTACAGCACAAATTAGGCCCAATAAAAATTTATTTAGCCTCATGCCTTTGCTAGATCCTTATCTGTAAGGTTTTTTTTAACAAAAATGAAAAATATACTGTGCAGTGAATTAAAAAAAAATCGCTTAACATACTACCCAAGTCATGAGAATTGTGTTTTCAGATCCTAAGTGAATGACAAGTAGATTCAAACTAATTAAGGTATGAAATTTAGAACAAGTGTCCTACATCTGTCCACTATGGGGTCAATCTATATCAGATCAACACAGCTCACAGTTCAACCATGTCAGAAGTACATTCTACATTTTTTCTAGGCTTTTAAGTAACTACCACAAATCACCATCAATAAATAAATGGAACTAAAAACGAACAGAAATTGCCATAAATATTTGAGTCAAACTCAAAATGAGCAAAAATTAACATGATAGGGCTGACAACCCCCATGCCTTCTCAAGAATGAATATAATTTGCACTTTACTGAAAACAAAATACATTACAAATGTTTTCACTTTTTTTACTTTCTTTAATAAAAAGCTATTAAAAATTTATGGAATAAATATCAGTTTTTTTAAATTAAAATGACAATCCATGATCTTTTTTTTTTTTTTTTTTTTTGGTGAAGTGCAAATTATGTTCTGATATTGAGAAAGCATGGGGGTTGTCAGCCCTTCTTATGTTAATATTTGCTTGTTTTGAGTTTGACTTGGTTGTTTTTTGTAATCTCTGTTTGTTTTGTTTTTCTTTTATTTATTGATGGTAATTTTTGGGTAGTCTTACACTTGGAATATTATTTAAATTTATTTCTGCTCATTTTTGCTTAATGGAGCTCTTTAATTTTCTTTGGAAAACTTGTTTTGTGGAAAGAGTTTTTAAGATTAATATATACCTATGTCCAAAATGTTACCATGAATGTTCAAAATTGGTGAATGTCCAAAATAGCTTTTGTTTTCTCTCCTTGGATTTAGTCAGCATTGTCAGTCAACTTTTTCAGTTTTAGACAAGGTTTAATGGTGACAGGTTAGGTTAGTTTAAGTTGGGTTAGGTTATGTTAGATTAAGCTTTTATCCCATTTCTGAGATTTACAACCTAATTTAACCCAACTTTTACCATCAAAGCTTGCATAAGACTGAAAAAGCTGATTCACAAAGCTAATTGAATCCGCGCAGAGAAAAGGGAATTTCAGACATTCATCGGTGAATGTAGACATTAACCAAATTTTGGACATTCACAGTAACATCTATATATATATATATATATATATATATATATATATATATATATATATATATATATATATATATATATATATATATATATATATATATATATATATATATATATATATATATATATATATATATATATATATATATATATATATATATATATATATATAAGTATCATTTATACATTTTCTCTTTTTATAGGGAGAGGTTTAATTTTAAGAAATGACGTCTTATGCCTCAATTGTTGGGCCTGCTCAGGCTGAAGAGCATCAACAAGAGTCAGTAAAGGTGAAACCCGAGGTGACAGTGAAAGGGACTGGAAGTTATGCAAATGGCACTTCTTCCAGTCAAGACGAACATTGGGAAGAAGTAAAAGGGAAAGCAAAAAAAGAAATTCGCAGCAAACAAAAGTCACGAATGAATGATAGACAAGGCCGTGGTTATAGACGTTATGATCAGCCAAAGAAATCTGAAAATGGCATTAAAAAAGGAGAGACTAATATTAAAAAGCCTGTGCCAGAAGGTGAGAGAAGTGGAAATGACGATGCTAAAGTAAGTGAAGTAAAAAGTGAAAGTGAACTTGATGAAAATGAAAAAGCAACAGAGCAAAAACAAATAAAACCTTTTATTCCAGCTCCCCCTCCATCAGTTAACCCATGGACAAAAAGGCAAACAGAGACTAATGTACCAAAAAGGACTACATCTCCCAAAAAAGTGTTGGCTCCTTCAAGTCAACAAGTTGTGTACCTTGGATCTAGAAGCAAGAATGGTATGATTCTTTTTTTTCTGAAAAATAACAAACAATTTGATGCACAAATATTGTATTTAAATATTGCAGAGAAAATAAACAATTCTGTCAATTTTAAGTATTAAATAATGAAGAGGTAAAAAAGGAGGTGAGTCACCCCTTTATGTATGTAACGGATCTTAAATCAATGATTATAATTTTAATGTTGACTGAAATAATGGCATCTATATTGGTCACCATACCTACAGATAGGTAGGATAATTCTCTCCCCCTTCAAGATTAAATGAAAGAATCCCCTCTCCTCTGCCAGAAAGTAACAAATCTACTGGTCAAAAACTTGGGTTTGGGTGCAAATTTTTTTTTTCTGAGGGAGATATTGTTATGCGAGAAATATGCTGTCCCAGGTCACCACTTTAAATTTTTCCAATGTGGGGGTCCTTTCAACTAGTCTGTTTTTTATGTTATTTTCTACAGTAAAATCTACTCAAATAAAGTAATTTTTAATGTAGAAACAATTGTATGAACCTATTGGTAGTACAATTTCCAATTTTTGAAAATAATCTATATAAGCTTCTTGAAAAATACATATGTATTTTGTTTAAAATTTTGCATATTTCAAAAATAAATTGAATGTATACATAAATATACCTACACATACATAAATATACCAATATACCTACAGAGGATAGGAGGACTCTCCCCCTTTTCAGATTGTTATGAAGACTCTTCCCCAATCCTGGGAAACTGTGATAACCCAAATTGTTATTAGTGCAGTCATTTCTGACCATTAATGGAGGGGGGGGGGGGGGTGTTGGAGGGTTTTTATGCTAGAGGAAGATTAAATTACAATTTGTGCAAATTCTAAACCAAAGGGATACCTTGAAACAAAGCAAGAAGGTATTAAAGTGTGACTCTTGAAATATTGTTTTTATCTGTTACATTTTTTGGTTACAAGTTTTTTTGCACCTCTTATGATCCCTTTTTATTGAGGTTGGTTTATTCTTTTGCTTGCTTTTTATCCAGTTTTTTTCTCTGCTTCTGTTTTCTTTGTTTTTAAAACCTTTTTTTTTTTGCAATGACAGTTGCTCAGTGAAGGTGTTTGCCCAAACATCTGCATGCCCCTTGTTTTTGGTTCCTTGCCTTGATTCCTTTTGCTTAATTAATTGCAAATATGCCCTACTGACTTAAGTTACAAGGTTACAGTTCGTGTAAAGCCATGGTAAATTTATCAGCAGGCTCCGAAAGCAGAAAAATACCCACACAAGGGGAGGAATAAAAGGCAGGTTTCACTCATAGAAGTCAGGTTTCACTCATAGAAGTCACTCTAGAAGTATTTGAAAACTGTCTTTTTGTTTTATCAACCCACCCTCCCCTCTCCTTCCTCAAAGGCCACTGTGTGCATGTACGAGAAAAGGTGTCACCCGTCAAATGTTCTGGGTCCTGATTGAAAAAAGAAGCAAATTGGTGTAATGGACAATAAGAGGAATTCCTCAATCGAATCTCATTTCATTATTTAATCTGGAGCACATTTGAGGACCTTCTAAGTGCTTAGATTGTAAGTATATGTAAAAAAGGAGAAAACTCCAGGGTTGACGCGCAGTTGTTGAATGAAAAATTTGTTTCTTCAAAGAAATTTGTTTACTCACACATGTAGACAGAGGAGGAGAAAGAACTCATCTTAGAACCGGTTCGAAGTGCTCTCTGAAGGAATCTTGTGGCTTGGGCCACTTGATTCCTTTGGTGCACCTTGAAATTGTGGCAGCAGCTAAAAGTGTTTAGCTTTGCACACGGGTGAACATATGGACGGTCCTTTGGACGGTTGAAGAGGGGGCTTCCCAATGTTGGTATGTGTAGTTTCATCTTTGGTAACATGTACTAGATAAATGAGTATCTGTAATTTCAACTACAATTTACGGGTAAAAAGCTCCTGTGTCGAGTATTAATCATACATTTATGGGGAATAATTGAATGCTGTTTGTTCTGAAAACAGTTTCAGTCTAATTGAATGAATGGATTTTGATAGGACATGTTAAGGCGAGCTTTGACGTTTGAGCACAAAAGGAACAGTAGGCCTACCTAAGAGTTATTAAGTATCTAAAGAATAATTGTATTTCACCTTTAAGTAAGGAGCAACATTGAAACTTAAAACGAACAGAAATTACTCAGTATATGAGTGTTTATGAAGTATATTATGTTTTATAGTACTTTAAAAAAGCTTCTTATTCAAATTAAATGACCAGTGTCTTTCAAGAGTCGATTTTCAAGTATTGAGACAGGGTCGAGCTTTGGTGTAAAGAGCAAGGGAAGAGGAGGGGTAGCCTCCCTCATCTGCGGAAAAATACTCTAATGCTCATATAGGCCTACTTCTGTTTGTTTTAAGTTTCAATGTTGCTTCTTATTTTCAGCGGAAAAAACTTATTTTTTCTATTTAGTTTCTTGCCTTTTTTTCAAATCATACCATGAAATTCTCCTTCCCCCTGTGTTTAATTTCCCCTGGAAAATTCCCCCACGGAAAATAGCCGCTCCCCGAAAATTTCACGAATATTTCCCCCGTAACGAATACTATAGATATATAGATAGATAGATAAGTGTATTAAAGCCAAAAATACGGCCATGAACACAAAAAGAGAATAAATATAATAAACTTACATTGGCAATCATCTTCAAAAGCACAAATATAATGAACTTGCATCAGCCATCATCAACAAACACTTAAATGAAACATACTATTAAAAACAAGTTTTTTTTTTAACTGAAAGCAAGGAACAGCAATACAACTTAGAACTAACAGACATTAATCCATATATGTGGGAGAGAGGTGCTGCCCCTTCGTCGACCCTCTCTCTTTACGCTAAAATTTGACTTTTGTCATAATTCTTTAAGAAAGATGGCTCAAACACAAGAGCCGTTGAATTTTAATAAGAAGTGTTTAGCGAGAACTTCAAGACAGCCCCCCCTCATTTTTTTTCTTGCTGTTGGCTGAAAAAATTACGTTTATTTAAATATATGTATCATCACTGGATAAGTTGCATAACTTACAGCCTTTTTCTGGTGCCGTACGGGTTCAAGTCATCCCCAGAGCCACCGTGCAAAAAGTAGGATAGCATAGTAGCAATGCTACTTGGCAGTTTTCATGGCCTAGTGAAAGCTATCGGGAGATTTTGTCTGAAAATACAATTTTTATATATAAAAATACTTTTTTTGCTCAAAGAAAAGCTGTGAAAACACAAATTGTGCTGCCCAAGTGTCGGCAGCTTTTGGAAATCTGTCGAGTTCTGCTACTGGTAGCTTTGGAACTTTTTCTATACCTGTCCAGGAGGCATAGTTATTAGACCTTTCAACTAGGCTGAACAAAATGGCGGTCTCAAAATTTTGGTCGAATGTCTTAGGGGAAAAAAGGGCGTGGGAGAGGGTCTAGTTATCCTCCAATCTTTTTGGTGACTCAAAAAGGGCACTAAAACTCTTAATTTCCTTTTGAATGAGCCCTCTCCCGATCCTCTAAGACCATTGGTTTGATACGATCATCCCTGGGAAAACAACAACAAACAAATAAAAAGAAACTAATAAACCCGCATTCGTGATCTTTCTTCTTTCCTAATCCACATTTATGTAGATAAGACACTGGAACGTCTACAGTAGTGTTTTCGGAAATACGGGATCTGATGGTGTGATTTTCATTAAGATTGCGTGACTTTCGGTGTTTCCCCCTGTTTTCAGGCAAATTTTCTCAGGCTCATGGGTTTTGATGAGTAAAATAAACCCTACTGACTTTTATATATTAAGAATCAGCGTAAAAAGAGAATTCTTTTGATGCATTAATTGTTATCAAAATCTATTTTTTTTAGAGTTTCGGTTACTATCGGGAAGAGTAGCTCCTTACTTACAGGTCGTGACTATTAAGGTTTTGAAAATCTAGGTAGATTCAAACTATTCTTGTAACAGGCCTTCCTTGGAATATTTACGAAAAATACAACGGAAAATGCAAAACATTTTCTTTTCGTTGTTGAGCTTCACTTGGAGGAAGAGTTGGAAATACTCATAAGGCGAAATTCCTTTTACACCGCTATCTTTGTTTGCCCTTTTACGTACTTAAGTACACACTTTATAGGTGTAATGTAAGAATAGATTGGCGAGTCCTGACCTTTAGCTGGGAGGGGGACAGAAAAATTTTCAATATAGAGTTAGATACCTCAAAAAGTGCATTTATGGGACCAAAATCCGTAATAAGGGACCCTTTGCACCAACTCTAGGAAAGCTTTAGGGTTCTTACTGCTCGGCGTTATAGCCTCTGAAACGGGAGACTATAAAGATAGTTTTTTGATAATTCTAAATCAGTTGCCTAACACAAGATTTTCAATCAATAAGATTTTGGGCCTCGGGCCGAAATTATTGTTGCCACTTTTCTGTTGTACGACTTTTTTTTGTAACTTAAAGCAGAACTAGATTTTCGAATTTCGTCCAGACGACCCCGTTCTTAATAAAGTACAACCACTTTTTTTGTTATGCAATACTGAAAAAAAAATATCATATAAGTGCACATTTCTTATTTTCTTATTTTTTTGTAGATAATTGCTTGAAACCTCTGTTCTTGAGATCTCAGACGAGTTTAATATCCAGGTGGAATTTTCACCCTAATAGCGCCCCTTTTTGGAAGTATTTTCTTCTAGTTTCCAATTTCAGACGCTACGCTTTAGCATTGCCTATAGTAAAGGCCATACGGCTCTAATGTTTTATTATTTTTGTTTTTCCAGAGGCGCTTCATATGGAAGGGGTCGTCGCATAAACTTCGGAAGGGGCTCATTCGATTGGAAATAGAAGGGCAAATAGCCCCTCACGTCCTTTTTTCCCAAAAACTGCTGATAAAAATTTTTAGATAGCTTATTTCTCATGTGGAGGTCAGTGATGATATTACTAAACTAAGGGATTGAATAGACTCCCCAGGAACCGGGGGCAGGCGTGGCACGGCGTGCCTTGGGTACATAGATGGCTCACCTGGACGAAGTAGTAAGGTTCATTACAAAGAGGGCTCATTTGATTGAAATTGAAAATTCTAGTTCACTTTTTAAGAGTTATAGTTACCTTTTTAAGGGTCAAAAGAGATCGAAGGGCAACTAGCCCCCCCCCTCCACGCCCTTTTTTCCTCAAACCCATCGATAAGAACATTGAGATAGCCACTTTTTATAAATAGTGCAAAGATCATATCACGAAAACTCCGGGGTCGACATAACCCCAGGGCCCGGGGGTAGGCGTTGTTAGTTTTGGTATATATTACAGGCATATATGCCCTTGGGGCGTATATGGTTCTTATGGTAGGGATTCTCGTATAAACTTCAAAGAGGGCTCATTTGATTGGAAATTGAAAGTTCTAGTTCACTTTTCAAGAGTCAGAAGATATTCGAGGGCAACTAGCCCCCCCCCCCCCACGCCTTTTCCTCCAAACCCATTCGATAAAAACTTTGAGATATCCATTTTGTAAAAAATAGTTCAAAGGTCAGATATGAAAAACCCCAGTGTCGATACAACCCCCCAGGCCCCGGGGACAGGCGTACTGAGTTATGATCTTCGGGCATATATGGTTCTCATGGAAGGAATGCTCGTATAAACTTCATAGAGGCTCATTTGATTGGAAACTGAAAGTTCTAATTCACTTTGTAAGAGTTAAAAGAGATCGAGGGACAACTAGCCCCCCCCCCACGCACTTCTGTCCCAAAACACAAGATACAAATTTTGAGATAACTATTTTTTTTAATACTTCAAAAATTAGATAACAAAAGTTCCGGTGTCAACACAACTCCCCAGGGCCCGGGGGTAGGCGTTGTAAGTTGTATCCGGGGGTGTGTATGGCTCTTATGAAAGGGATGCTCGTATAAAGTTCAGAGAGGACTCATTTGATTGGAAATTGAAAGTTCTAGTTCAGTTTTTAAGAGTCAGAAGAGATCGGAGGGCAACTAGCCCCCTCCCCCATGCCCACTTTTCTCCAAATGCATCCGATACAAGTTTTGGGATAGCCATTTTGTTAAGAATAGTTCAAATGTCAGACCAAAAACTCCGGTGTCGACACAACCCCCCAGGTCCCAGGGGCAGGCGTTGTAAGTTATGCCCTAGGGGTATATCGGGTTCTTATGGAAAGGATACTCGTATAAACTTCAGAAAGGGTTAATTTGAATTGAAATTGAAAGTTCTAGTTCAGTTTTTAAGAGTCAAAAGAGACCCGGTGGCAACTAGCCCCCCCCCCGCCATTTTTCCCCAAACCCATCCGATAAAATTTGAGATATCTGTTTAGTTAAAAATAGAAAATTTTGTTTAGTTAAAATTAAAAAATAGATAATAAGTGTCTGCTGAGATCAGACACTTATTACTACCATTATTTCTCGCATTATACTGATTAAATTAATTATTCTTATTTTTACACTGGAAAAAATATCAGGTGTCACCAATTGCTAGATGGCGTTGAATTTGATTTTGTTGTTAACACTAATTAGTGCATGTTAAATACCCAGCATTTTATTTAGCTAAAATATTCTAGCAAATCATATACTTATTAGAAAATTCAGATAAAGTCAATGCAGAAACCATCTAGATTTAGCGGCAATTTAATTTCTGAAGTGGTGATTAGCCGCGAGGGGCTAATAACTGACCGTCGTAGGTGTCCCTTCCTTCGTGCCTCTGGCTATGCCTCCGTGCCTCCGGCACGGAGGCACGTGCCTCCGGCACACCTGAAACAGCGTGTTCCTGGAAGCGAAGGAACACAGTTTTATCTTTGGCTTATGGAAAGCGTACGGCGCGTTTTTTACGACGGCAATTTTTCTCCTCTTGAGAGGTTATCTTTATTTGGTCGTTTTGTTTACTGCGTTCGACATTGGAGATCCTGGGTCCTAAAAAGTGGACATTATGCTTTGAACGAGAATTTTATTACCACAAACCTTTACCATTGCCTAGAGATAAATATGCATTCACTAGTGTTTCTCATTCGTCGATTCAAACGTCTTGGGCTAGGACTTCTTTTCAAACTCTCCGACATGAATAGCCAACCGTGTGAAGATTTTTTCAGGAAGATATGGTCTCAAACCAGCACTTATACTACTGTAATAAACTTTTCGTTCCTCCAACTTCTACATCGAATTCGTCGATATGAAAGTATAACGGATTTTGAAGCTCAATATTCTAATGAACAGTTGTCCTTGCCCAAGGCCAAGCGAGTTAGATCCATTGGTGTTGTGTCTGTCAGTTCCGATTTTTCTTTGCCCGGGGACGATGAAATCAAGCTCGAGCTAGGGCGAGCTCGTATTGAAACCCAGCGAATAATGAAAGCCTTGATACCCGACGACGTACTTTCTGCTTTCGGTCACCAAGTACCTAATGTTCGTCTTTCTGTGCTTCACGACAGTGACTCAGAGGAAAATACTCTGTCCGACAAGCAGGAAAAGGCTTCCGTGACTGACACTGAATCGGGCTCGGAAAGTGACGGCATCTTTGAAGATTTGCCAGTGATTGCTCACTGTGTGAAATACCAGGTTGAGAAAAATTGGGTTAGTGAGCCTGTGACGAACATGAAGAATTCTAGGTTTTGTCTTGTCAAGATTTCTGACTGCTCCATAACACCAATAAAAAAATCCACGCCGTTGTGGCTTCTTAGGGAAAGCTCTGAGAAGCTGAGTAGTGACCGATTAAAACGGGTGATGGTCCACGGCCGACGAGTAGGACTACGTGAGTCGTCACAAACCAATGCAGAGGTCGGTGTGAAATCGGTATTGCGTATCGGTGAATGGTGCGTTTACAGACCGGTTGGCAGGGGAAAGAGAGTATTAGTTGGGCGGGTCTCACAGTTTGGCTACTTGTCTCGGTGAAGATGCCACTCTGTTGACACGCAGAATATGGCGATGCCGTTCCCTGACGACATGGGAATTCTGTGCCAGGGGTTCCAGCTGAATGCTGATCTCACATTAACTGCCGCATTGGTAGACCAGGGTTACTGTGACTCCAGCCTGTATATCATGTATTCAGCAGAACCCGTTTCTATGGAAATCGGCACCATCATTGTCTTTGGCTTTGACTCAGACGTCTTCACAAAGCTGAATTCATTTATCCAGAAGAAAGGGCTCCACTTTTTTGATGTCTCATCAGCATCGCAATCATCATGTTAAAAATGGCACCTAAACCCAAAACTGACAAGACCATAACCACCACCATCGCCACGTTATGTGTGTCAACAGAAGGAATGTTGTTTAAAATTTTTCAGAGGTAGTTGTTATTTTATTTCCCTCCCCTCCTCCTCTCCACTCGGTGATATTTCAATACAGAAACATATATATATTACAACTTTATACATTATCATATCACCTAAACTTCAAAAAAAAGAAAAAATATTATATACTAGTCAATGTATTAGTGGACATGAAGGCACACTCCCATTTAACTTTTTTCTTGCCAAATATCTATCGTTCCCCCCGTTCCAAGGTGTCCTTCCCCCTCTAGGAGACGCTTTTCCGGTGACATTTTTTCTTCAATTTCTTAAAATTCATATCCTTCAATTTTCACTAATACGAATTCGAATTTTAAAGGTGGTCTTCCAAAAGGTTTACTCTTACAACTTTAAATTTTTTAACACGAAAAAAAACTATTTGCTCTCCCGTAGACTGGGCGTCCTCCGTCCACAAGAAACCCATTCTTGCGGTGGCACTTTTTTCCTTTTTTTTCTTTTTTTTCAGCCCTTTTTACAACCAACCTTAATCAACAAAAAAAAGAAAATACAACCAACCCATCAACAAAAAACCAAAAATAACCTTAATACCGACGTGCATGAGGGCACAGAACTGAACAGAATCTTGAACCAGGTCTCCTACGGAGGAGGAGGCCACCCACGGCGGGGATGATCCTTCCAGCTCAAGTGCGTGTGCCCCTCGTCCCCCGAGCGCTTGAGTTCTTGATATCATTTTATGAGTCTCGAATGCATTCCGAGATCTTGGGCAGCGGAAGTTATGAATACCATCGAGAAACTTGTTATGCTCAGTAGAAGACTTAGTGTTTATACTTGTGCTAACTGAGCTTAGTTTGATTTACTGAAGCTCATTTGCCCATTTTTATAGGGTTTTCTTTTGAGCTGTGATTATCGAGATGATTACTGAAATGTACCAATAAATATCTGAGAAACTAGTTATTTTTTTTAGTTGGTTCCTTTACTTAGCGCTTTTTACTAATGTAACTCGGTAGTAACAGTTTTTCTGACTGTTGCTTTACAGTTTTCTCTTCAAATACCCAAAGGACTGGGTTTAATACCAAGAAAGTTGGATTCTAAGTACATTCGGGAAAAAGGGTTCTGAGTTTCTTCCGAATTCTTTCGTGTCAAAGCAGCAGATTCCTTTTTTTTAGTACAATTAAGAATCCGAGATCCAAGGGTGCTTTTTGGCACAGCCACTAAACAGAAAAGCAGATGTGATAAAAAGGAAAGGGACGTGTGAAGACGTGATAAATGATAGCTTTAACCACTGGCTAAGCCATATTGAATACGGCTGAAAAGCGTGATATCAATTCTTGAGCGGTAAATTCAAATAATAATGAAACGTGAATGCGTAGATATGTTTTTTCTGAACTTTGGTGATTTTTTTTGACCTAAAATATTTGTCGTAGATCCTACCAATCCACCAGAACGTTTTCACGTCACAATAATACTAGGAATATTGGCAATCAATTGTTAGTTACAACTAGAAACCACGTTTTACGGTACTTTGAATTTTGCACCTTGCTTGTTACGTCATCACCACGCAGCCCTATGTTCTATAACTTAAAAACCGCATTCCGGGATTTTTTTTGAAGAAAAATCGAAATTTTATTTTTGAGCTGGTGGCAACGCTGCATGCGTAATAGGAAAAAGTGACATCATCAGTGCCATCGTAGGGTTACCTAGTTTTTGCAAGGATATCAACAACTTGCAGTCCTCCGTTCTTCTTCTTTAGGTACATATCACTTGTTTTCAGTCTTGGGGGTTCTTTTCCTTGCCAAATAAACCCGTAAATGATTTTTTCCAAGCTTTAAAAGATCGCTTTTGAAGGTGCTGAAATATTCTACAGATACCGAATAACAGGCAAGCTGTATATATTTACATATTGCACACTTTAGAATATTTTATAAGTTTCCTTCCCTGTCCATTTTTAATGCCTCCGGCGTGCCTCCGTGCCTCATGCCTCCAGGTGTCCCTCAAAATGCCCAGTTGTTAACCCATCGATTAGCCGTCCAACTATTGGGTATCTTACCCGAATTTTAAACTTAAACGATTTTGATGTTCTTGTATCGAATTTGTTATATTTTTTTTTAGTGGCACTGTTGGAAATGGAATGTCAGTATAAAATTAAAAAGATATTACAAAATTTTCTGCAATAATGTTCAGTCATTTATAAGTTTTCTTTTAGATAGGTGCAACTTTAAGCAATATCTGGCCATACTTACGCTTTTCTTTTAATTCACTATTCATCGGAGCCAATGTTTTTTTTTTATTATTATTGTTGCGTATTTGGCCGAGTACCAGCGTCTATGTTTCGGAAACAGATGCCTAGTATTCCAATTGGGAGTTATAGTTGCTAGTGCACTTTTGTTTACAAATTTTGTATGGTGAGCCAAAAACTTACTTATTAACCGCCAAGGGGAAAATTGAATTACGTTTATATTTCTAGTTTGGTTAGACTATTACCCTGGCAACTATAAAGTTTATATTGCGCGATTTCGGAAACGAAAACAAGTCTTCTCTCAATTTTAAGGCAATTCTTATAGTTTAGTTAATGTATCTGGGAACAAGTGTCGATTTATTCTTTGCTCAGTGTAATGATCACCATATTATAACGTGACTGCTGACTACTTTTTCGGTAAACTTATGAATTGCGTTTAATGGATGATGTTTAGTAGACTAATATTTAAGACCTAAGTGTCATACAAATGTTGTGTTCAAAGGAATAAGTGGAAGCCAGCACCGTATGTCTTCATATTTTTTTCTAGTAATTTAAGATATATGACTAATAACTGGAGTAAAAAAAAAAATCGCGAAAAAAACTGCGTGATTTCACCCTAACCTTTAAACGGTGCCTGGGTCCCAATTTCGAAGGGCGGGGTTCTCTAATGCTTCAGAAAGTACATTTTGGGGCCAAATGTTTCAACTCTTGGGTCATTTATAGAGTATGTTCCCCTTATCACAAAGAATGTGTAATAATAATAAAAACACTAATTGATAAGTGTCTTCTTAGTATGATGTTGGCAAGTATTGCTAGTCTTTTTCATAATTGCACCTATCTCCTTTTTGTCTTAAGTCTCGAACTTGTCATATCTTGTACTATTTTATCTACTAAATTTTCTTGAAAGAGACTGGTTCCTGCGATAAAGATGAAGAAAAATGAGTGTACAACAATTGTGCGTAACCTTGATAAAAATAAGTAGTTTTTTAATCCCACTGTTTCTGTTTCAGAAGTCCCTAAGGAACCCAAGAAAATCGTTGAGACTAAGCCAGAGATCTCCAAGCCACCTGAAGCTAAATCGGTAAGTTTCTATCATTTAATTTCATTTCAATATTTTTTGCTTGTTGCGAATCCTTTCCTAATGAAATTTTACTAGTATTGAGATTCAGCAAGCGCTAACTTTTTCTCAGTCAGAATTTTTCATAAAATTTTTCAGCCAATCAGCAAACTACGAAAAATTTGATTGGCTCTGATTGGCGCTAGCTAAATCTTGGTGTCAGTAAATCTCATTGTGAATGGACTTTGAGTTATTACCTGATCCTAATTCATCGTATACCTATTATTTAATGAATTTCAAACTTTTTTTGCTTTTATAATAAGAATGTACTGTTGGAAAGTGGAAGCTCGATTTAAAGTTTTTATTTCTTCCCAATCAAGTCACTCTGTGTGTTAAATGTGTTAATACACAATCATTAGTTTCTCGACCTCTAAAGAATGACTCGAATCCTGTATCCTTTGAAAGGAATTGTGAAAGTATTTTAAAACCATTATTTGCCTTAACTTTGTTTCTGAATGTGATCTATGAAAGACCTGCGAGTATTTAATGTGGATTTAGTATTTCTGTGCATTGATATATGCCCGGGTTATAAGTGGGAGGGGGGGGGCTGCTGAACTTGGTCCCATAGAATTTCACCAAATAGTGCTCCAACCTACATGAAAAGCAAAGGAGAGAAAATTCGGAAAGAGGACATAAATTACAACAATGAGAAAATGAAAAAAGCTTAAGAGGAATAGATCAGAAACTATTGACTAAGCTGTTTTTTGCATTTATTCAAAAAGAATACGGTGCTCTAAATTTTGCTTAACAAAGCTTTCCCCTATCTGCCCAATTTGGGAGGATTTCCTTCCATAAGGGGTGGGGGCAAAATTTTGTTAGATCTGCAATAACACTCGTTCTATTCAGAGGAAAGAAAGAAGAGGAAAACGGAAACATAATCAATCATATTTCTGAAAGTAGACATGCTGTTAACTATCTTTGATTCTTCATCCTTCTTAAAACTGCTCCTTTGGCAGTTTTAAATGTTGAGAAGTATTTAGACATTGAGCTCTTTGGAGTGTGTGTTCCTTTCATAAGTAATCAAATTTTTCTTCCCATAGACGTGTTATATATGCTATGCTATACAGTATTCGGCAAGAAAACAATGATTTTAGCCTATGGGAGAGCCAAGAATTGTTTTACCCGACGTGCAGACAATAAGTAATATGTTCTTCCTGCTGGAAAAGAAAATGTCTTAAGTTAAATTTAATAGTATTTGGTCCATTTTGTAACCTGTGTTATCCTATTTTTTGCGGCACTCTTCCAAAATATCATGCCTCCATATTTTTTGGATTTTAACTTTGTTATTTGTAGTAGGAAATACGCCATTCTTGAGATATTTGATTTTTTTCAAGATGTTGAAGTACCTAGGTTATTATATTTAGTTAGAGATGTATGGTAGGCTTTGCTCAGCGGAGAGGCAGGACTCTATCATTATGTCAAAATTATTTAGAAACTATTAAACCAGGTACGTACGACGATCTTTGGACCAGTGTCTCCAAAAATCACGAAAAAAAACGTTTCCAATTTGTCCTCTAGTTTCTCATATTATCCTGAAAATTACCCCCCCCCCCACCACCACCATCAGAATAAATACTGCATATGTGTTTTTTTCAGTCTGTATAAATTAGACTAATGTTTATAAATACAGCGTTTTGTATCAGTGTGTTTATGTTACGTAAGTAAATGAAGACATTTTTGTAAAAAAGTTTTGTTTGATTCCACCTTTTTGCCATAAGGACATAGTTTGCTATCGTTATTTTTCAAAAAAAAATATTTCTATCAGAATTGTATTTGTTTAAGATACACCTGATAAAAAAAAATGTTTATCTTATTTTTTGGCAACTCTTATGCCTGTTGCTAAGAGACAATTTTTCGGCTAGCCAATTCTCTTCTGTTTTATTTGGAAAGGCTGAACATTTTAACTAGTTTTTTTTTTTCTTTTTTTTTAGGCGGTTGCAAATCTTAAAGACTGGCCTCAGCTTGGAGCTGAAAAAGCCGGGGCTAAAGAGCAAGCAAAGCCACAAGAGGTGACTTGTAATATTTATTTATTTCCTTTTGTTTAGTGTTGTGACTGTCTGCTCTCCTGGCTATAATTCACTCCAATCCTAGGATGATCCTGCCAGTATAAATTGTTTATAATCATAAAAAAATAACATTTTTTTAATGGCTTGTATCGTGCTCAAAATTAAACTGCCTACATATCATTTTTAAATTAAAATAAAATGGGAATATAGAAAATAATCAATAATACCCAGGGTCTTATTGAAAAATTATACCACTCTTGTATAGTTTCATTTTATTTGAATTGTAAATGGGAAGGCAATATGGTCTAAGAAGTTATTTATCATTTTTGTATTTAAAAGACGATTTTTTTTTTCGTTTTTGTGCGAGCAATTTTCTGGGGATTTAAATTAGACGATAAGTTTCCTAATAAAACTGTACCTTTAACGATTTTCGTACTATTTCTTAAGAAATAGGAGACGATGACCCCACTGCTTCCTTCAAAGGGGTGTCCTTGTGCTAATGACAATGTAAGAATATATTTTATGCTGTTCTTGTAAAGTTAGGATCTTTGATACTAAATATTTGTTAGCTGTGCTCTCCCAATGTAAAGGATTAATTGACAAAGAACTCCAGCGTCCGAGTGGGCTGTTGTGTGAAATGGTCATAAGCACCGCTGAAACAGTTTGTGTTTTGATAATTTTTGATGCCATATTTTGCTCTTTCATAAGTAAAATATAGAGTATTTTTTTAATGTATCTACACATATCTGTTATAATTTGACTTTAATCTCCAAACAATTGCAAAATACAAAAAATATAAGCGTAACCTACATAAAAGTAGTTGAGGCCACCCCTGGCCCTGAAGGTAACATTGAGTTTTCGCCCCAACTGCCAAAATTGAACTGATGGGCACGTTCCTGCCTTACTGTTCATGACCCACTTTATTCACAACCGTTTAAGGTTACTTAAGGTAAACTTCAAGTACAGCCTCTGGTATGTCTTTTGTTTAATGTTTCTTCGTGTTTCTTTAGCGTAAGTCAAATACAAGTTTTACTGTTTACATTAAGCTTTATGTACTTTCTGTATGCGGTAATTCGTGTTTTAAGTATAATCAATAAATTATTGCCCTTTTATATGTTTAGGTAGAGAATCATGTTATTAGTGATCACTAAATAAGTAATGCCTCAATTCCTTTGTATGATTTCTCGTAGTCTACTTAGTCTTAGTTGTTCTAACATTTTTCAGGCATCCAAAATTAAATTTGTCAAAACACTAAATCACACCGCGTATTCTTGAGTTATTATAAAACTGACCATGCTCTTGAAAATCTTGAAAGTACAGGAATTATATACAAAAGTTCACCTCTGTATCATTGTTTTCGAGGATATAATGAAAGTGGTGATAAGTAACGAGTCAGAATAGGCAGAGAATTTGCATCAAACGAAATTGTTTTTGATTGGAGACTTTCGGCGTTAAAACTGATAACACTCAACAACCCAAAATGTCGTAAAAGAAATAATCAACTATGATTTGGCCTGAAATTCTTGTGTTGTAAAAAATAGGATAGACTAAGTGTATGATACAGCATAGTATTTTTTCATGCATATAAGGTATTACAATATTAAAATAGTTTTATTTTCTTAGAGGTAAACTTGTAATAAGTTTTATCGAAAGAACGTGAGAAACTGAGAATTTAGGAAACTTTCGATCTTCTCTGAGGAATAAAGCAACAAATGTCACATAAAATTACCCAGCAAAATCATCAGCTAATTAAGAAAAGGAATAAGGATGTTAGTTGGAGTTTTTTTTTTAATATACTCTTTTTTTGCTTTTGCTTTACATTGAGTTGAAGACGAAAAAGCCACTTCTGCCATAAGAGCGCATCAGGTATAATTTCATAACATTTTTCTTTGAATTAACCTATCCTCTGTGTGCTGAACTAGCCCTAAAAATTTGGTAAATAAAAAATAGTTTAAAAACAAAAAGAACCGGTCTTCTTTTATGGAATTAAAGGTTGGATTGCAAGAAACTTGGTTGTCTAATTGAAGTCCAAATTTCAATAAACCAAAAACAAGCTTGAATAGAGTTTTGCTAGTTCTGCTGGATAGCACTGCATTGTCAGTTGTGCTAGCAATTTTCAATCCCTATAAAACCCATTTTAACCCGCCAAAGCTCCCTCTTATTAGTTTACTAAACTCTTTAGTTTTCTTTTTCCTGATGACTTGTTCTTTTTTCTTTCTCTATTTCTTGCTTTTAATATGTTCTTGTTTTACAGACAAAACAACCAGAAGTTGTCCCTCCTCAACAACCGAAAGTTGTCCCTCCTCAACAACCAAAAATTGTCCCTCCTCATCAACCGATTGTAAATGAAATTGTCCCTCCTCAACAGCCAACTGTAAAGGAAATTGCCCCTATTTTAATTCCTCTTCCTAAGCTTTCACTTGACAATCCATCCAGTATTGCCTGGGATTCTATTGTTGAAGAAGAAGAAGCATTGGAAGAAGGTGAAATACCTCCGACTCCTCCCCGGCAGGCTGTTCCAGTAGAGTATCCTGCTCCAACTTTTGCAAAGAATATTGAAGCCAACAGGGTGACAGGCAAGCCCTTACAAAAGAAAGGATCGATTGACGAAAACAAAGAAAATAAAGGAGCACCAAAAAAGAAAGGTAATGAATTTACACCAAAACTCTCGTGGCAAAAAATAACACTGTATTCCAGATATCAAATGTACACATTCCAAAAGATGATAACCTATCCTTACTGTGTTCTTACCAGGAGAATAGATCTGAGTCAATTAAATATTTACTTATTCCATTCTTCGCTTACTTATTTCTTTGTTACTATATTTACTTATCCCATCTTTTAATCCATTCTTTGGAATATATAAGCAACATTTGTGTCACTTCATAAAATATATAATCTCATGTAGGCTTATAATTATTGGTGACAGGATGATGCCAAAATCTTTCTTGGTTCAATGTCGGTTCCCTGTCATAGTCCCGATTCTGATTCGTGGTTGTATTGATTGCCTCTTCTTATCAATAAATGTTTTCCATCCTTAGGGTGATGGGAAAGGGCAAAATGTATGTGATAGCCAACCTCTAATGAAATTCTTATTTTTGTACATTTAGCATGACTTTATTTTGAAGTGGAATCTAGATTTTTATTTAATTTATGGTTGTTTGATTTTTACATCTGAAAAAATGTCATTCCCTTATTTAGATATAGCCTAAGTAATTACTGTTTTTTTTTTTTTTTTTTTTTTTTTTTTTTTTTTTTTTTTTTTTTTTTTTTTTTTTTAATCGTAATATTTGGTATCATTTTGGTCATTCTTTTGTATCTATTTTAATTCTTATAAAACATAAAATTTTGAAAAGCTACTTATTAAATCAGAACATAACTAAAAAAAGTGGAAAATTAGCTCGATCTGGCCGCAATGCCTTAAATAAGCCATCGTAGGTAAAAGGAAAAATAAGTTTGATTAAAGAAAGAAAATAACAAAGATAAACAATAGGCCTTAGAAAAACAAATTTTTTTCTGAAATTAATTTGAAAAAGCTTTCCGAAAAAGAAGTTTTCACGGAAAATTAAAGAGCTATATTGAAATTATGACCAGCAGAAATACATTCCTATAATAATTCATACTCAAAAGGATTAGAAATTCCTATTAAAGAATAAATGAAGCCCAAAAATGAACGGAAATTAAACAAAGAATCATAGGAAATGAAAATACAACAACTGCTAATATAAATGAATAAATAAGTCTTAAAGGAGGGAACTTGAATTGAACATTCAAATCAAACTTAAAACGAACAAAAATCACTACAAATAATTGTCTGGCTACTGCCACTTTCCCTAACTATAAAAATCTAAATCCTACTGCGTCATTTGTGATTTATTGAAAACTATTTTGTCTTGAAAAGCTCCTGGGAAGAACTAATAAAATTAGACTGAGTATTTGATATATAATGATATCAATTGCTGAAAGCTGAACAGTTCAAGATTTTATTTCTCTGTAATTTTTATTTTTATTCTCAATGTTTTAAGTACAAAAGAAAATATATGTAATATTATTCGTTTTCAGTAAAGCGCAAATGAAACATTAGGCTTTATACTTTTACAGTTAGGAAGGGGGCAGTAGCCAGACTGTTGTTTTTAGCGATTTTTGTTCGTTTTAAGTTTGATTTTAATATTCAATTCAAGTTTACTCGTTTTAAGATTTATTTATTCATTTATATTAGTGCCTTGTTGTATGTTTGTTTGTTATGATGTTTTTTTTTGAAGTTTTTGTTCGTTTTGAGTTTTATTTATTCTTAAATAGGAATTTCTGGTAGTTTTGAGTTTGAATTATTTTAGTAATGTATTTCTGGGGGTCTTAAGTTTAATGTGGCTCTTACTTTTCTCTGAAAAACTTCTTTTTCGGAAATTTTTTTAATCAATTTATTTTGGTTTTTGATTGCCAAAGTTTCAATTTTTTCCAACATTTTCCCTTTTCAACATAATTTTTTTCCAGATCACAGTATCAACCCATCGAATTGATTTTTTTTCTTTTTTTTTTTTTTTTTTTTTTTTTTTTTTTTTTTTTTTAGATTTAAGTTTCAAAGATCAACATCCAATATATATTTTTGTATACAATTCTAATATAGATTCTAATCCTAATACATGGATGATGGATGAATGAACCTTTTTATGCTAGAAGGCACTTACGAAACATTTCTGTAGCCCTGTTTTATTAAGAAAGCGAAATTCCAATTAGTTTGTCACTTTCTACGTTTTAAATGTTGATAACTTTAGTTAATTAATAAAAAAGAATAGACCTGAAGTATGCAAAGAAATACTAGAGCTATTAAAAGAAAATTTCAAGATCCGGGAGTTGAGCCAATTCTATTTCAGAGATTCCATCGTCATCTTGCATTGCTAAGAAAGATAAGGTGACTTGTATACACCCAACCCCTATTAAATATTTTGCCTCTAATGGTGTTTGTCTTCCTTATATTTACCTAATGATTACACTTTGGAGTTGAAGACGGAGGGGCATTCTCATTAGCCCCACTTTGAGCCTCCCCCCCCCTTAGATTTTAAAAATAACTTTTTTCCTGTTTGTTCATTGATTTTTTTTTCTGGTTATTCACTGAAATATTAAAAGGACAATAAAGTTGCTCTTGATTTTGAAAAATACATTTTGTCCCCTCCTCCAAATTTTTGTGAATTGACGCCACTGCTAAGGCCCAGCATAGGCACCGAAGAACTGACTTGAGTTTTACCAAAAACCTTGCTTCCTTAAAGTATCTGATATCTGACCTTCTAACTGTTATGAGTCTTTCTCTTTGTACTACTTCTTGTTTATATAATTTAAAACATTTGGGTTCTTTGTATATTTATTTAATATCTTTTAACACAAATAAAAGAACAAAACATTTAATTTCAACTAATTCAGTTCACAGAAATTCACTCTTGAGATATGCTCCTGTCACTTCACTACAATGTAAAAAAAATTGATCTAATAGTTAGGATTAACATAGTCGAATCCCTCAAATTCATCACCGCTAAGCTGCTGCACCATACGATTTTCAGGCTCACTTAAAGCAGTTAACTCTGGCTTCTCCTTTTTAAAGCTTTTATCGAAGTTCTCTGCCTTTTTCTCATCACCAACTTTTGGCTTGAAACGGGGGTTTGGATTGTCTAGTTTCAATTTTTGACCAATCAATATCTTGGAATAAAAGATTAGTTCTAATGTCATCTTTCCCTTTTGGCCCACAGCCAAGTCTTTTATTTAGATCTTTCGTGAGGAACCCTTCGCAAGCATCTTTGGCGTCTTTTGACACGAATATGGGAAAGGAGACACTTTGCCCAACGATTGCAGAAAAAAGTTCTGACCGAGATTCACCCCTGAAAGGTAGTATCCCAGTAAGCATTTGGAATAGAATAACTCCATATGCCCACCAGTCGACCAACTTATCATACGGCTTGTGTAATATTATCTCTGGTGCAAGGAAATAACGTGTACCGCAAAATGTGTCGGTTTTTTTATCCCCTAGAATGCCAAGCTTACATATCCCAAAATCTGCCACTTTTATGTGTCCGTCTTGATCCAGCAGCACATTATCTAACTTCAGGTCTCGGTAGATGACTCCTTTAGAATGTAGAAAGAACAAAGCTACAGCAATTTCAGCTGCATAAAAAGTTGCAACTTGCTCCTTGAATTTACTGCTCTGTGAAAGCTGAAACGCAAGATCTCCACCACTAACATATTCCATAATGAAATATAATCGATCATTAGTCTGAAAGCAGGCATATAGCTCGACTAGGAAATGGGATTTAGAGGAAAATGATAGGACATTTTTCTCTGCCATAGCGAATTCAATTGCATCATCTAAATCTACACCGTCCTTAATCTTCTTGTAGGTTTTCACTGCATAAAGTTCTTCAGTTCCTTTCCTTTCAGTTAAAATAATTTTACCGAACCCTCCTTTGCCAATGATTCGCAAAAAATTAAAATCATTAAAAAAATCACAAGGAGAAAAATCCCAAAAACAAGGTTCAAACTTTTCGATTTTCTTTTTCGATTGACCAGTCCTTCCTGCCAGATCCACTTCATCTGTCAAGTTATCGATGGTTGAACTCAATTTTTTCATTTGAAAATAAAAACTAGATAAGATGCCATTTAAATTACGTTGTCAAATTTCACTTTGATATTTTTCCAATTTTTCCGAAAGTGAGTTTGTTTTTCGCATGGAATCCATTATTTTCTTCCGTAATCTGAATCTTTTCTTCACTCCTGGGGATCTATAAAATATCGATAGCATTTTGGCAATTGTGGCAATCTCATTGGCTATTTTCTTGAACGGATCAATCTGTTTATTACCAGTTTTGTTTTCAATTTTGGAAACAATGTCAACCTTTTGTTCCATCTGTACTTTTTTAGCATCAGGTCCTACCTTAGAAATTCCAATAGGTACAACGATATTCACCTTCTTCACCACTGCTCTCTTCTCTCCTACAGGACACCATACACCTTTTTCCTTCCCGAAACTTTCAAGAACTGTACTGGGCATGATATATTGTTTGCTTTGAATTAACTTGTTAAATAGTAATAAATTCACTGGAAACATTCATTTATATGCAAGAAGCAACGTCATAGAAAGCCAGAATAGGCAAGCTTGTGGTGACGTCATTCAACACCATTCTCCATTTTATCCGTCAAATTAGAAAATTCATTTGTGATGACGTCATGTAAAATCAATGGCTTCTCTATCCGGTATTAACAGTAAAAGAGAAAAATGCTAGCCGGTGTCATAGATGACGTCATCTAAAGGGGTTTGGGGTTAACGGTTCAAACCTCAAATATTTATTTGACTGTTAATATTTGCATTAAAAATGCTGGTGAAAAAAAATCTACTAAAAAACTAAAAAGTATTTCTCCAACTAGTAATTTGGTTGGACAAATGCAGGTAAAAAAAAATCGCCTCCCCCCACAGAAAATCCTCTAGACAATTCCAACCCCGCTGAAAATATCCCAGAAAATCCCCCCCCCCCCCAAAAAAAAATGTCGGCATACATCCCAATAAAAATACTACACGTAAACAATGGGCAAATTACGTGACTTATAGCTCTTTCCCCAGTGGCTTCGGGGGGTTATTTTATCCCCAAAGCCATAGTTATAGGATCTTTCGACTATTCTCAACAACATGGCGATTGCAAACTTTTGATTGGACAACTTTGGGGGGAAAGTGACGTGGGAGGGGGCCCACCTGTCCTCCAGCCTTTTTGTTCACTCAAAAAGGGCACTAAAACTTCTGATTTCCATTCAAATTAGCCCGCTCCTGGTCTTCTAGAATCACTTTAGGGTATGGTTCTCTGAAATGCTGAACGGGTCGTTGTGTTTTTCATTAAGACTACGAGACGTTTAGGGGACCTTTCCCCTAAAGGACTTTTCATATTATAAATATTTTCTTTTCCAGTTCTTACAAAATTGAAAATAAAAATACAATTACAGTGAAATAAATTCCTGAACTGATGGATCTTTCAACAATTAATATCATTATACATCAAATATTAAATTTGATGTTGTTTATACTTTCCAAGATTCTTCAAGACGCATATAGTTTTCAGTAAAGCGTCAATGACGCAGTAGGTTTTGGACTTTTACAGTGAGAGAAGGAGGTCATACCCAAACTCTTGTTTGTGGTGATTTTTGTTTGTTTCAAGCTTGATTTGCATATTCAATTTAAGTTTCACTCGTTTTAAGATTTATTTATTCATTTACTTTAATATCTATTGTATGTTTGTTTGCCTTTATTGTTTATTTAATTTCTGTTCGTTTTAAGTTTCATTTATACTTCAATAGGAAAATTTCTTTTTCGTTTTAAGCTTGATTTTCACATTCAATCTAAGCATAATTCGCTCTATGATTGTGTCATTTTATCTATATTATTTTTTTTTCTATATTATTGCTATGATTGTCTATTTAATTTCTGTTCTTTTTGGGTTTAATTCATTCTTTAATAGTACAGTAGTGTGTTGGCCGGTCGTGATTAGTTTGAGTTCTAAAAGATATTAGTATATGCTGAGCTTAACTTTAAAATTGCCTTTACTTTTATTTTAAAAAAATATTTTTTCGGAAAGTTTTTTTTTTAATTAATTTTTATTCGTTTTTGATTGCAAAAAATTTCAAGTTTTTAAAAATTCCATATTTCAAAATCAAACTTAAAAAAAAAATAAAAAAAAATATTCATCAAAGTATCAAAACGGATATCAAAGTAAGAACATCAAAGTGAAAAAATGGGTTTGTGTCAACGTCGGAGTTTTTATTATGTGATATTTGAACTATTTTTAACAAAATTGCTATCTCAATATTTTTATCGGATGGGTTTGGGGAAAAAGGGCGTAGGGAACTAGATTAAGCTTTGGTCTCTTTTCACTCTTTAAAAGTGAACTAGAACTTTCTATTTTAAATCAAATGAGCCCTCTCTGAAGTTTATACGAGTATCCCTTCTATAAGAACCATATAAATCACCAGAGTAGGCCTATAAATTACAATGCCTGTCTCTTGGCCCTTGGAGGTTGTGTCGGCCCTGGAGCTTCAATATCTGATGGTTGAACTATTTTCAACAAAATAGTCCCCTGAAAATTTTTATCGGATGGGTTTATCCATCCGATACGTCCAAAGGCGTGGAGGGCGGGAGGGGCTAGTTGTCCTCCGATCTTTTTCACTCTGAGAAAATGAACTACAACTTTTTATTTCCATTCAAATGAACCTTCTCTGAAGTTTATACGAGTATACCTTCCTTAAGAACCATATATGCCCCCAGAGCAATACTTACAACGCCTGCCCCGGCCCTGGAGGGGTTGTATCGACACAGGAGTTTTTCTTATCTGACCTTTGAACTATTTTTAACGAAATGACCATACGTAAAGCAGTTTTGTTATATGATCTTTGAACTATTTTTAGCAAAATGGCCACCTCAAATTTTTATCAGATGTATTTGGGGGAAAAGGGCTTGGGGGGCCAGTTGCCCATGATATAACCAGTCGATTAAGAAATGAAAACCTGTATACAGCCTACAATTTTCAGGGACCGTACTGCCACACAGTTACACATCCGTCCCTGGATATAATAAAGAAAGAAAGGGTCTAAAGAAAGAGGCTTTGAATAGATTGGGATGGAGGAGAAGCGTGCGTAACTGTGTTGGCCTCAGGTGGCTCGGTGGTGCGATGAGTTGTTGTTAGTAGTGGGAGTAGTATAATAGATACAACTATTGAGATTGTGATTAGGGAGACCTGCATTTGTAGTTTCCTTCCCATTCATTGCTGTTGATGTCTGAAATAGGTTTCCGTCCTTTAATTTGACACCTCCGAGTCTGCTCCTAGTTCTAGTTATTAGTATCCTAGTTCAAGTATCCTAGTTATTACACCTCCAGTGGTTTTATAACAAATAAGGAAACATTAGTTGTCCTCAATGTTAAATTCAGAATTTGACAGTTGGCAACTTGAGAATTTTCAGAACCTACCGTTTTAAGTAACGCTGCTATGTTACGGAATCAAAACCTCAGTATTTATAAATACCTGCCTATTGCAAGGACTGTGTAAATACTAATTTTTTGCTATACCAGGGTATCTTGAAATAGAGAGGTCCTTAAATTTCAAGCTCCTGCCTGAAATTTAATCTGGTATCTGATCAAAAGACAATTGTCTATTCAATGGATGTGCTGCAAAAACTAGTACCGAATAAAAACTCACCCTGGAAGCACAAGGAATTTTTGCAAACTATTTGTGTGCGCACTTGTTTGTTTAATTTTGAAAACCACACTTGATTTCTAAGCAGGAAAATCGAAATCCTTATCCACATGAGAAAAGAAAAGCTCCAACATAACGGTTGACGTTGTGAAGAATTGGCGCAAATTAATTCATAGTCAGCCGAACACCGCCGCCTCGTCTGGTGGCGGCTCGGCGGCGGAGTTACGACACTTTGACGGCGGTCGACCGGGCGTCTCGTCGGTGGCGTTCGATGCATATGCCGGCGCGGCGCAGTGGTCTATCTGAAACCCTGTTTTATTAAGAACGCGTCATTCCAATTCATTTCTCACTTTCCACCTTTTTAATTTTGTTCATTTTAGTTAATTAATAAAAAGGAATAGACCAGAAGTATACAAAGAAATACTAGAGCTATTAAAAGAAAATTTCAATGATGTTTTTTTCTGGTTATACGCTGATATATTAAAAGGACAATAAAGTCGCCAGCCCCTTGATTTTGAAAAATACATTTTTGTACCCCTCTCCAAATTTTTTTCAATTGACGCCACTGCTAAGGCCCAACATAGGCACCGAAGAACTGAATTGAGTTTTTCCGAAAAATTTGCTCCTTTGAAGCATCTTATATCTGACACAACTCTTATGAATCTTGTTCTTTTTACTACTCATTGTTTGTATAATTTAAAACATTTGGCTTCTTAGTACATTCATTTATATCTCCTTGAATGCCAAGCTTACACTGCCCAAAATCTGCAAGTTTTATGTGTCCGTCTTGATCCACCAGCACATTATCTAACTTCAGGTCTCGGTAGATGACTCCTTGAGAATGAAGAAAGAACAAAGCAATAGCGATTTCAGCTGCATAAAAAGTCGCAACTGGCTCCTTGAATTTACCGCTCTGTAAAATCTGAAACGCAAGATCTCCACCACTAACGTATTCCATAATGAAATATAATTGATCCTTGGTCTGGAAGCTGGAATATAGTTCGACAAGGAAATGGAATTTAGAGGACAATGATAAAAGATTTTTCTCTGCCATAGCAACTTCAACAACAACATCAAAATCTACATCATCCTTAATGTTCGTGTAGGTTTTCACTGCATAAAGCTCTTCACTCCCTTTCCTTTCTGTTAAAAGAACTTTTCCGAAGCCCCCTTTGCCAATGGTCCGCAAAAAAGTAAAATCCTTGGAAAAATCACGAAAACATTTGCATCTAGGGTTTTTCGATACGCCGTTTCTTCCTGCAAGATCCACTTCTTTTTTCAAGTTGTCTATGGTTGAACTCAGTTTGGTCATTTGAAAATAAAAGCTGGATAAGATACCATTTCAATCACGGTTTCCAATTTGGCTTTGGTATCTTTTCAGTTTTTCCGAAAGTGAGTTGTCTGTCGTATAGAATCCATTATATCCTCCGTAATCTGAATCTTTTCTTCACTTCTGGAAATGTATAAAATATAGATAGCACTTTGGTAAACGCGGCAATCTCTTTCTCTAGTTTTTTGAACAGATCATTCTGTCTATTACCATTAGTGTTTTCAATTTTCGGAACAATGGCGACCTTTTTGTCCATCTGACCTGAATTGTCTTTTTTCAATTCCTCTTTTTTAGCATCAGGTCCCACCTTAGAAATTCCAGTAGGTATAACGGTATTCACGCTCTTCACTACTGCTTTTAGGGGTATAAAGAAATTCCAGTAGGTATAACGATATTCACCTTCTTCACTACTGTTTTTAGGGACAACGCTTTCCTGAATTTAAAAAAGAAAATTCTCCTCTGTTTCATCGAAAAAAAAATTGATCAGATGACATTGCTTTTGAGGTTATTTTTGGAATTTTTGTAGTAGGTATGCTAGAATGTGTTTAGGGACAACTCTTTCCTGAATTTTAATAAGAAAATTCTCCTCTGTTTGATCGAAAAAAAAAACTAAACATCTCCATCTCCGGCACAAAACAATAGAAGTTATAAGATTTTTCTAGAATTTCAGGGAAAGTAGATTTTGGTTTTTAGTTTTCTGTCGTTTATTCGGATCGCTTACGCAAGCTCTACAAGCTATGGCAAGACCGCTCAATCAATTCTAAATAATTTGACGAGACAAACTAAAAAAGTTTATAATGGACGAGATAGGCTGATTTTTTATGGTATCGAGACCCCTTTAGCTTTATTAGCTGTAGTACCAGTAGTAATAGTAGTAGCAGTAGAATTATTAATACGCTTAGCTTTAATAGAAGCAGTAGTAGTAGTAAAAGTAGCAGTAGTATGATATAAGCACTGCCTCTTGGTTTATCCAACACCCCCCACAAAAAGCCCTGTAAGTTTCAACTTCACTCATCTGGTTGCTCCTAAAATATTGCTAGTACGCCTGTTTGACAACCTGCATGCAGACGGCGTATTGCAATTCAGTTCAATTTCCTCTCTCAATATTCCTTGAAAATTTCACTTTCACTTAGCCATAGTTGTAATAGTAGTCAGGGTAGTAGTAGTAGTAGTAGGGGTACTAGTAGTACTAGTTGCAGGACTTGTAGTGATACTAACAGTAATAGCACTAGCACTATTAGCTGCAATAGTATTAACATGTTGCCTTTTGGTCAGTCGAACACCCCCCCTTATCATTCCCTGGCTGTATCTACATAATACAGTTAGCCGTTGCTATGATATTGGTTATTTGGGCTTTTAATGACCTCTATATCCATAGTGCGTTTTAATTTAGCTCAACTCCCCCCTCAACACGTCCTGAAATTTCTATCTTAATTCGCTTAGCACTAGTAGTAGTTGCAATAGAAGTAATAGTTGTAGTTGTAGTAGAAGTGGCGGTGGTAGAAATATTAGTTTAAGTGCGCACACACTGCTGTGATTTAGATCAAATTCTCTTCTATATTTTGCTTTATTTTCACCTTCATACCCTTAGACTTAATAGTACTAGCATCATAGTAGTAGCGGTAGTAGTAGGAGCGGTAGTAGCAGTTGTAGTGTTGAATTAATAGTAGTAATAACAGTAGTAGCAGTAGTAGTATGCACATGTTGCTTTTTGGTCAGTTGAGCATCCCCCCATGGTGCCGTTGCATGTTTCAGCTTGATATCGGTCAGCCGTTACAAAGATATTTTTGACCCCCCCCCCCCTTTTTTTTTACCATCTGTATGTGCATATTGTTTTGATTTAGTTCAACTTTGCAATCAACACTTCCTCAGATTTTCATTTCAATATCTTCAGCCTTGGTAGCAGTAGCTACAGAAGCAGTGGCTGTAGTGGTAATACTAGTAGTAGCAGTAGTAGTAGTAGTAGTAGCGTGCAAATATTGACTTTTGGTGAATTGATCTTCCCCTTTAAACATTCTCTGAAAGTTCCAACTTAATACCCTAATTTATTCCTGAGATACTCCAGTTTGACAATTTGTATACAGATATTGTGTTTTGATTTAGTTCAAATTTTTCCCTCTATTTTCTCTCAAATTTTCACCTTCCTACTCTTATTCTTAATATTACTAACATCAATATAGTATTAGTAGTAGTAGGAGCAGTAGTAGCGTTGAATTAGTTGTAGTAGCAGCATTATTAATAACAGCTGTAGTATACAAATCTTGCCTTTTGGGCACTTGAAAATCTCCTTCATGATGCCCTGGAAGTTACAGCTTGATAAGGTAAGTTGTTCCAAAGTTATGACTAATACGCCCTTTTGATAATGTATATGCAAATAGTGTTTTTTTATTTGGTTCAACTTCCCCTCAACATTTCCTCAGTTCTGCATTTCATTGCCCTCATCATTGGTTGTACTCGCTACAGAAGCAATAGTTGTAGTGGTAGCAGCAGTAGTAGTGGTAGTAGTTGTAGTGTGCGAATATTGCCTTTTTTGTCAATTGACCGTTCCCCTTATCATTTTCTGAAAGTTCGAACTTGATACACTCAGTCACTCCTTAGTTACGCCTTTTTGACGAATCGTGCGCGCATAACGTGTTTTGATTTAGCTTAACACTCCCCTAAATATTATCTGAAATGTTCACCTGAATGCCTTTCGTCTTTTTGGACACTAAACATCAAACATTCCCACCTTTCTAAATTACAAATTCTATATGTAAATAATAGACGAATTGCATAACTTACAGCCCTTTCTCCGGGGACTGTGGGAGGGGAGGGGGGTTGATATCTCAAAAGACATAGTTACTGGGCTTTTCAACTATGCTGAACAAAATGACTGTCTCAAAAAAATTTTGGGACTTGTTTAGGGAATTGATGGGCGTGGGAGGGGGCTGGCTGCCTTCAATTAGTTTTGACTCTTAATAAGGGCACTAGAACTTTCAATTTACAATTGAATGAGCTCCTTCCGAGGTTTCTACGACAAATCCTTTTATGTGAAGTGCTTTGGTCAAAAGAAAAAGTCATTGTGTTAACATCGCTCTTCACTTAGGCAGCGCTGTCGCGCTGCCTATAATGTTCAATATATTCAACTGTATATTTGTTAAGAAAAACTGCTGTAAACCCTAAAATTATTACTTTAATTCTTTTGAAGGACCTAAGCAAAGATGGAAGCCCTTAAACATTGAACCGGGTAATTCAAGGATAGGCAAGGAAAAATCAGGAAGAAGGCGCAAGCGCGATAATATTTACGATTCAGATGATTATGAGCCCCGTGGTAAGTTTTTTTCTTTCCCTTGTTGCATTAGTAATTTCAAAGTGTACTCTGCATTATTTTTTAACAAATAAAAAACGGCTCTAATATTTCGTGAATATTTGATACTATTTTGTGGCTTTATAATTATTGTCCTTTTATTATTATTAAATAATAAAAAAATAAGTTTTTTTTTTATTCAAAGTAAGGAGCGACATTAAAACTTAAAAAACGAACAGAAATGATTCCGTATATGGAAGGGGCTATCCCCTCCACAAAGCCTCGCTCTTTGCGCTAAAATTTGATTTCTCACAGCTCTACTTTTTAAAGCAATAAAAAACTTTAGCGTAAAGAGCGGGGCGTTGAGGAGGGGACAACCCCTTTCATACACGGAATAATTTCTGTTCGTTTTAAGTTTTAATGTCGCTCCTTACTTTCAGTTAAAAAAAACTTGTTTTTTTTTATTTAATTTCTAAACGTTTTTGAATTAATGCAGGTTTTGAAGATTGCTCACCGTACATGAATAATTAAAACGAAATTTCCATATTAATTTTGCTTCTTTTTTTTTACTAATAATAACCTTATAAAAACTTAAGTTTGATTTTTGTTCCAGTTATTTAAGAATGGCCCCTGAATCACAAAGACTGTTTAATTAGAATAATAACCTTATATAAAAGTTAAAAAAAAATTTAGCGTAAGAGGGAGCTATTTAGGAGAGGCAACCCCCCCCCCCCCCTCATATACGTAATATTCTCTGTTCGTTTTGAATGTCGCATAGAGTTTTAATGTCGCTCCTTACTTTCAGTTGAAAAAACTTTGTTTTTTTATTTAGTTTCTGATCATTTTTAAATAATGCTGGGAAATCTGGCGCCCCTTTCATGGAAAATTCCCTTCCCCCATGAAAAATTCCTCCATGGAAAGATCCTCCCATGTAACCAGCCCCCCCCCCACCCCCAAAAAAAATCCCACCAGAAAACGTCAGTATACTTCCCAATAACCGTACTATGTGTAAATAATGGACAAAGTTCATAACTTGCAGCCCTTCCCCCGGGGACTGGGGGATTAAGTCATCCTCAAAGACAGTTATTTGATTTTTCATCTATGCTGAACAAAATTGCTATCTCAAATTTTAATGGGGTTACTGTAGGAAAAATGAGCGCGGGAGGGTGCCTAGCTGCCCTCCAATTTTTTGTCACTTGAAAAGGGCACTAGAATTTTTAATTTCCGTTCGAATGAGCCCTCTCGCGATATTCTAGGACCACTGGGTCGATACGATCACCCCTGAAAAAAAAAAACGTATCCTTGATTTTTCGTCTGGTAAAAAATACAAAATTCCACAGTTTTGTACATAGGAGCTTGAAACCTCTACAGTAGGGTTCTCTGATACGCTGAATCTGATGATCTGATTTTCATTAGGATTCTATTACTCTTTGGGGGTATTCCCTCTTTTTTCGAAAATCAGGCAAATTTTCTCAGGCTCTTATCTTTTGATGGGTAAGACTCCGGCCACCATATAAATCACAGTCAAATTCTTTTTAATCCCTCCGTGTTATTACTCACGGAAACGGAATGATCCAAAATAAAACCTAATTAGCTATTTTTAACCGTTTCCAAAAAGATCAAAATTACCTTTATTATTTTAAAAGATGAAACTTATGAAACTTATGAAACTTGATGAAACTTATATATTTGAAATCAGCATAAAAATGCAATTTTTTTTATGTATCTATTCGTATCAAAATTCCGTTTTTTAGAGTTTCGGTTACTAATGATCCGGGTCGCTCCTTACTTACAGTTCGTTACCACGAACTCTTTGACAGTTGTTATTGATACCAGGGCTACTGCACTTACTTTTTACCAAAGTTTGGTTAGAGAAAGAGTAAATTGGACCTAGGATGTCAGTGGATGTGTATGTGTGTATTAGGGGGGTTGGGTACAATATAATTACAATATTGTAGTTTAAGCACCAATTTCAATCAAAACATTGTTTTTTTTTTGTCTTTTGGCACTTTATGAAAATCAGGGACCACCCCTTCCTCTGACGCTATGAAACTGGTTTAAAAAAAATTTTGGTTTCCTCAATATGCATTTAGATCGTCCAGGGTCGTGTTTGAATAACTTGCCCTAAATATTTAAATAATAATTTTGAATTTCATTTTGTTATCATGAAAAAAAGAAGAAATCGTCATATTGTTTTTTTTAAACTCCGCATTGAACGTAACCTTTGATATAGTTGTTTATTTTATCCAAAGATCCTTAGGAAGTACTACTTTCCCTATCTGATTTCCTTGGAAACAGTTCCCGAGACTAGAACAGAAAGGACTTGGATGGGGTGGGACATGACAGTTCTTTTTAGCACGTCATGGATAGTGAGTTTATTTTTTTAAAGTCCTGTGAAGTTTTTTCTGCTTTGCTTGGATAAATGCCAGATAAGATAACTTCAATTTGGAGTTGAGATGGAAGTTAAATTTTAGTTTGATTTAGGATTTCTTTAGCCATTCTCCGATGCTCCGTGAGAGCTAAGGGGCCGTGGTGTCTAAATTGGACACATTTTTGTTCGAGTTTGACATGAATATAACCTGAGCTTAATTACCGACTAAAGTCTTTCAATCAAAATTCATGGTCTGCTACCAAAACTTTTTTTGATTAGTTTTCTTGGAATATTATTCGAGTTTCAAGACCAGTCTCCACTTAGAAACGTCAATTTCTGTAAGGTTTTATGGGGGTTTAGGCTTTCCATAAAGTGTAAGGAGATTTAGACTGTCTGTAAATTTATTGGGGGGGGGGGTGTCTCTACTATCAAAATTTGTTGGAGTTATTGCAATGTACATTTTATTAATTAATCATATAATGTACTGCTACTAGTTGTATATAATGACAAAGTTATCCAAATCTTGTATCTGATTCATGGAATGGTTTGTTCTTCTTTAATTTTATTCTTTGTCATTGACAGGGGGGGGGGGTGAAAGAACTAAATAAGAGTACTACAGTAGACTCTCAGTAACTAAAACCTCGATAACTCGAGATCCTCGATATCTTGTAATATTTTCTATACCGTTGGACAACCCTGTCGAAGACAAAACCATGCCTAACTCGAAGTGATTTTGCGGTTATATTTTACCTCTGTAAATCATAGTGACCCGGAAATCACCTCTATAAGTTGAAATTTAGTAGATACGTCGTCATTTAACTTAATTTACCACGTTTACCCCGGTATGCAAAGATCGGTGTATCTCGAAGTTTTTTCAATTGACATCTGTTTGTTGAAACCTCGGTATGCAGGTTGCAACATGTAAACTTGGATACGTATTAATTTTGCGTAACATATTTTCGTATCAGATTCGGTTAATGTTCAGGTATCTATTGCCGAGCAAACTAAATTTATTATTGACATTTGAAAGTCAAGTTTTGACATTTGAAAGTCAAGTCTTTTTATGCCAAGTCTAATACACTATTAAGGTTATTCTTAACTCTTTAGTAGATGAAGGGGGTAAATATCGCGATTTTGTACTTCTATAACTCGAATTTTCATTTGGCTTACTCCTTATCTCGCTACATTTATAAGTCAAGTTTTATGTAGAATGACTTATAACTCAAACTGTACACAAGTCGAACTAGGCTATGCGTAACTTGAAGAAAAATCGAGGTCCCGTGGATTTCGAGTTACTGAGAGTGGATTGTACTGAGACATAATGGAGGTATTTATTTTGAAATTTAAACAGCTGTAACATGTACTACGAGCCTGATTATGTCATTCTACAGAAATAAATATTCTTTCTTAATGACTACTATCGCAAGGCTTTATTTTTTATTTATTATTATTATTTTTTATTTTTTTTGATGATATATTGCTGTATTGATAATTGCGATTTATTAGCAACACTGCGCTACGATTCCGTTATAACTTCTGACCAAATCCAATGTTGATTAAAAGCTTATTGATAATTTCTCAAGCTCTGTGCACTAAGCAAATATTTTGGAAACAACTTCCCAGGAGTAAATAAATAGTCCCTCTATCAACTTTGCAAACGGCCTTTCCCTGAAAATTAGGTATTCTAATCCTCAGACCTTAAGAATTTTTTTGTACCCCCCCCCACCCCCTCTGAAAATTGGCTCGCTCCCTTATACCTGAAGTTGTGGCTGAGAACTAATGGGAGACATAGTTGAAATAAATGCTTTTAGCCAAAAACAACAGTGATTTGATTCAACCTAATAGACCTTAAAGCTCAAATTAGCTGAAAACCACCTATCTATACTAAAAGTTGTCAAATTTAGGCGTTTCTGGTGGTTCGGCATCGTATTACGCTCCCTGTAAAAGATGAAATCGAAGCAGTACTTCACGCCATTGTCACAGAAAATTTCATTTTATCTGAACCCGCATTAATAAAATCAATTACACACAAAAAAATTAAATTTTCACAAAATCGGCCTTTAGGAGTAATTAAAAGATCTGGCTTTAGCTGGCAACCAAACGTAGATAAAATCAGTCTCAAAGCCGGTCATCAGCTTTTCCTCCTCTGGCTTTCATCAGCTTTTCCTTTTCCTCTCAAAGCCTTTTCTGGTCATCATCAAACTTCTCAACAAATTTTGCCCCCGCAAAAACAACTTTTTAGGCTTTTCATCTCATCTATTCGACCTCTATGCTTGTCCTGTCTGCCACCACGCATTCACCAAAGCACAAACATAATAAATAGAAAGACTACAAAAAGGGGCTTTAGGATAATGTATGGTCAATTTAAGCTCTCCTAACACTTTCTCCGGGAGAAGTTCAAACAAACCACTCTAGCTGGGAGGAGGGATGCTTTGTGCGGATGATTTGAACTTCAGGATCTTCCTGATCATCTTACTGTTTACTGTTTACTGTTTATTTGATTAAATCAACATAACAAAAAACATATACCCCCAACAGAGAGCAAAGCTCGTAAAATTGGGTAAAAAAAAAAAAAAAAAACAACAAAAAAAAACATTTTCACATCATAACAAAAGAGATAAATAAAATAAAAAAAAAAAAAAACCTGGTTAAAGAAAAAAACATAACAAACATAAAGAAAACAAACGCTGGACAAGTGAGGCACGGAAGGCTATCCCAACATGGGTAACAAATATAAAAAAAAAAAATAATAATAATAATAAAAAAATTTCTATTCCACCATCACAGGTCAATACATAATTTTAATATTTTCTTCCTTAGAACTGATATTTGCCGAAATGATGCCTCAATTTGAATTCTATCTTTCAACCTATATTTATTTGAAATAAATGGTATTTGGTATCTAATTGAAAATCTGGATCTTTCACAATTAACAAAGGGAATTCGATATGTTCCAGAACACCTAAGAGCCGAAGGAGGGGGCAGAATCAACAGAGATTTTTCATAAAAATAACTACTAGGATCTTGTATTTTAAAATGCCATATTGATATATTAAGTTCTCTTTAATCTTCTCCTCGGGTATTTTCCATCCGCCTCTGGAATCACCGTCAACGCAGGTAGACAAGTCCTATCCCGCGTCCCATGGTGTCTACCCATGACAGGTATAGACAAATCTTTTATACCCTCATTTGTCGAGTGGTACAATACAATCAGATAGTGGGAAATAACCTGCTACTATATTTTTCTCCCAAGTTTTCATCAGAGATTCAGTTAATAAACTTGTATAGCTAAATTATTTTGCCTGAATACTAGAATTAAAAGTATACAGTATGACAGTATTTAATGTTGCTATTGACCTTGTCATATTTGATCTTTATATTTATTTGGCGAGAACGCCATTTTGACCATTAGAGCTTGTGAGTAGTCATTTGGAATAAACTATCCATTGATTCAGTCATTCAAGACATAGCTACCTATATTCAAGTCTGACTAGATACCATTTGATAGTAACAGATAATGTAGAAGCCAATTTGGTCGGGAGTAGTTATAGACCACCAATCTGCATACAGAACTTCCTTGAGCTAAGCATATCGTTGGATATTGAATGCCACGATTAACCATGGACTTATAACATGAAACAAGTACAAATAAGAATATGAAAAAGCTGTAGATAATATATCGTCAAATTTAATCAGTTCCTTTCTGTTTCAGCTTCAAAACCTGCCAAGTCTCGCTCAAAACAAAAGCAAAAAGGCTCTGCTGCTACAACGACGATATTCTCAATGAGACTTGAGGATTACCTTGGTCTTCCTGCAACTTATGCTCCTGTACCGGATTACGGAACGCCGGAAACACCATTTGTAACACCTTTTATTTCACCATATTATATGCCAGCTGTCTTTGTCCCGCCATCAAGCGAGTCTTATGTTAAGGACCTTTGCAGAAGACAAATGTAACTTTTAGCTTTATTTTTTTCAGCTAAAAATAGACATAATAGAGATATATGAGACCAAGTCTCCGAATTATTTCATTATTCCCTGTGTAAGTAGTCACTTACACAGGGAAGGGGGGGGGGATGTGCTACCTGAAATCTGTAGATTTTTATGATTGTTTCTATAATTTCTTTTATTTTCTATATATTTTTTCTATTCTTTTATACTTCTCGGAGTCGGGCCCTCCTCGCTCCTTCTAGAACAAAATCTGCCTATGTGCCTGCCATCAAGGTACAACTTCCCAGTTGCATGAACATGTTTCACGTTACTATGGTCCATGCGGTAAAATTGTTAAATTTTCATATGATCTAAATGTAACGGGCGTTTTTTGTAGTTTTCTTGTCAGAATATAACAATTTTGTCTGCTTTCTTTTCTCATCTGGATTCTGGATGAAGACATGATGATTGGGGTACACCTTGAGTCGTGTTGTCTGTATATCTGCATCTAAGTGTTTTGTTTGTCCTAAATCGCTGCATTCCTTATTCTATATTTACTCAGTATCATTACACTACCCTATATGTGATGTTAAATCAACTGGTATGTTTATATGGCGGTCTTATGAAACGCACTGGGATTTGTGTGCTGTTTACTAGACGTTCTATAAAATTTTAAACGATGTTCTGTAAATTTTGTGATAAAGAAAGTAAATATGTTAGTATTCACTCGTGTAAAGGTTGGAAAATCAGATTTCAAAACACAATATACCAACCGATTGGAACAGTTGGTGTCGGTGTCATCTGTTTATTTAGATAATTAACAGCAGAAACTGACGGACGCCAAGCGGAAAAAAGTAATAATCCGACGTATACTTTCTTGCGAGGATTGAAAATCTACTGACTCTACCTGTGTAATGAAAACTAATCGCTTAAGGTACCGATCGTATAACATCATGTGATTGTTTTCAGAGCTGAAGATTAGTGATTGGCTGGGAGTTACGGACATTTGCCAAATATATTGGCAGACATTGTCCGTAATCACTGATGAATAGGAAAGTAATGTTTGGTATTTCATAATGAACTGTTTTGTGAATCAATTACTCGCATAATAGGATGAATCATTTTTAATTTCTATTTCAGCGAATACTACTTCAGCGACGAAAATCTTCAGAAAGACTTTTTTCTTAGGCGAAGAATGGATTCAGAAGGCTATTTGCCCGTATCACTGATTGCCTCTTTTCACCGTGTACAAGCTTTGACTCAAGATGTATCCTTGGTCATTCAATCAATTAAGGATTCTGGTGCCTTAGAGTTGCGTGATGGTGTCAAGGTAATTTATGCTCCAATTCAAGTGTATGGTTTTAGCCTAAATGAGTTGATTAAATTCATAATTCGCAGTATCTATTTTTGATAGAGATTGTGCATATTTTGCTATAACATCTCTTTCAACGCAGTTAAAAAACCGTTTAGGATCTAAAGAGTGAAACTTACCCACTTTATTTTCTTCATTCAAATTGTATTTGATTAAAATCAAAATAAATCATAAAATTAAATGAACCTATTGACTGAGAATAGAATTCTCATTATATCAAATTCTTGGCGCGGGTATAACTATGGGCTGAAGGGTCGAAAACACAAAAAAAACAGCATTTTATGCGTCAACAGCTTTTCGGCGTGACGGTATCTATTATAGAGGGAGGTATTCCATTTTCCTTCCAACCGGAGTGTCAGTAAAGCTCCTAACTTCAATCACACCACGATATTTTATAGTATAGTTACTCGCAATAATGCCAAGGAACCCCCACCGCTGATATTTGTCTTAAGACTGCTATAGTTAAATATCTGTTCTTAAAAATGTTTTCTTAAAATCTCCTTCAGAATGGAATGAATTAGAATGAAATTCTAATTCACTTATTTTCCCACTTGATACGAACGAGACTGCAGACATGGTCCTGGTGCGTAGACCATAATGTATATTCTGGAACGGGGATAAATTGGTTAAAACTGGGAAAATTGGGAACTGTATCGACATTCTAAAGAAATCTAAATTTCATTACATCCCAACAGATTAAGGATACTACAACCCCTTTATTGTATCTATCCCTTAGTTCATTCAGTAATGAAATCCCTGATTATTCTGTGAATAAAAGTAAAACATTATGTTCAAAGAAGGGTCAAATCTGTCAAAAGTTACATGCTGTGTAATTTCAAACTTACATACGTAAAACCAGTCACTAGTCGCATAGCAACAAAATTTAACGCTCGTTCATTACGTCCCTAATTGCACAGAAATAAATAAATAAAAATGGCACAAGTTGGCATTGTATTTCTTTTTTCTTAAAACAAGTAGTCTCAGAATCAGGAATCATGATAAAGTTTTTGCTTTTCTGGGATTGACTGGCAAACTTATCTAATAATACCCATTTCTAAATTCTAAAGGATTTCTTGTATTAAAAACGTTTTCGTTTATAACTTCTTATTTAATTTTAAGCAATCGATAGGCTAAGTGTAAAAATTCCAATAAAATAGCGGAAGATCTTTAAGACGCAGACATACGGCATAATTGTAAAATAGTGTATTTGAATGTTACAAAATTGAGAGGGAGCAGTCAATCTGGACTTGTCCCAGCTAAAGATGGGAATGGGATGACAGATACTGATAAGAAGAGATGAGCAGAACAATTTGAGAATGTGCTAAACCGTGGTAAAGTTCCAGGACATTATATAGAAAAAAACGAAATAGTTGTGGCACTTTAGAAGTTAAGGAAGATTTATTCTGTGAGGAAGAATTAGAGACAGGGCTAAAAGGATTCAAAAATAGCAATACTCAAGCTGCTGAAAGTGTGGTAAATAGGTTCGTTAAATATGATGATTTTGAAGTTAGAGATAAATTACTGAAGATTATCAAGGATAAGGGGGAGTAGCCAGCGATGTAAGCGAAACTTTAATTAAACCATTCTTTGAGGTAGTGAGTGAGTTTAGGAATTATAGAAGGATTAGCTTGGTTTCTCTAGGCAGCAAATTACCTGCAATGATGATACTTTCTAGACTTACAGATGCTGTAGACAAAGTTTTAAGAGAAGGACGTGAATTAAGGAAGGGGAAAAGACGTGTCAACCGAAATTTTACTCTTAGATTAATAACAGAGAAGTGCCTAAGTCATAAGACCCCTTTAGTCCTTGGTTTGATAGACTACGAACAAGCGTCAGATTTAGCCGATAAAAGAACGTAAGCGGGCATCGTATGGTATACCAAATAAATATATTAAAGTTATTAGTGATATGTAGCACGAGAATAACATTTCTGTGGTTAAAGTAGGAAATGAGGTTAGTAGCTGGTTTCGTATTGAATCAGGGGTTAAGCAGGAATGGGTTATATTCCCATCTATAGGGATCATTTTGATGGAGTTTTTAGTAAGAAATGTAAAGGCAATGGAGAGCATGAAATCAAATAGGAAAGTAAAGCTATCCTAAACTTAGATTATGCTCATGATTTGAGTGTGCTAGATGAATATGTTTGCAAAATGAATATTTTTTTGGAGGCTTTGCGGGTTCATGGTTCAAGAATATACTTGAAAATTAATGCTAAGAATGGGAAGTCGCTTAGACTGACTATGAATTAGTTCAGGTTGGATGGTGATGTAGGCCCAGGGTGTTCTTTTTTTTTTTTTTTTTTTTTTTTTTTTTTTTTTTTTTTTTTTTTTAGTTGAATAAATTTTGGAAGAATGGGATGATGAAGTCTGAGCTAAGATTAGAATACTGAAAATTGCAGTAATGACAGTGGCTAAGTATGGTCTGAAGCTTGGGCGCTCTGAAAGACGGTGGCGTATTTATGGGGGGGTTTTCAGAGTAATTGTGTACGGATGGTTTTTCGTACTCCTTTGACTGACCGTATCTCAAACAGTAAGCTGTACAAATAATGGGGTTCTATCCCGCTTTTTGGAGCTATAATGAGAGAAAGGTTGAGATGGCTTGGACAGGTTCTGCGAATGAAGGATGAGAGAATATCAAAGATCATCCTTTTAGGACAACCATCTAGGGCCATACGAAATGCAGTCCATCCCCGAATTGGCCGAAGGAGGTCGTGAGAAAGGATTTAATGGAAATGAGAACTTCTTGGGAGGGTCTAAAGAAGGAAGCTTTGAATTGATTTGAGTGAAGGAGGATTGTTCGTAGCTGTGATGGTATCAGCAGGCTTGGTGCTACAGTGATTTGATTATAGTAATAGTAGTTTCAGTAACTACTGGAAAGCAAACATAGGCGTCGATTCAATGAAAAATGAAGCTCTGGCAAAATAATGAAATGTAAATTGTATTTGCCCTCATAATCGTATTTGGGCTATGCAAACATTTAGCCTGTTTTACGATAAACCATTCTTTAGACGATCTAAAGCACTCCATTTACTTTAATTTGCACCTTTGTGACTGTTTAATTTAAACTTGCGTTTTACGGCCATTGCTCCTTTATATGACAAGTCTTTTTATTGGTTAATTTCGAAACAAAAGAAGCTTCTGGGGCCTAAAATCTTTCAACTGTGCTTGTTAAGTGCCAAGGGCATTGAAAATCAATTCTGATTGGTTTATCCAATCGATTCTGATAGTGGAAACTTACACAACTATGGGTATCATTGAAGAAAAGGAAAAGTAGGGAATTCAGTTTTTTATAGAAAAGACCTCCATATACTGGTATGCAGTTTTTGTTAGTAGATGCCGCCAAATTAAAAAAACAAGAACTGTGGGCTAAAAATCACCAAAATGAGCTAAGCTTTATGGGACCAAACAGCTCAAGTATGTGTAGCTTTCATTTGAAGGTATATTTGTCTTGGGAATCAGAGCAGATTCCACAAGTTTGAATTTTTACGAACAAAAGGTGTTGTCAAATTGAACTAATTAGTTGTGCTTATTTAGTTTCACGGTTGGACGTGGCAATACAGGTAAAAATCTGATACTACCGTAAGAAAAATGGTAGAAAAATGGCTATTTTCAGATTTGAATAGACTTAGATGAGTCGAGGGGATAAAATGTTGTAGTTTAATGTCCGGGATACTTTGAAAATTTTCTATTATAAATAAAACGATTGAAGTCCTCAAAATTACGTTTGAATTAGCTTAAAATTCTACCCGTTACATGCTACTCTCCAGATGATCTGAAGTAGTACATGCGTTTTTGATAGTACTCATATAATATACTATGAATAAAGGTAACCAAAAGTATATTGTTTTATGTATTTAATTTAATTTATTGGCTTGTTTGTCATTTTGTTGAGGCCGTTACTATTATGTACGACATCTTCATCGGTAAGTCTCTCCAACAATTGTTGCAAGAATGTTCTCTTGGTTTGCTGAAACATATTTGTTAATCGAAGTTGTTTGTGAAAACTCCATCTTAGGACGGTGGAAAAACGTCTTCGATGTTGATCGTCACTTAGCAATTTGGGTGGTTCTACTTAAAAATGAAGTAAAATAGAGTTTTAGTCGGATTTTTACAATGGGTGATCTACAATGAGTAAAATAGAAATAGAAAACAAAGACAGGTGTTTAAATCTCGTTAAACACCTGTTCTCGTGTCTGAACTACAGAATCACATTTAAAACGACAGATTTACAGCCAAACAATGTAATAAGAGAGTAATAAATGTATACTTTTTTGTTTATTTGACTAGAATACTGGTGATGATAGAAAAGAAATGATGTTTGGCCTCTCAGTTGCTCAATATTGCTTTGAAGAAGAGGTTTAAAATCGGGTTTCCTTTCGGGAAATAAAACCAAAAGCATGTGCAAATAAGATGGAACCATTTATTTGGCGCCACTAGTTTCAATAGTATTGGTAATTATGCTCTTCAGACTGTTTCACGTCTAAATATACTAGAGCTTCACGGAAAGACTGGGATCAAGTGAAGGACGCAAATAAAGCACTTACAGGATTTCTAAGGGACTTCAATGCATTATTTTTTTTTAATATATATATATATATATATATATATATATATATATATATATATATATATATATATATATATATATATATATATATATATATATATATATATATATTAAAAAAAATTCATTGAAGTCCCTTAGAAATCCTGTAAGTGCTTTATTTGCGTCCTTCACTTGATCCCAGTCTTTCCGTGAAGCTCTAGTATATTTAGACGTGAAACAGTCTGAAGAGCATAATTACCAATACTATTGAAACTAGTGGCGCCAAATAAATGGTTCCATCTTATTTGCACATGCTTTTGGTTTTATTTTCCGAAAGGAAACTCGATTTTAAACCTCTTCTTCAAAGCAATATTGAGCAACTGAGAGGCCAAACATCATTTCTTTTCTATCATCACCATTTCTAAGGGACTTCAATGCATTATTTTTTTTTAATATATATATATATATATATATATATATATATATATATATATATATATATATATATATATATATATATATATATATATATATATATATATATATATATATATATATATATATATATATATATATATATGTATATATATATATGTATATAACAGGGATAGGTAACAGGCCTGTGGCCCAACCTTGCAGTAGCGGAAACCGAAACCTGGTCCCCGTGCTTCCAAGAAGAGTAAAAATTCATTGTGCCACCACATGGTACTTAAATGTATACTGTGCTTTTTATTTATTCAAAGTAGTATTTCCTAATAGTATGCAAATTCTCAGGTTAGAACTCGTGCAAATCCGACCAAGTGGCCTATTTTGGAAGAAGTTCAACGTCAGGACGATCACTCTGTTGGTAAAACAGCACCTAAAGCTGAAAAGACTGAAAAAACTGCTAAAGAATCGGGTAATGAATCAACTAACTTGCAAATGGAGTCAAAAATTAACCCAAAACTTAAAGGTATTTTATCACTGTAATTATTACTCAAGGTTGGAAGTTGATCAGGATTGAAGAAATTTCCACGAAAGAGAAGAAATTAAAAAAAAGAAATTTTTTCTAACTATTACAGTAAATATTCATAATCTGTAAGAAATTAGGAGATCAAAATAAAATTTAGAATAGTATATTTAAAAATTGATTAAAAGATCACTCAGAAAACCCATACCAAATGGCCGTAGTTTCCCTTCAGCAAAGTTTTGCACAAAACTTAAAGACTATGGGAAGCCTATAAGACAGAAATCAGAAGTCAATTTCAATTTTAAAGAAATCACAAAGGCAACTCTCGCTTTGGTTGCAATACAAAATTTGCATTTTGCATAACTTTCTTCGGTATCGCTTGTAACATTCTTGTTATATGAACTTGTATCTTCATAAACGACATTATTTTTGTATTTGTTAGGTTTTATCCATTTGTATTATTGAATAGAATTATTTAGTTTAGTGTTCTTGTCTATTGAATAATTTCAGAGATCACTTTATTTATATTAATTTGTGGGTTTTTTTTTGTAAATGGCTAGTACAAGGTTTTTTTCAGTGTTTTCGTCAATTTGTATGTCCAGAAGTTCTAATTGGAAAATCTAATTGGAAATTGGGAATTTCCGTTATCGAATTTCGTGTTCTCTTCTTTAGAAGAATTTGGAAAGATCGCTTCATTTATAGTAAAAAGTCTGAGATTTCAAAAAAAAAGAAAAAGGCAAGCATCCAAGTCTCCTAAAATGCTACTACGTGAACACCCCAGTTTTCTTGAATAACGGCTAATAAAAGCTGAAGAAAAATACCTAGTTGTGAGCTGAGTTGTGTTCAATGTGCATGTATCACTCCTTTTTTTTACTGAGTTCGAAAGAAAAACAAGAAATTTCTTGAAAAAAGGACTGAAGGCGGTATCAAACATTTCAAAACGAAAAAAAAAAACGATGAAAATGCTTGTCTTTTTACTTATCAGGCTTGCCACTGTCAGGAGTCTCCTCATGCAGTGCCACTTTGAATTTATCAGCTTTTTAGCATCTCTTTGTGTTGCTGCAACACAGTGTAATCTATAGTTAAATAACTTTTGGAATTGATCTGCTAAACCTAGATTCCAAAGCGTCTTTATGTAGACGAGCTGAATGAAAAATTGCTCATTTTTTCAACTCTTACAGACTATATTTAAAATCATTTACTTATTTCTTAATAATAGTAATCTACAATTTCTTGGTTTATGGCTATAACCTCATTCTTTCTCTCCCCTCTCTGCCCCTTTATCTCTCCTCTCCCCTTCTCTCTCCCCCTCCCACTCTCTCTCTCTCTCTCTCTCTCTTTATTTCTCTTTCTGTCTATCTTACTTCTCTTGCTAAGTTTCCTCTTAAACTCTTCCTCATTGGTCCTATCATGTATTCTGCCATTTTTGATTAATTTAATATTAGTTCCAGATTCAATGAAAGTGAAAGAGACAACTAAGTCATCTCAAAAGTCCGAAGAACTAAGTGTTAAACAGAATGTGGAAGAATTGAAACCTAAGGAATTGCCGAAGAAATTGAGTACAGAGGAGTGGATAGAGGTAGGTATCATGAAATTTCGCTGAGAAAAGAGAGGGCAAGAAATGAGAAGATCATACTTGGCTATTATTAGTCCAAGTAGTCACATGCAATTCTGTCTCTACTTTGAAATATGCAAACTGAACTGAACCTAGTTTGGATGCCATTTTTACGTAGTTTCAGGTTCATCAGTATTAGCTGTCCTACCCTTCCCTGTTTTTTTTTTTTTTTTTTTTTTTTTTTTTTTTTTTTTTTTTTTTTTTTTTCTCGAAGGATTCAATTAATTTGTGTCACAACCTTTTCCATGAAATAGAGAAATACAGTTTTCTTTGATTATAGCATGATGAAAACGTAAATGTAAAGGAAAACGACTTTTATCGAAATTTTCTCATTTTTTTGCCATGTCTTACAGTCTTAAGAAAAGCATAAGTTGCAAGAACAAAAAAAAACTTTGTCTAATTAACAAAATTTCATTGAAAAGGCTTAGGTTTTTCAGTAGAAAAGGCTATAGAATCTCAATCAAACTTCGTGGAAAATATAGACAAATGGGCTAGTTTGGCCGTTTCTGTGTCCGGGCACAATCCAATCTCAAGTGGAGGAGCCAACCTCTATGGGAGAGTCATTCATGTCATCAGAATATCCAGAAGAAAGTAAGGTCGGGTCTCAACTAAACTTTGCGGAAAGTAAGAACTAGTGTCCTAGATTTAGACCAGAAGGAATAGGAAAACACTGGACCAGAAGGAAATCGGAAGAAATGTGAAGAATTAGCTTACTCCTGATTTAATATATCTTTGGCCAGATAAGTAGAGAAGATCTGAGACAATGTCTATCCAGTTTTTGGTTCATTCCGGCTTGTCAAGGATCTTGGAGCAACCAAAGTTCTCGTATGTCCTATATATAAAATGTGTATAACACGCATCACATCTGATAATCATAAATTGAAAGATGAAGTCGCTTATCGAAGAGATGGCGATCTCGAGTTTTTGTCCACTGGTATCTGGATCATTGTATATCTACCGTTATTCTTAGTTTATCTTTGAATTTATTTTGTTATTTGTTGTTTTCCAGATATCGGTTGTATTAGAACATCTCTGCCACCGATTTGGCTATTGCATGAAAGAATGTGTTATTCTGTTTAGCCAAAATTTGCTAAGCACAAGAAAAATCTGTGTTTTATGTGAAAATAGACGTCTTTGACCTTGGATTAATCCTTGTATTTCATTAAGGTAGTTCATAATTTACCCCTCTCCCGCACCCTCTTCCCCCCAATAAAGAAACAAATTGACTTACAGAGCTCTTATTCCGCAAACAAAACTGATCTCTATGTTTTGTTTCAAGCATTATATCGTAATATTTACATGTGTGAATATCTTAAATCCTGTTGTTTGTTCCCGTGCAACTTTCCAAGCTATGCTTCAGGTTTTGTTATGTTTATTGCTGATGAATAAACCCTTTCTTCTTAAAAAATAAAAGAACAAAAAACTCAACTGAACTAAATCAATTCAGCCCTTATTTAACTGGACCCCATTTAACTCGATCCTATTCAACACAGCCCTCATGCAGCTTAACCCCTGTTTGATTCAAACCCCATGCAATTCAAGCTCAGTGCAATTCAACTCTACAACGGGTTATGTTAGGTTGAATGGAGGGAAAAATTTATTGTAGTTGATCATATCTAAAGGAAGCCTGCTACTAATATAAAAGTAGTATCATTCGATTCCTTTTTATGCTCTTTCCAAATATCATGGTCACTTTTCTGATAATGACCCACTTCCCCCTGAAAGTCACAGTTATAGCCCTAGAACCAATATAACTTATTTTGTAATTGCAGTAAGTTTCTATTAATCAGATTGCCATGTTTCAATCCGTTTTTATCCACGTTTTTAAATCATTACAAATAATGCTTTTATTTGTTAATTATATTGTAATATCTTGGACAAAAGTTTTCCACCGGGTCAAGAATGCGAGAAAACTGGTTATCAAAGAAAAAAAGACATATAACGAGTCGGAGAACAATAGAGAAATATATTAGTAGGGCTATGTATGAAACCCTCAGGAGGGGGGTGCATTGGCAAAAAAGCGACCATGTTCTTGGGAAAAGGCATAAAATATGAATCTAATGGCCCTGCTTTTATTGGCCTGTTTCTTTTAGATTTAGTCAACCACACAAAATCCGCTGAATGACGTTAAGTTGAATGGAGGTTGAGTTTCATGGGGATTTAGTTCAGTGGGGGTTGGGTTAAACGGGGCTTGAGTTAAGCTGAGCTCCATTTGAATGGGGGCTGAGTTGGCTGAGGTGAGTTAAATGGATTGAGTTGAAGTGGGCTGAGTTATATCCACACCCATTTTGTTTTATTCTTTCATTAGTTGATAATATCTCTTATTTTCTTATTTCTATCTTTTCCTCTCTCTCTCGTAGACATACTATTTCTTTGTATTTCTTCTATTCCTTTTGTTTCTCACAATCCCTCTCTCTACTAAGATACGAGCTATTCCTTCGTAATTTCTATGGAATTTGATGTATTGTAAAGCAGAACAAAGAAAGGTTACAAATATAACTAGATAGAAACCAAATAGAGATTCTTATTCGGTCAAAATCAATTTTCAGCATTAGAGAGGATAATATCAGAATATCTTATGCTTCGAGTAGACATAGCTACTGGTACTAACAACTCATTTCAACACTGCCGCTTGAGAACTCAGCTAGAAACCCTCCTCTTCTATCGCAATCTGTTCAAAGCTTCATTCTTTGCTCCCTTTCATGAGGTTCCGATTTACTTTCATTTCTTTCTCATGGCCTTTTCCCACCCCAATCGAGGACGACCTGCTTTTGTTCCAAAAATTACAACTTTTGACTCTCATCATTTATCCGTATAGCTCGGCCTGGCCATTTTAATCTTTCTTTCACAATAGCCATAGAAATTGGAATCGAACCGCATCTTTTGTTTAGCTTATTGTTGAACTGGAACAATGCTTACATAATTCCTCTGGTAAACATGGAGCATGTCTTTCTCAAACTTTCGAAGTGCCCATGTTTCAGAGCCGCACTTGACCCTTGTCACTACCGTGGCTTCCAATATCTTAGTCTAATGTCGAAGACTGTTCTTCTTATTCTTCAAAACTTTTTCATCTGCAAAGTACATCCTACTATTTTATTCTTTACTTCTTCACCATTTTTACTAATAATGCTAACCAGGTAAGTGAAGCTATTCACTTCATCGATTTTCTCGTACCCAATGTTATCATCACTTGGTCCTTATTTATTTCTAGTTTGAGACATTTCATCTTTTTTATATGAATTTTCAAACTTGGTGTCACACCTTGAACTCCTAAAACTTCCTGCTTAACACCTGATTCTTTAGCGAATCAACTAGCAATATCACTTCCTGCCTTAATCGCAGCAATATTAATTCCCGTACATAATACTAATCATTTAATATACTTATCTAGTATACCAGTAAAGATCGGACCTTTAATTAACAATAAAGATGTTCTATTAGCTGGATCAACGTAACCTGGGCAAGTAGTATAAATAAATCTTGACGTTTTATTTTATCAAAACTTTTATCTTCTTTAGAAATCCAATTAAATAGAGCAAGAATGCAGTCAATAATTGCCAAAATAAAGTTTAATCTTTGGAGTTCGTGACCCTCCACTCAACTCCCCCTCCTCAAACCCATCAAAAGGCTAAAGCGCAAATGACGTTCTGACCTTTAGAGGGTTCAGAAGGGCCGTAGCCCTACCCTTACTTGTGGTGATTTCTGTTCGCTTTAAATTTGTCTTGATTTTTCCTATTTTTATTCCAGTTTGTTTTAGGATTCATTTATCTGTTCATAGCATTTTCTATTATGTTTATCTTTTATGCAATTATTGAGTTTCGTTTATTCATTTATAGTAATTTCTGTTTGATTTAAGTTCGAATTATCGTTTTCATTGTAACTGAACCCCGTGAAAATCAACCCATCTAGCTGAATACTAATGGCTCGTGCAACTGACCTGAGGAATAAGTATACAATAAATAAATGACACTAATCCCCACAAAGGATATTGTTCTTCAATCAGAAAGTATATATATTCACAGTAACGCCAATCCAAGGAAAGTCAACTAGAACAGAAAAGACAGGGCCTGAATAAATATTTTCCTTAACGACTTTGAAAATGAGGCATGAGAGGCACGAGCACGTACGCAGGAAAGAAACTACATTTTTCTAAGTTATCGAATAAGATTTTCATTGTCATTATTGAGTCCCCTTCAAATAAAAGCCCTGTTCGAATACGTGTCTTGACAGGCAAATACATACTGCAGAAATATTTACCATTTTGTTGTAGAAACCACTACTTCCAACAAATCACTGCAGCATCAAGTGGCCCGAGGCCTACAAAACCTTGCTCGCTCCTCCATCCCAATCTTTTAAAAGCTTCCCTCTTTACATAGTCACAAGCAGTTCCAATTTCCTTTAAATCCTTTTAACGACCTCTTCCCATGCCATTCGTGGATGACCGAATTCCCGTTCGGCCCTAGATGGATGGTCGAAAAGGACAATCTTTGGCAATCTGTTATCCTTAATTCGCAAAACGTGTCCTAGCCATCACAATCTTGCTCTCATTATAGCACATAGAGAGCGGAATAGAACCAAATTTTTTTTACAGCTTACTCTTTGGAATACGTACAGTCAAATGGGTACCCAAAGCTATCCCTATAAAATTGTTTTTATTTTCTATAGCGAACAAGATAATATGATATGAAAGTAGTTTTGCGAAACAGATTAAAAAAAAAACAAAAAAACTATCTAGCTTTTCACCGAGCGAGGCTCGGTCCCTTGCTACTAGATTTGATAAATAATAGTCGCTAACAATTCTTTCCTTAGAAGTGGGAAGATAACCACCGCTGCTAAATCAGCTGCTAACTTACAACAAATATTTATCTAGTAATAGATTCATCAATCAATATACCTTTTATATATAGGTCAATAAACTTTCAGGTTTTTAAGTGTAGTCCCTTGATCTACTTTATCGCTTTTCGAAATAACTTAATTTTAGATGCTTTGGATGCATGCTTTGAAAGCGCAAAATCAAAGAAATTCACGTTTTGAGAAGAAAGATTTTTTGTTTTATCTTAAGGACCAAAAACACACTGAGAATTAAGAATTGCTGCCAATTTAAGATGTTCAAAAATATCGGGAAGGGATTCCAGTTCGAAGTACTTGAGTTTAAATTACACATCATCTACAGTCATTTTTAGACTTTTGTTATTATGCTGTTGTGTGCATTTGTTATAATAAAACGATCGCTCTTCCTATAGCCTATCATTGCTCCCTCTGGCACTTCTTGATTCCATAATTTTGCCAGATTGTTTCTATCCTATGTTATAATAATGATATTTTTGTGTCAATAAAATCATATCATACCAAGTCGTTGTTTGAGAACAAATAAATATTGTAATTTCAAATGACGTACCTGGCAGATGAATTATCAGTGCAATGTAGAATAATAAGGGAAGAAAAGGAAGACAACCTTTAAAGGCCCATTAAAAAAAGAGGAAAAAAACAAGAAAACTAGCGTCAGAAAAATGAAAGCATAGAATAGTTTGATATCCTGTGGATATTTTGTCAATGAAAAATAGTAAGAACGTGACGCCTTTCCAATGACTTTGCCACAGATGCAGCTCAAACCCAAATATTAACCAAGCTTCAAAAGTACTACAGATTCGGATGAAAAGGTCAGAGCACTCACCTAGGGATAGATGTGATTGTGATTTTGTTATAATGAGGAAGAAGGTGGACTTTAAAAATCGGTCTGTCGGGTCTGTCTGACTGCAGGTACGTACTCAGAGAGGTGGTGACGGGTATCAATTTTTATGATCAAATTAAGGATTATTCTGAGTCTTTTATGATAAGTGGATAATACTTCCTAATTTTGTTTGTTTTGGTGGACTTTCTTCGGGCTGAGTAACCTTTTCCTAGTTATGTTGCTTATAACGGTTTTCCCTTTGTCGTAGCATGATAGTAGACACGAATATAAAGGAATCGGAGATAATAGGCTTAAATATATGTCGCGCCTTGTCAATTTCTGTTGAAAGATAAGTATTGTTAAGTGTGCAAAGCAATGTATTGCCCAAAAGGGACCCAAAAAGCCTTCATTTAGTCGGATGTCCTCGAGACTTCTTGCTCTCCAGTTCTAAACCGGTTTAAGCGCTCTGTTTAGCCTTAAGAAGAAGTTATTAGTGCCTGAAATGCATTGGTAAGCCCCATTTCTGTTCATCAAGCAATAACAGTTTCGGTGATATAATATGAAAATTTCGACATTGAATGTTACGACGTTTAAAGTGACATTTTGACTGGCCATTTCAGACGCTTTGAACTAGACTTGTTAGGAGTTTCAGATACTCAGCATAAAATTAGGGGATATACAATTTATTTATTCAGGTAGGAAGGATGGGGTACATAGGTATACATAGGTAGAGAGTAGTGCTCATCATGAATAAGGAAGCTTCTAAGTCTTGACTGGGCTTGAAAGATATTAATAATATAATTCTTATTGTTCACTTATGGCTAAAAAGTGCAAGTTATCAGTCATAGTGGTATATACTCGTGTAGAACTATGTATAAGCCAAGGTGCAGGGTGTTTTTTTGCTGTTTAAAACAAAATTGGAAGAACAGGAAGATGATTCTGCGAACTTCCATTAGAATGTTCGAAACCATGGTAATAAAAAAGGTCAAGGATCACTCTGAATCGTGGGCGCCTCGTAAGGTAGAAGAATGCTTATTTCCCAGAGAATTGTGTAAGGGTTCTTTTAGGGATCGTATATTAAACAAAGAGCTATACGAAAATCATGGCTAGATCCCGTTTTCTAGGACTATAGTGAAAGAAAGGCTAAGATAGCTTGACCACATTTTACGGACGAAGGATGACAGTTTGTCAAAGTTTTTACATTTTTGGCAATCTTGGACGAAAAGAAAAGCAGATCGTCCACAAACGGGGTAGGAAGAGGTCCTGGGAAAGGATTAAAGGAGACTGTATTTTCGTAGGAGGGGTTGAAGACTAGAAACTTGAATATGTCGAAGAGGAGGATTTTGCGTCTCAACGACTTTTGCGTCTCAACGACATTTTTAGTCTCAACGACTTATTAGTAGTAATAGCAGTGTTGTTTAGTGTTTATATCCTGCATTTCGGGTGTAATAGGGAGGGGGTTGAAACCAGGGACGAATTTTGCGTCTCAACGACATTTTTAGTCTCAACGACTTATTAGTAGTAATAGCAGTGTTGTTTAGTGTTTATATCCTGCATTTCGGGTGTAATAGGGAGGGGGTTGAAACCAGGGACGGTACGACACGTACACTGGAATTGCCTACGGTGATGGAGGGCGTATATTCCCGAAACACCAAAAACTAAATTAATTGTGGGAAATATTGAAACTTGCTATTAGAACCGTATAATTATGGGTACGTGTCGGTATTCATGGGGCAGCCAATGAGGCTGATGCCCCCACCCTTAGGTATGGAAAATTATTTGAAAATACAATGATCTCTTCGGGATAAGAATGAACCTTTGGTCCCCTCCTCCAGCTTCAAATTTAATGTATGGCAAGGGTAAACAATTTATTTCTGCACAAAATGTTTTTCAGAGAAGTTGTCCTAGGGGAGTTTGGATGGGGGTAACTTCTTGGCCATGTTTTACGAATGAATGATGGCATGTTGCCAAATATTTTACTTTTTGGCCACCCATCAGGGGCCAAACGAGAAGCGTCCACGAACGGGGAGGGAAGAGGTGGTGAGAAAGGACTTGAAGGAAATTGGATCTTTGTGGAAGGAGGTATAGAGTGGTACTTTAAATATATTGGGATGAAGGTGGAGCATGCTCAGGTGGTCCTACTAAGTCAGTGAGTTGTTATTAGTCTTAGTAGTAATATATATAATTCTTAAATTTTTGCTGAGAAGGGGGCCTTGAAAATCTATGCACGTCTTAAAAAAAAAACTACCAAATTCAACTAGTAATCTTTGGAAAATTAAAGAATGTTGTTTGTATTCCGGGAAGCGACTGGTGACCCTATATCTAGGTATTCAATTATAATTTATTCTTAGAATCATTACTGAATACTGTTTTGAAATTATTCAGATCGGTGTCAATTTTGCTTATACACGGTAACCTTCAGAAAAATTGGATTTTCATCAACGTAACTGATGGTATTTCTTGCCGGGTAATTTTTCAGTTTCAGTGTCATTATTGCCAAGAATTATGAAAACTTAATTATTTTTTTTCGACTAAGTTTCTGACCTCTTAAAATAAAATACTGTTGAAACAAACTGTTAAATCTTGTTTAAATTTCCCTCCTGCCTTTTAACACTGCAACCATACTTTTGCCCATTTTCCCCCGTAATTGCGAAGTTATAGTTCTCTATTTTGTCTGCTGGTTTACACCCAAATGTGTTCAAAAAATTATATGAGTTAGTTTTTTTTTTTTTTTTTTTTTTTTTTTTTTTTTTTTTTTTTTATCTTTATTTCAGCTACTGAGATCTTGAAATTTGTGATGTTGAAGAATCTTCAAAATATCAAAACTCAGTAAATCCTGTTTATCCCCCTGATTAAGTGGTGCTTATCACTTCTGTGTCGTAGGTAAAGAAGAAGCTAAAAGATCGTTCAGAGAAGCCTCGATTGGATAGTAATAGAGGACCACGAAAAGTGTCCGAACTCCAAGATGAAATGAACTTTCAGTTTGATGAAGAATTGGAAAATGTTCCTGTTGGAAGACAAAACACATTCACGGACTGGTAAGTTTTTTTTTTTTTTTTTTTTTTTTTTTTTTTTTTTTTTTGCCGTTGTCCTACCAAAAATACACTTTTGTGCTTCAAAAAAAAGGGTTATTTCTCAGTAGCCCATGCTCTCTCCTCAGGACTCGCAAAGATTTACAGGAGACCATGAGGTTTGTTTATAATTTACTATATTTTAGTGTAATTGGTTTGTTTTTTATTCGAGAAGGGCCTTTTGTGTCTTTGCTTTTCCTCTAGGTAAATCTATTTACAGTAAGAAGTATTCAAAAGCAGAAAGGTAAAGTATTCTTGTCATAGGGATGCCTGAATGGTACCTCGCTATTTCGAAAGGGTAGATTTCGTTTACTTTGACAGTTTTAATTTGTAAAAAGAAAAAGTAGCATAAAAATAGACATAGCTATTCTAATTTTTGTTGGTAGAATCTGCCAGGATTTCGAAAGAAAACATTTTCGTAAATTGTTTCCATAGCTAAATTGCAGCCGCTCTCCGAGGTTTCAAGATCAATAGCAAGAGAATTCTTCTCTTTATGTTATCAGCTTCTTTTTCTTCCTCTTCATCCTTTAGGTGCTTGTCTTTGTTCAGTGCTTTCTTTTTTTATTAGATATGTTTTGGGAATATTCAGAGTTGGAATACGAAAATTTGTAATGATTGCAGCAGCTTGTGCATCACTCTCATCGTCACACACTAATATCCCTGTTGCACACGTTAATTCAATGCCATTTGTCAAGGAAAGTTCTGTTGTTTGGAATTCGTCAAGAACTAAATTAGAACGATTTTCACAGTAACACATTGCTATGTCGGCTTCACTCGAGTAGCTGGGTAAATGTAGCACTTTCATCGTTGCTAAGAGTAAAAGCGTCATGATTGTAACGACGCTGATTGCAAACACACTTTTGGTTTTATTACTAGAATCACAGGTAGTTTCTTTCTCATCGGCTGGTTCAACTGTTTCTTTATAAACTGAATTATTAAGAAAAGATACTCCACTCTCGATGTCGATATTTTTGTTGCTCGTCATGATGCGCGTTCGAATGTAAGAATTAAACTGGCTCAGTAAATTGAAAGCTTTTGCTTTTATGCTTCAGTGAAATAACCGGCAAAAATACACCTTTGAAAATCCCAATGTTGCGTTAATTTGGGTTTTTTGTCTTCAAGTTACGTCATATGGAAAGAATTTAGCCGGGTATTCCTCTAAACGGAAGAAGATTTTCTGATTATTGTCTAGCTTTTATATTGGTGTTGGTAGGTTATTAAGCATTGATTATCTTTAAGAAGACTTTTCAGGAAGTTCTGTTTATTTAGGCTTTAAAATATTGAATTTACTGGTATTCTGGTGGAGAGAATCAGCCCTGCCATTCGTCCTGAGCGTCACATGAGTCGTCATTTCAAAGCATTCTTATTTCAAGGGGTCTCTGTGAAAATGCCGTTCTTTTAGTAGTTTAGTGTGGGCTTAACGGTCTGGTCTCGCTGACTTTGTTTACAAGTCCCTTTCCTGTGAATTGGTTGGGGATTTTGGTCTTGAACTCGGCTTTCGAAGTATAGAATCTTTATTGTCTTGGTTTAATTAATAATTTAAGTAAATCATCAGCCGTCTAAAAGCTGTTCAGTATTTTGATTATATCCTGCTTATGTTTCTCCTGTGATGTAAAAAGACTTTCTGTTTAGTCTGATGGCTTTATTAAACTTTATGGTATCGTTCAGCACAACTTTCGCAAAGTCAACTATGTAATTTTTTAACACTTAGTTATTGATATAGTGCTTTTTATTTCAAAACAACAATACTAAGCAAGCAAACGTACTTGCCGATGCGGACATATTTCAGTGGTTCTCACAAGATTGACAAACGCTTATTAAATCTATATATATACAAAATCAAATGTATGTCAGTCTGTTCTTTACGCATTACTACACTGTTAATACGATCGCTAAGGCACTAAGAAGTTGTTGAGTACACTATTGCGAAGGTTTTAGGTGTAACCCCCCCCCCCCCCCTCCCGAGACCCTCTTAATACTTTTCGCATCGAGTAAAGTATAGACCCTGCAATAAAAATAATTTATAGTTATTTCCGGTAAATTATTCACATTTTCTGGGTATTCAATTAACGCGTTTGTTAATTATAAATTCCGTCGAGGCCATGGATAAAATTGCCGAGGATCTGGAAGATGCAGCTAGACGGCATAATAGTAATATACGGTACTGGCATGTTAACAAATTGAGAGGGAGTAGTCAATGCGGACTTGACCCAGTTAAAGATAGGAATGGGGTCGCGAAGGAAAAAACTAAAGAGAGATGGGCCGAACATTTTGAGAATTTGCTTAACCGAGATAGAGTTGAAGGAAGACAATATAGAGGAAAATGAAAAAGTTTGTGATACATTGGATGTGAAGGAACATTTGTTTTGTGAGGAGGAATTAGCGACTGTACTAAAAGGACTAAAAAATAATAAGGCTCCAGGTGGTGATAGGGTGGTAAATGAGTTTCTTAAATATGGTGGCTCTGAGGTTAGAAATAAGTTACTAAAGGTTATGAATATGATTTTTGAAAAAGGGAAGTACCTAACGATTTTAGGAAAACCTTAATTAAGCCACTTTATAAGAAAGGTGATAAAAGTGAGTGTGGTAATTGGTTCCATTGTAACTGAACCCCCGTGTAACTGAACCCCAAGCAACTGAACCCTCGTGCTACTGAACCCTCATGCAACTCAACCCCATTTAACTAAACCCCCGTGTAACTGAACCCCCGTGCAACTCAACCCCATTTAACTAAACCCCCGTGTAACTGTAACTGTGTGTAACCATGTAACTGTGTGTTAACAGAACACAACTGATGAGCGAAAAGTGATGAGAGAGAGGGGTAATACCGAACTCTCAGCTAACATTCTTGGGAGACATCTGACAGTTTATAAGTGACCATGGAATTCCTGTGTTGTTTTAAAGTCACTTTTCTGTGAATAGGCAGCGCGGCGGCAGAGTGCACCTGGCGACGATAAATCACATCAGTCCAGTTTTTGTCAGCAAAAAATTACTCACTGATAATTTATTGCTCCCAGTAGAATTTTGCGCTTACTAGGTCCTGGCCTAGGGACCTAGTGGTAAATCCAGGGCTGAGCGTGCTCATATTTCCTTTTGGTAAAATGACTTTCCTTTTAAGCACTCTGAAAGTTCCAACTTAATACACAAATCCCTTTTTGAGATATGCCATTTTGAAAATCTGCATGCACATAGTGTCTTTGGATTTAGTTCAAGTTCCAACTCAAATACCTCATTCTGTGAAATCTTCAACTTGATATGCGTATCCTTAATAGTGCTAGTTTAATAGTAGCAGAGGTCGTAGTAGGAGCAGTAGAAGTAATAATAGTGTTGAATTAGTAGTAGTAGTAGTAGCAGTATTAATAGCAGTAGTAGCAGGTAGATGCCCCAGAAGTTTCATATTGATACGCTAAGCTGCTCCAGAAAAAATTGCTGATGCACCTGTATCTGCAATCTGTATTTTATTGCAAGTTAGCAATTGTTAAAATTTAAGGTTTTTATAGAAGGGAAGGAAACTTTGAAGGAGGCTCTTTCGATTGGAAATTGAAAGTTCAATTTCGAAGAATCAAAGGTAATCACAGGACAATCAGCCTTTCCCTCTTAACTGACATCCCCCCCCCCCCCAATACATCCGATCAAAATAAAAATAAACATTTTTTTCAAAATAGCCTGAAAATCTAATAACCATGCCTTTGGGGTTAACAACCCCACTAGCAGCATCTGGGGCTCATTGCTAACACATAAGGTTTTGTAGAAATTTTTTTTTATGAACTTTGGGAGGGGGGGCTAATTCGATTGGAAATCAAAATTTCCAGTGCACTTTTTCAGAGTTAAAAGTGATCGGAGGGCTTCCACCCCACCCTATTTTTTCCCCAAATATGCCCGATTTTAATTTTGGGACGACCATTTTATTTAAAACAGTTCAAAGGTTAAATAACTATACGATAGTTAAATAACTATGGTTCATAACCCTAGTGTGTTTTACCCAATGTAAGTACGGTGGTTGAGTTGCGCGAGGGTTCAGTTGCACGGGTGTTCAGTTGCAAGGTGGTTCAGTTGCACGGTGGTTCAGTTGTACGAGGGTTGAGTTGCACGGGGGTTCAGTTACATGGGGGTTTAGTTAAATGGGGTTGAGTTGCACGAGGGCTGAGTTAAATGGGGTTCAGTTACACGGGAGTTCAGTTGCACGGTGTTTCGGTTATGCGGGGGTTCAGTTACACGGTGGTTCAGTTATACGGTGGTTCAGTTACACAGGGGTTCAGTTACACACACACCGTGGTAATTATCGAGGGATTAGTCTGGTCTCTGGTGGTAGTAAATTACTTAGTAATATGATGCTTTTTAGACTGAGAGATGCCGTAGACAAAGTTTTAAGAGAAGAGCAGTGCGGTTTTAGAAAAGGTAGAGGATGCGTCGACCAAATTTTCACTCTTAGGTTAATTATTGACAAGTGCCATAGTTTTCAAACACCTTTGGTCCTCAGTCTTATAGATTATGAGCAAACATTCGATTCTGTTGATAGAAGAGCTTTAGCAAAGGTTCTATCCTTGTGTGGTATACCAGACAAATACATTAAAGTGATGAGTGCCATGTACGAGAATAACACCGCTGCGGTTGAGGTAGAAATGAGGTTAGCAGCTGGTTTTGTCTTAAATCTGGAGTTAAGCAGGGTTGTGTTCTATCCCCCCTTATATGGATCATTTGGATTGATTTCGTCTTAAGGAGCACTGGAAAGGCAATGGGAGACCACAAAGTTAAATGGGGAGGAAAAAGTCTCCTTGAATTAGATTATGCTGATGATTTAAGCATCCTAGATGAAAGTGTGAGCAAAATGAATGAAGATTTAGAGGTTTTGCGAGTTCAGGGTGCCAGAATAGGTTTGAAAATTAATGTTAAGAAGATTAAGTCACTAAGGATAGGAGTAAGTGAAGATGAAACGGCGAAGTTGGGTAACAAAAAGATTGATCAGGTGGACAGCTTCACTTACCTTGGTAGTATTATTAGTAAAGATGGTGGGAGCAGTGAAGATTTCAAAAGTAGAATAGCCGAGGCTCAGGGTGTTTTTTCACAGTTTAAAAAGTTTGGAAGAATAGGAAGATTAGTCTGCAGACCAAGATTAGAATATTAGAAGCTACAGTGATGACAGATGTCAAATATAGTTCTGAAGCATGGGCACTCCGAAAAGCGGATGAAGTTTTGCTAGATGTTTTCCAGAGAAATTGCTTAAGGATTGTTCTGGGTACCCGGCCGACTGACTGTATTTCAAACAATAGAATAGACGAAAATGTGGTTCAATACCGCTCTCTAGGGCTATAATGAAAGAATGGTTAAGGTGGCTAGGGCACGTTGTGCAGATGAAGGATGACAGATTGCCGAAGATTTTTCTTTTCGGCCAACTGTGTAGGGCTAAACGGAAAGCAGGTCGTCCTCGTCTGGGGTGGGAGGACGTCATAAAGAAAGATTTAAAGGAAATAGGAACTTCCTGAGAGGGTGTAAAAAGGGAGGTTTTGAATATATTAGGATGGAGGAGGAGCGTGCGTAGCTGTGTTGACCTCAGGCGGCTTGGTGCTGCGGTGAGTTTTTAGTAGTTGTAGTAGTATTAGTAACTCTTCCGGTAATATATTTATAATTACATGAGCAATATTGATTAGCAACCCTGTTTTGTATTATTCAGCACCAGTCCATAAGCGTCAAAGTCTGTTAAGGGGACTAGAATCCAGAATCACTGCCAACAAGTTTGAAAGCATTATAAAATCCTATAAACTTAGACTTGTAGTGCATTGGACCTTATCAGTTCATAATTCAGCCTAATCTTCTCTAAAAAAAAAGAAATAGCACCAAAAAAAAACATGGCATTCATCCATTTTTGAATGCCTAAAGGCCCGTTTCCAACGATATTTTACTATTATTGATGTTTAGCCAGCACTAATTTGAACCATTCAGAATTTTACCTATCAGACTTTTTCAGCTAATCAGAAAACTCTATGAAAAATCTGATAAATCTCAGCATTAATAAAATCTCAATGTGAGTAAAATCGCACAAGCTATGTAGACATTTTCCTTATTTAATTCCGCTATCTCGTTTTAATTTATATGCAGGAATTGTTTACTTTCTTTCCGGTAGTATTAAATCCTCTTGGCCGACATCCTTAGAATTTTAAACAGTTAAGTCATGATTTTAAGTTTTTGTCCACCTGAAGGTTAGTTTAGTGCAATCACATCCTATGTAAACTCATTTCCAAAATTGCGGTAATGTATAATGAGAAATGTTGCGTGCATAATGCAAGACAGTATTTCCTGGCTCCTCAACATATAGAGACCCCTCCCCCTGTAATAAATGTTTTAGACAAGATTCGAATGTTGTTAAAACTTGCTCTGCATAGCAGTGTGCTGATCAGGGGAAAAAAACTTGTTAGGAAAGTAAAATGCCGCTGAATGGTAGTGAAACCTTTTTTATGTGTTAATCGGTTATACTTGTCTCATGAAAGAATTTTTTTTAGCTTGATTTTAAATTTGTGGTTACTATGAGCCGTGGCTCTTTTTTCATTAGGTTGAAGCTGTTGCTGCAACCAAACAACGGTTGTGCTTTTAATTCAATACATTGTGAATCGGACACAGAATTTGGGCTACAAAACCACCTCAAAAACTTCATCACAAGTTTACCATCAGTATACCCTTAATAGGGACAGATGAATCCAGTGTTTCAGACATTAAAAAGGAAAACTTGAGAGTACCAGGTCTTACGTTGTGATCCTAGAGTGAACGATGATAAGAATGTGTTTTATTTTGTTTATAAATCATCCCGAGGCCAGTATCACGGGCTGCTTTGCAATCAACACTCTTATCCCTTTATGGGTGACCTTTGGAAGTACCATTTCACCGGGGAATGTGGTCTCAAGAGCAAAATCATAACTAGCTGGAAAAAAAGCAGGATCAAGAATGCTTTTCTTTTTTTTTCACATTTAGCTATTCGATTACTTTGTTGCAGAACCATGACCAACGAAAATACCACACTCCATAGTGCTCCACTTCAATTTTGAACCGATTTTTACAGAGTTTTTAATAGAATCTTTCATGGATCAATACTAAATAATTTGCCCTTATATGTAGCTATAATACACATAATGTATAAACGGATACTGCCCAGAGGGAATTAATTTTGGCTACAAAGACGACCTGATCTGTCCTGGACTTCAACATTGCAATCAGATGTGTCACAAGGCAAAATGTTGAGAGGGGGTTGCAAATGGAATTCACTGACTAGCAGGAAAGTCCTACATACTTTTTTACTAATCAAAATCGAGATTTACGCAAAGTCGCTGTGAGATTGGTGAAATTGTGGTGCTTGGTAACCTATTTTGTGGATGCAGTACTTTTACAGGTTACCGAATGCATCGAGGGGGAGGGGTGGCTCACCCTTAGCCATTCCATAAGTGACGCTTTTGGTGGCAGGTAATTGACCAGTTCATTATGTTGAAATTGCTATGAATCTTACGCAATTTCTAGAATATTACCGATTTACGCAACCACAAATTTGAGATGATTTAAATTACTTTGTTTGAAAATATAGGAATTCCGTATGAAATTATTAAATTAGTACCAATAGAAGATTCCCAAGTATTTGTTTTTACTAACATTATCAGTTTTTTCCTTCAATAGAGGGTAAGAGCTGGGTGTTTGCTATGCATAAATCGATTGTACTGGTGTTCGAAATTACTTTTTTCGATTATCGATTGTGCTCTTGGCAGGTCTATCTGTGGCCTAGCCTGTTTGACATTGCGAAGTATATATTACGTTGCATTTAAACAGCCCTGTTTCTAACGCTAGAATTTGGCTAAAGCTACCTTTTCACTCAAACAATCAAGAATTTTCATCTCAAGCTACCGCGGCGAACTTCTAACTCACCAATAAGCTGGGCGTTGTATGTGGACTTTGAGCGTTGTCCTTTATATAGCTACTGTCAATCTTCGTGATTAGAGAACAGGCAAGAGCGAAGCTTCGAAAATAGTCTTATGTTTTGAAATCCAGGAACCTTCGACAGGATTCTTCTTAAAGTATATTATAAAAGATAAAGCAACTGAAACACATGGCTCAATAATTGAGCCATGTGTTTCAGTTGCTTTATCTTTTGAGTTTCCATAAAATTATCGTTGCCTTTGTCAGACTTTTAGTTTTTTTTTTTTTTTTTTTTTTTTTATAAATAAACCGTTACGAAGTAATGTTGATTATTTCAATATCGTGTGCAAAGGAAAAAATTCAAATCGGCCCACAATCACAGAAAGCAGGAGTTTGTTATTTCTATATTTTCTAATCAGTGATTTGGCCTGGTCACGATTGGGAAATAAAATCCGGGAGGAAGGGTCTGAAATGCCAAAAAGTGAATTTTCAGATAAAAGTTTTATAATTGAATTAGAATTTTAGCCAATCGTGCCTAAATTGTAATTTTCTTTTCTTTAGAATTAAACATATGGGTTTAACCTCCTATTTCAGTTATAGATCTCCACCACGAAAGGACCCATTTTTAACAATTAATCTAAAATACTTTCCTCTAATAATTTTCAGGCTTGGTCCGAAAGGGTTGAAAGGTTGTCCATATCCATGTAAAGGACCTCTAGTGAGAAGTTGATGTATTTAGCTTTTAAAACGGATTTTAGAGGTTCCCCGCCCCTCCAGACTGAGATGCAAACAAAGGAATACTAACCAAACTCCCTGGTTCAAACTGTTGTGTGTAAATTTGATGTTTTACATAAACGAACAAAGTCTTAAAGGAATGAACTCATTCAAGTGAAAACATTATTAGGACGGAATGGGTCGAGACTTTGACGGAATACGCCCCTGGGGATAACATATTAATTTTACCTGGAGTTCTCTGATGGTTTTTTAGTTAGGGAGGGAGGGAGATGCCTCAAAGGGTGCATTTTAATGCCAAAACATCCCAACTCTCATTAAGCCTTCAGATAAATACAAAGTTAGTTCTAAGGGATAGATGAGGGGAGCATAGAGGTAGAAATTGATATATAATCCTCAGGGCCGTATCCAGAACTTTTGTTTGAGGGGGGGGGCACAAAAACCTTGAAAAGCGCATCCAAATATGAAATTGATATTTAATCCCTCTTGATTTCTGGGAATAGTTCGGGTCTACGCTGTTATTACGAAAGTAAAAGAGTAACATTAAACATCAAAATGAGCAGAATTTATTCCGTATATGAGGGGTACTGTCCCTTCCTCATCCCCGCCTCTGCCTCATGGTCGTAGAAACTTCGGATGGTCCTCATTCGATCAGAAATTGAGGGTTCTAGTTTTTTTACTATATGTTGAAAGGGGTTGGAGACCAATCAGCCGTGGGGGGGGGGGGGTTCGGAATCAGTTTTGGAATACTATTTCAGGGTCTCTCTTTACTCACTGCTCTTATCTTCTATTCTTTTCAACCCCCCTTTTAAAAACAATTTGTTCTTTTAAAAAACTAAAAAACAAAAAACATCATTTAGAAAAAAATAAAATATTCGTGACACACGTAGTCTTTATTAGTTTAATGCTCAAGTCTTTTGAATTCTTTGTTTTACATACTAACTTTTTTTTTTTTTTTATGTGCACATACACGACGTATCTAACCATCTATTAGTACAAAGGGCTTGAAACTATCAATTAACTTCACGTTCACATTGTTTATAATTTTGAAACCTAATATGATGATTTGGAATGTCGATATTTCATAATAACGGAGCATTGATTTTGTGCAAAAATTACTCTTTGTTTTTTCTCTTTTTTTTTCTTTTTTTTATTTTGTTTTGTACAATCGCCCTCTCATCACTATGTTTTTAAGACTGCTGAAATTTCGTGTGCACTTCTAGGTCAGATGATGAAGAAGATTTCAGTGATCAAGAGATCAATAAATTGCTCATTGTTACGGCACCAACTGGTACCGGACCTAGTAGTTCTCGGCCGTTAAAACACGAGGGCTATGATCGAACTGGTGATTACACCAGTCGTGTTAAAATGACTCAAGATCTTGCAAAAGCGATTGAAGACGGCCTTTTCTACTATGAAAGTGAATTGAAAAAGAAACAGGTAAGATATTATTTTTTAGCCTGACAACTTCAGAATCCTGGTGAAATGGTAAATATTGTAGAGAATTTACTCATATACCACCTACATTTAGTTTGGTCTACTGCTAAATATGAAGCATCGCTGACCTTGTAATTAATTTAATTAAAAAGAGGACTTGCAATTAATTTTTCTTAGTGCTATTAATCCTCTTACTTTCTATGCCTTTCTATTCTTCCTATGCCCCCGCCCCCTCCTTAACGGACTAAATGTTTACATACAGGGTATATTTAATTGTGTTTTTTTTTATTATTATTGTATTGTTGATTTTGCCACCTCATGATCAGAGAGCCGACAAAGTTCCAGATTGCGCCGAATTATTGGTCTAAGATTTGCTTTTGTCCGTGCAGCTGAATTATATTGCGTGAAGGAAATCACGATTTCATCATCCCATGATAAGGGAAAATGAATTGTTTTCCTCTGCAATAGTTACATAATCGTTACTAGTGTCTGTAACTATAACACATTAGCACCTATTTCAGCAAGGCCGTATTCAGGAGTTTTGTTCGGGGTGTGAGGGGGGGGGGGGTTACAAAAAACAACAAAGCGAATCAAAGTGTTGTCACTTGGGATTCGTTAGACCATATGGCTTAATCAGATACCATAAGAAGAGACGCAACTTCAATAATTGTATAATTTATTTAAATATATTTTAATAATTTAATTATATAATTTTAATTATAGAAATAAGTTACCTGAAATAATTGAAATTGCTTTCAGGAAAACAAAAGAAAAGAAAATTAAATTTCTTTGAATTGGTGTTTTACTGACTTCGTCATTTGCTAGCTTTGAACACTCATTAGTTGTTTTGTCCAAAGCTTAACCAATAAAAAGAAAAAAATCACAGAATAGTACCTGGAAGAAAACACGTACAAATGTGTAACACGGTGGGCGGGGTTTACCCCCCCCCCCCTGGAAAATAAAGCTTTTTATTTTCTTAATTTCCGTAAAAGGAAGGAATTTTGGTACTTGTGTATTATGCGCCACTCACATAAAATTCTCAAATTTGGAAAGCCTTATTTTCCACGGGGGGAATTTTTCGGGGGGGGGGGGGGAAAACGCCTAGAACCAAATATAATGTTTCGACAAGAACGAAGAATCAAAAAGAAAATAATCAAACGGTTCGTGCTAACGAACTATAAGTAAGGAGTGACCCGGCTCAATAGTAACCGAAACTTTAAAAACTGAATTTTGATACCAATAGGTATCAAACAGTTCGTGATAACGAACTGTAAGTAAAGAGCGACCGGCTCAATAGTAACCGAAGCTCTAGAAAACGGGTTTTTGATACCAATAGATACATCAAAAGAATCAGATTTCAATGCTGATTTCAAATATATAACTCATTAAGTTTAGTGCTACCCATTAAAAGTTACGTGCCTTAGAAAATTTGGTTGATTTTCAAAACAAGGGGGACAGACCCCCTAAAAGTTATAGAACCTTAATGAAAATAACGCCATCATATTCAGCGTATCAGAGAACCCTACTTTAGAGGTTTCAAGCTCCTATCTACAAAATGTGGAATTTTGCATTTTTTGCAAGAAGAAAGATCACGGATGCGTGTTTGTGTGTGTGTGTGTTTTTTTTTTGTTTTTTTTTATCCAGGGGTGATCGTAGTGACCCAGTGGTCCTAGAATATAATGGGAGGGCTCATTGGAACGGAAATTAAAAGTTACAGTGCCATTTTTAAGTGACCAAAAAAGTGGAGGGCAACTAGGCCCCCTCCCACACTCATTTTTTTTCCAATGTCACCCGATCAAACTTTTAAGATAGCCATTTTGTTCAGCTTGGTTGAAAGTATGATAACTATGTCTTTTAGGATGACTTAATCCCCCGAAGTCCCCGGGGGGAGGGCTGAAAGGTACGAACTTTACCCAATATTAACATATAGTATTGGTTATTGGGAAGTATACAGAAGTTTTCAGGAAGTTTTTTTCTGGTAGTGGGTGGTGGGTGGGTGGGTCGGGGGTTATGTTGGAGGAGCTGTCCATGAAGGAAGTGTTCGTGGGGGAAGGGAAATTGCCATGAAGGGGGCGCCGGACTTGCCAGCATTATTTATTGGTTATTGGGAAGTATACAGACATTTTCAGGAAGGATTTTTTTCTGGAGGGTGGGGCTGGAGGAGGGGGTTACCCGGGAGATTCTTTCCGTGGAGGATGTTTCTTTGGGGTAAGGGAAATTGCTATGAAGGGGGCGCCGGAATTCCAAGCATTATTTAAAAAACGATCAGAAATAAAAAAAAAAAAAACAAGTTTTTTTCAACTGAAAATAAGAAGCAACATTAGAACTTAAAACGAACAGAAATTATAACGTATTTGAGGGGGTTCTCCCCCAAGTCAATACCTCGCTCTTTACGCTACAGTTTTTTTTAGTGTTTTCAAAAGAGCTATCTATTCTAATTAAACGGCCTTTGTGATTCAGGGGTTTGTGAATAAATTTTTTTTTTAGCTTTTAACGTAAAGAGCGTGGTATTGACTTAGGGGAGAACCCCCTCATATACGTAATAAAAAAAACAAGTGATACGGCTCAATAGTAATCGAAACTTTTAAAAACGGAATTTTGATGTCAATAAATGTATCAAAAGAATGGGCTTATAATGTTGATTCTAAATATATAAATTTTATTAAATTTCGTATTACTCATCAAAGGCTACGAGCCTGAGAAAATTTACCCGATTTTTTAAAGAGGGGGGAAACATCCCCTACAGGTGAACTAATTTTAATGAAAATCACACCGTCAGATTCAGCGTATCAGAAAACCCTATTACTTAGGTTTTAAGCTCATATCTGCAAAAATCTGCAACTTTGTATTTTTTGCCAGAAGAAAAATATACGAATACAGAAGTTAGTTACGTAAGTTAATTCGTAAATTACGTCATAACCAAATTTAGAGACATCCATTTAGTAAAAGAAAAGTAAAATTTTTATGAAAAATTTTGTTTACTTATTCAATGACGGTGAGCCAAAATAAAAGCTGCGTTAACTAAAAAACGATCAGAAATTGAATAAAAAAACAAGTTTTTTAAACTGAAAGTAAGGGGCGGCCGTTTATCTTAAAACGAAAGGAAATTATTCCGTATATGAAAGGGGCTGTCCCCTCCTCAACGCCTCGCTCTTTACGCTAAAGTTTGTCTCACAACTTTATTTTTTGAAACAATAAAAAACTTAGCGTAAAGAGCGAACCGTTGAGGAGGGGACAGCCCCTTTTCATATAAGGAATAATTTCTGTTCGTTTTAAGTTTTAATGCCGCTCCTTACTTTCAGTTTAAAAAACTTGTTTTTTTATTTAATATCAAAAGAATCGGCTTTTTATATGTATAAATTTCATTAAGACACACGTAGTCTTTATTAGTTTAATGCTCAAGTCTTTTGAATTCTTTGTTTTACATACTAACTTTTTTTTTTTTCATGTGCACATACGCGACGTATCTAACCATCTATTAGCACAAAGGGCTTGAAACTATCAATTAACTTCACGTTCACATTGTTTATAATTTTAAAACCTAATATGATGATTTGGAATGTCGATATTTCATAATAACGGAGCATTGATTTTGTGCTTTTTTTTTCTTTCTTTTTTTTTCTTTTTTTTTAAGAGGGCGACCCAGTGGTACTAGAATATCGGGAGAGGGCTCATTCGAACAGATATTAAAAGTTGTAGTGCCCTTTTTAAGTGACCAAAAATTAGAGGGCAACTTGGCCTCTGCCCGTTTTTTCCCAAAGTCGTCCGATTAAAATTTTTAGATAGCTATTTTGTTCATCATAGTTGAAATACCCAATAAATATGCCTTTGGGTACAACAAGAACCCCCCCCCCCACAGCCCCAGGGGAAAGGTATAAGTTTTCATTTTCGGGTTGGGGGTAGTGGGACCTATTTTCTGCTGGGGGTTTTTCTATTGGGTAATTTTCCCTGGGGAGGGAAGTTTCCAAGGAGTGAACTTTAAAGAGGAATTTGCCAGAATTCTTATACAAAATTCTTTTTATACGTCTTGCTTTCTCTTTTCCGTCTCAATTTTACGTGCAGAGTAGTTAAGAGTAATTGCCCGGGGTAAATTTTCACCGGTATTGAATTGTCTAGAGGATATTTCCGTGGGGAGGGGGCTTCTTTGTGGAGGTGAGGTCAGATTTCCTGGTATTATTTAAAAAAAAAAACGATCAGAAATTAAATAAAAAAACACCCTGAGACACAAGGGTCGTTTAATTAGAACAATAATACGCTTTTATAAAGGTTCTAGTAAACTTTAGTGCAAAGAGCGAGGTGTTGGGGAGGAGGTAACCCCCTTTGTATACGCAATAATTTCTGTTCGTTTCAAGTTTGAATATTGCTCCTTACTTTCAGTTGAAAAAACTTGTTTTGTTTTTTTATTTAATTAATAAAAAGACAAAAATAAACAAGGCTTAGTCTCATCTAGTGAATAAAACGAAAAGACAAAGCAGATATTTCGGCAAAGACTTCCGCTACGCTGATCCCAGTGCAAAAGGAAAAAAACTAACCTTTGAAGTAACCCGTACACAAGGAAAAAAATGACCAGTCATTTTTGGTGATTCATTTTTTTTCTACAGGTTATTTCAAAAGGTTAGGTTTTTCTTTTGCACTGAGGATGGTTTAGCGGAAGCTTTGTGCCGAACTATCTGCTATTCAGTGGCTGAAAATTACCCTCGTTGGGTTTTTTCTCTTCCAGTGTGTTCTTGGCCGTATTGCCAGTGTTTTCTCAGAGCATATTTGTATATAATATTGATGAGAGAGATCAAGGGAGGGGTCAATGGGCTTTTGTGGCGTTAGGATGATGGCTCAAACTGTGCATTATAGGTATATTCTAGATGAGAAGAAGGGGTTATCTTCTAATCTGCCCTCACTTATAGAAGCTGAGGTTGTGAAAGTAGAAATATTTGTAGTAGAAATATTGTAGTAGAAATATTTATATAAATACCCCCTTGTAGTAGAAATATTTGGAGTGTTAAGCAAAAGATTATATTCATATTTTATTTGCCCAGTGATGAGAGTGGTGGGGATATCCCCTAACAACAGAATCTATTCTCTCCAGTGAAGAATCTTGCAAATATGATATGAAAATACTTTATTTGGTATTTCAGACCTTCCACCCTAAGAAATCTTTTGAAGTGCCGCAGTTTTTCCAGGGATTTTTGTCATTCTCGAAGCATAGTTATATATAAGGGTAACTTTAGTGTGGACTTTTAGAGGATGAGGAGGTAGCTTTTCTCAAATTTGGAGTAATGTTGAATAGGATTTGAAAAAAATAGAAATTAAAAACGTATATATATATAAATTTTTTTAGTGCAAGTAAATAGTGATGTGCAAACTTAAACCACCCCCTGTGTGATGAAAGCTGCCGTCTTTCAATCATCGCTGTTCACGAGAAAGCTTGGCTTTTTTATGTTGATGATTTACGAATAAATGATTTAATCAAGGACCAATATAAAGGATGTCATTTTTTTTAAGGTTTCATCATTGAAACAAACCCCACTTGGAAAGAATAGTAAAGTTCAAGAATTTTTATTTAATTTATTTATGGTATCAACAATTACTGATTTAATCACAGGTAGAATAGTGGGTCAAAACTCTTCCTTAAAATGTGTAATTGAGTGTATGATTTGACCAAAAGCTTTCAAGACGTTTCTGAAAAACTCTATTTCAATTTAAACTTAAATCTAAAAGCATGAAATTTAAAAATGTGCCTAACAGGGCAACCCATTTCTGGGTATGCATCCTAGCTTTGAACTATTTTACCCCTTTTGCCAGGGAAGTTATATACTGCTAAGCTATCGTCTATTTTGTCGTCACTTTATCATTCAGGTTTCATCACCCGAGTTCTGAGATTTCCAGAAGCGGCTCCTTTGGGTCTCGTGGAGAAGAACATAGTATGTCTTGAAAAGATGTATAATGAGCTAAACTTGGGGAATAACCTTAAATAATTTATGTTTGTGTAAATAAATCCGTTTTGTTGCAATACAATTTACGCAATACAGCTGTTGCAATACAATTACTGCTAGTGAAGAGAGATGTCTTGTGAAATTGGTGTTGCTTGAAGGATGATGAGTTTGGAAAATACAGTCGAAGATTTTGCCAAATTTTGCCAGCTTACTTAAACCAGCTCTTAAATTGATTTATAAATTTATTTTTGGTGTGAAGCAACTGGGGTCTCTAACGCTTCATAGCACGTTGCTTAAAGACTTTTTTTTATCAAAGATAAAGAATCGAACTTTATGTGTGTTATTCAATGAAAATTAGTTATTTATTAGAGTTCACTAACTCTGGTATGTATATACTGAATTTGGAAGGGGTGAGGTTATATCTATCAATACTGTCAAGAGAAAATTGGCGTATTATTGAAAAATAGATTAATTTTTGGGAACAATTTTGAATATTTGGAAATATCCAGGTTACAATGCTTACAAATATGGTAGCTGTATAATATTTTTCTTTTCGTGTTTATTACTCCAATGATCCAACAATATTAACCCGGCTGAAATTTAAGGAAATTTTCGATTTTCCAAAATTGGCAGTGTCGTGAATTTTAGCGGATATTTTAAATTTCATGTCATAATTTTAGTGATAACAATTAAAACTATTGTCAGGCCCAGATTTACGACTAGGGCTGGGCCTGGTGGCGCAATAAATAATCCCTGAGCGAACTTTTTCATAACAAAAACTGGACTGATGTGATTTATTGTCAAAGTGCCAGGTGCACTCCGCCATCGGACTGCCTATTCATAGAAAAGTGGTTTTAAAACAACATTTAGCTACTTATAAATTGTCAGATGTCTTCCAAGAATGGCAGCTGAGAGTTCGGTATCGCCTCTTTCTTTTATTACTTTTGGTTCATCTGTTGCGTTCTGTTACGTGCTTCTACTATCCCCGATTTTTCGGGGATTTTCTCAAAAATCCTCGCAAAAATGGAGCGGCAAAAAAACCTGGACTTAGAGGTGTCAAAGTTTTAAATCCGGCCCTGACTACTATTTGAGCATCTTTTTTATGAAAATTTCTTTCTATAGTTGCCATTCATGTTGTTACGATTTTGACTTAATAATTTTACATTTCATGAAGTTGTTAATTCAATCCTCATTTCATTGCAGGCGGGTGTACCTGCCAGTTCTTTCAAGACTATCAATCTTTTATCGAAAGATGAATTTGATAAACTGCAGAAAATCGAAGAGTCGAAGAAGAAACAAAATGTTGGATCCTATGCCCCACCCCCGCCTTTGAATACACCTGCACAAACTAACATACCAATCAAATCCGGAAGTACTTAATAAAATCATTCGACACTGGCTGTTAGTTCCAAAGTGGGAATTGACCAAATTTTCTAATTTAAACAATTTATAAAAAAAAAAAAATTCTATTTAAGGTCTCCGTGCAAACTTGACCAAATTTTTTATGATTTTGACCAAATTGTCTAATTTAAACAATTTCTAAAAAAAAAAATTATATTTAAGGTCTCCGTGCAAAAACAAGATGAACGAGCCAAGGCTTGTTTTGAACCACTGTATATAAATAATACAACAGTAAGATCACGGCTTAGTGATTTTTGGCTACTACATCCTCGGCGCGTACAAACAGCTCCTATAATTTAATCTGCCATCAGCGGTCCAGTGTATATTACCCTGGAACGCGTATTTTCGCAGAAACTTTCTCAAAATGCCTTTGAAACCAACTCGAGACTTCGAAACCCTACTTGTAATTCCTAAAAACATCTAATAATAATATTGCACTACTAAATACCAATTTTCATATATTTATTGCAATAAATTAATTTAAAATTAGATTTTGTTAAATTTAGTGTTACAAAGGTGAAGCCAAGTTTTGTGTTGTGCTTGTTTAAATGTTCTCCGGAGCACTTGCATCATGGTCCGGCTTTGTATAATGGTTGAGATAGGGAATGATCATAGTGTATTATATTCATATACAGTGTTTTGAACCGTCTCTTTTCTGTTACAAAGCACAGTTTATATATTTATTGATGATACTTGGTATAGTTATCAAGTTGTATTACATTTGTTTTATTAAACATTTTGGCAAATATGGTTAAGAGTTCTTATATAGAAATTGTCAAGTTTATAGCAGTTTTCAGAAGAAATATTGAAATTTAACAAATTTTCTGCCAGTGATACGGTAAGTATAAATTTTAAAAGGGGGAGGGCTAAAACAACAAAGATGAAGAGGAAGAAATTGTGGGATCTTTCATTTGGACAACTAATGCAGATTTGAAATTTCTAATTACTGCAGAATCCTGATGGTTTTTTCCTGATAATATTTGACTCACCTCTGCTGCTTTCTCCATCATGGTCAGACTGAGCTGGTAGCTCCGCCCTCAAGGACTGGACAAACAAAAATTACCTGAGGAAATCTGGCGTCATCTTGTGGATAAGTTGCGCATTCAAAAAAAAAAAAAATATCGGGCGATATCCGACATTTTTTTCGATATTCGATAATGAAACTGACCCCAATATCGGCTTGATTGGTCGGGTCCTACTTATAAATGTTTTATCGGAATCAAATCAAGTTTGGACCCCTCTTCTCTTGACTTCTAAGTCAATTAAGTCGTTTTTGTCCGCAGAGTGATGTCTATCCATCATAGGCTAGCTTTCAAACATAGTGCGGCTCCGATTCCTCATTCTACGCGCAAAAGATTCTAAACTATTATTTCTCTTTTTTCTCATCGGCCAAAATCATAAAAAAAAAAAAAATTTGAGACCTGTGAAAATCCGCAAATGGTAAATTTCACCCCTTAAAGACCTCTAAACCCCGATTTAGCAGGCAAATCCCTAATATGGAGACATTAGTGCATGTTCCTCGTGCTTTTGCTGCGCATGCTGTATCTTTGGCGAAAATTTCAGAATTTGTATGAAAAACAGCGGGTGTTCTGTTCTTCCTGCTGGATCCATCACTAGTTTCAAACCTTGCTCGAAGTCTTAGATACTCGCTAAGCTTTAATTTGCTCTTTACTTCCATCGAAAAATCTTCTATTTTTTGGTATTGTCTCCATTTGTATAATCCATCTTATTTTGTAAGCCTCGGTGGCTCAGTCGGTAGAGCGTAGGTCTCATAATCCTAAGGTCGTGAGTTCGAGCCTCACCCGGGGCAATTTTTTTTTATTTTTAAATGGGTAATGCTGGTTTCAAGGAAAGTAAGGTTTTCAAACTTTTAGTCAAATATTGCCCCAATTGTTCCTAGTAATTTCAGTAGAGGGGATATTTTAAAATGGTGTTGTATAAATACCATTAATTAATAGAAAGTTGAATATGACTGTATTAATTAGACATAGACATAGACATAGGTTTATTAAGATCGAACAGCGTAGCCATGGCTAATTTATGTCGTCTTTACAACAATATGAGAAGAAAAAAAAAAATACAAAGAACACTATAAAAACACTAACACGTGAATTCAAATAACACTAAGTCTTGTTGTATGCTTCAACGAAAAAGGGGACAAACGTGTTTTTGTAGCGGTTGGTCCTGCAGACAGGGGGTTGTAGCTTCGACTGGGATCTGGTTCTTTGGTTAACAGGAGCATCAGGTGGGAGGATCAGTCTGTGATGGGGCGAAGATAGCAGTGACTTGCCGAGGGACATGATCAGTGATAATCGTCTGTCGCTGAGAGATTCAAGGTTCAGTTCTTGCAAGAGTTTGTTGTAGTCGTCACTTCTGTTACCAACGATTATGTTAACAGCTCGTTTCTGCAAAGATTCAAGGTCATCGCAAAGGTAGTGGATGCTCTGGACAAAAGGTCCCCAGACAGCGACGGCATATTCGAGTAGAGGTCTCACATACGTAATATAGGCATTTTTTAGGCTTTGAGTGTCGCAGCCAAACCTGCGCATCAGGACTAGGGTCTGAAGTGATGCATTGCCAGCCTTAATAACCTTCTCCACGTGTTCGGTGAATGTGCAGTCCATCGATAATGTGACTCCGAGGATTTTTGCAGATTGAACAATAGGGAAAGGGACTTGCGGGAATTCCAGATCACGTTTTAAGGGGCAAAACCTGAGGATCGTTGATTTATCTGCATTCAGTGTCAACTTCTAACGTTCACAGTCCTCAGAGAAGGATGCCAGAAGGGTCTCGCTGAACTGACGTTCGATTACACCTTCTCTCACGAGGTATTTGAGGACAAATGATAAATCGTCGACGAATTTGAGTCGCTCTTCGAAATTCTGAAGGAGGAAGTTGATGAGGGAGATAAATATGAAACCAGCAAGTCTTGTACCCTGAGGGGCTCCACAGGTAAGTTTAGACCAGTATGAGATCAAGTCACCTTCAAACAATGGAAATACACACTGCGTTCTGTCCTGAAGGAAGCTCATCACTAATGCAAGAGACCGCTTCTGTGCGCCCATTGCTCGCATATTTTTTGCTGCCGTAAGATGACAAATCAGGTCAAATGCCTTCCTGAAATCGGCGAGAGCTAGGTCGATGAAGGTACTGCCCTTGTCAAGCCACTTAAAGATAATGTCAACTAGGCGCACGAGGTATATCGAGGTATTGCAACCTTTGAGGCCGCCATACTGGTAACGGTCTATGTTTTCCCGCGTTTGCTTGAGCAATTCACGCAGGATGAATGACTCGGTGACTTTTGCAAAGGTAGATGTGATTGATATCGGTCGTAACTCGTTGCAAGATTTGGGTGTTTTAGTCTTCGGTATAACACGCACAAATGCGCGTTTCCAGCACGACGGGAAAGTTGACTGGGCGAAACATTCGCTGATGATGTGTCCAAGTGGCTTGGCAAGGAAAAGAGAGAACTCTCGTATTAACCTTATAGGTAGCTCTTCAGGAAAAGAGCTACTGGATGGACACAACTTGTTCAGCTCATTGAAAACTTGATACTCAACTATTTCGATTTCACTTTTCGATTCAACTATTTCGATTCACGATTAATTATAGACTTTTCAATAAATATTGAGACGAAAAAAAGTGCGACTATCCAGAAATGGCCAAAATGATAGAAACATCTTAAAGATTATCTTTTCTCTCTCTAAGGATTTGAACCCGGACGCTCCTCGCTTCTTCCCAGTTACAAAACTGGCTGGCAAACCTACAGGCGACAGCAGAAAAAGAAAAACTCGACATAGCAGTAATCCTCCCGCGGAAAGTCATGTTGGCTGGGTTATGGATGTTAAAGAACATCGGCCAAGAACGATCTCAACGTAAGTACGCTTAATTTTCATTTCCTCTCTTTTTCCTTGCTCTTTTATCGAAAAGTTACTATCGGAATCCGGGCTTTAGGAAGCTGTGTTGGGTCTTGGAGTCAGGATTTATTCTTTGGTCCTTTACTAAATTTATTGATCAGTTGGTGGCGTTTGACCCGCAACTAGGACACTGTTTTTCTGTATAATTAGATAGGTAGCTGTTGCTCTTTTCTTACTGTCTTGATTTTATCCCATTATAATTGCCGTTTCACTATATTTAGAAATTTAATGCGTAAAATTTTCAAAGTAAAACTTTAGCTCCGCTCCGGCCCGCTGGTGTCAAATGTTCCAGAATAAGCTGTGTATTTAGATTTATTGATAAGGGCCTGGTAAAAAAAAAATGCTATGTGTTTTTACGTGGTAAAAAATTGATAAGGATGTGGTAAAAAAAAAAAAAAATGCTGTGTTTTTGCGCAAGTTCATGACAGCTGTCTGTTTTATTTCTTTTTTTGTTTCTTTGTTTTGTTTCAATATTCTAATTAATTTTTTTAGTTCTATTTTTTTAAAAATCATTTTTTCAGCTAAAAGTGATAAATGTAGGAAAATCTGACAATTTTTTCTTTTTTATTAAGTGACCTTGATCATATGAACAATATAATGTGTAAGGATCCTCAGGTAAATCAGTTGTTTGTTTCTAAGCTGTAAATTGATCCAGGGAGGAGACCAATGAATCAATACTATAGCCTGGATTATTTTTTAAGTATTTTTAAGATTTTTAGAAATATTACTTTGACCATACGCTGCTAACGTTTTTGCTATGTAATTGTTAATTTTTATAAAAGGCGATTTACTTTTTTTTTTTTTTTTCAAGATTCAAGAACAAAATATGGATCGGAAGGAGGTCGTTATATTGCAATGGAGATTCTAAAGACCGGGACAGCAAAAGCGTCTAATGAAAATAAAAAAATTTAAATTTTAGCTCTTATTAGCCTTAAGACGGAGAAATTACTGCTATGAACAAGATTGTTCATATAGATTTCATCGATAGTGCTGGTTATTTAAGCGGTTTCAAATCTAAACAAAAACTTGACGCCGATTGGGTGACATATACGCACAAAGGCTAGGCCCGAGAGAAGAGTGAAACGACTTCGGCTATGAGTTTGCGGATTAGGTTTCTCAAGAATTTTGTCTGACTTGAATTCTCACGGACTTAGATTATAGAATACCCCAAGGTCTACCTGCACAGTGAGCCTAAGGCAACCACTTGTGGTGTAACTTGGGACATTGGAGCTATTGTTAAGAAGATTTGGACATCTAAAAAAGACGAATGACTATTCACCAACCTAGATCTTGTATCTTATCGTATTGGTTTAAAGTTATTTAATTTGCTTTTTAGGAGCAGCAATGCCGAGGCTGATTACTACTCTACCAGTTATGGCAGCACTCCGGGTTCCTATTCAAACTCTTGGATGCAACATCCGTCTCATACTCTGCTTCTTGAGAACGGTTTCACTCAACATGTCTACCACAAGTACAGAGCAAGGTGTCTCAAAGGTTAATAGCCTTTTATGCTGTTCTTTTTTTATCTAACAATCTAATCCTGTGAATACACAACCAAGTTGTCTTTTCCTTAGCTCTCTCTCTCTCTCTCTCTCTCTCTCTCTCTCTCTCTCTCTCTCTCTCTCTCTCTCTCTCTCTCTCTCTCTCCCTCTCTCTTTCTCCCTCTGTCTCTATCTCTCTTTCTCTCCTGTTTTGCATGGAAGAAAAGCCTCAGTTTATGATTCAATATATATTTAATCCAGTGCGAAAGGTATATGACATAAATGATTACCCAAATGTGACGAAACTAATATTAATTCTCGGACTTTTGATATTTCCGTATGTTTTTAGGATTATGCAATAATCCTAAAAAAAAAAAAAAAAAATACTGCTTTACTTAAAATACAAACCCACGCATAAGATACAAGAATACTTTAAATTTTATATCGTAATCAAAAATCCTAAAAGGCTTTTTTTTGTACTGTACAAAAATCCTGTGTTGTTTTGTGTTTTCTGTAGCACCAGTTTTGCATAATCCTACTAACGTAGGGAAACATCATCAGTCGCTTAGCTTTAGATGGATGTCGCATAATTTCTGTTCGTTTTAAGTTTCAACTCTGCCCTCTACTTTCATCTCAAAAACTTTGTTTTCTTTTATATCAGCTTTTGCACGTTTTTAGCAAAAAAAAATACTATATAAAACTTGCACAATAAACCAATATCATAATGTATAGTAGCTTGAGAGAAATAAGAGCGAACTATAATAACCTTGTTTCTATACTGAAAGCAAGGCCGTATTCAGGGGGGTGTTGGGAGTTTGACCCCCCCCCCCCCCTGAAATATTAGTCCGACTCGTAAAAAGGTTACGAAAATGTATATAAACAAATTTTTGATGAATTAAAAAAAAAAAAAATTTTTACCCCCCGCGCATAAAAAAAAAAAAAATCCTGGATACGGTCCTGAATGAAAGTTTCGGCTATTAAATTCGTTTCGTTGTCATATAACGTCTGAAGCGCACATAAGATTAAAAGATTATGGGTTATATACTGCCGTCCAATTTTAACTAAAAAAAAATTAGCTGCTAATCTTCTGTTAAGCCCGTGGAAATAAAAGTGTTAGCTAACATATCTCGGAAACTTATTCATCGGGTTGGGAGCACTAAAAAACTGCAAGCTCGAAGAAATCCCAGTATAGACTACCAGGCACGCTTATACCTGAAGATGTTTGGAAGAAATGAAAAGAAGAATTTAGCCGTTAGCTATCTCTGTATTTTTCATTGGCCTCTAGTGCTGAAAAAAAAAGTTTAGAGGTCAGTGCTATCCATGCAAAAAATACGATTGTATTTGTTGATCAATGTGGGACACAGTCAACCTCTAGTTAATAGGTTTATGACTATGGCGATTTCAATGTTGCATGTGCTAAATTACTGTTCACTAGTCAGTTTCTTTGAAGAGCATATTTTAAATTTTGGCTCGCATTAGCCGCGCTTCCCTATTTCCTATGTTGCTGCTAACACTGCAACAACGATGGGAACCTCCATACAAAGGGGTTTTGACGATAGTAATTTCAAAGGTAAAATGTGTGTGTTTCCTAGGTTTCTATTTATTTATTTTTATGTTTCCTAGCCTTCTCTGCTTTGGAAATGGCAATAAAACTGCTATTTTGGGTGCTTTACTTTGTATCATCTCTGTGATCCTCAAATAAGAAGCTAGTAGGTGCCGTGCGCATCACTGCTACTCAGACAAAAAAAAAGTGGTTTTCATAGTTTTCAAGATGGGGGGGGGGGCTATAAGCCGATTTATTGGGTTTATAACGATCGTGGTTTTAGTGGTGTACTATTTATTTATATTTGATCTCCTACGATTCTCAAAAATTTTGTTTGCTATTGCTGTGTTTGAATTTGAATAATTGTCATTATTTCTGAATCATGGTTCATGATTCATGGAATCATGGTCCCACTGGAAAATATTTCTTACTTGATATTTTCTTAGAAAAAAATCTTTCTAAAACGTCTTAAAACGTCTTTCTAAATTTATGGTTACTATGGACCGTGGTTCTCTTTACTAGGTTGTAGCCATTATCGCATACCCATATGAATTTGTCTCCATATTTCCGATATTCTTTTAACTATTAAGTTAAATTTTTAATAAGCCATAAATTCAGCTTGAAATTTACCATACTTACAATTACGAATGAATGTCATTTCCTTTGCTTGGAAACGCTTGGATTTTAATTATTAATCACGCAATGAATTGATGACGGAAATCAGGGTTTCTTTAACAGAATCGTTAACATAATATTTCCAAGTCATTTCCACATGGGGATATCGTGTTTCCCCTTGGAAGAGCTTTGTGCAGCGATTTTCCCAATCACTGTGGAGTTTACTGCAAAAGGATTCCGCTTAAAACTTAGAAATAAATGTTCAAATGGGGAAAAGTCCATTTATTAGACCGTGAAAACATATAAAAGTCTGAATATTTCGACTACATATGCAGCGACCGTCATCAGCAGAATTACTTTGTATCCATTTTCACTGTCTAATAAATGGACATATCCCAAATTGAACGTTTATTTGTTCGTCATAGAAAGGCAGTGCAGTCTTGGAAAAAATTACTCAATTTAAGGTATGACGTCGAAAATAAGATTGAAACTTGGAAAGTTTCTAATTAAAAAATTAATTGAGAAGAAGGGAAAATGTTTTGAAGATTACAGAGGATTCTATGTTGTCAGAAATGAGGCATTATTTGTATTGAAAGCATAGTCTCTTATAGAGAGTAGCGTCCATACATGTATGTATGTAAGCATTATGAGCTGATGCTGATTCATATAAATATGGTATTTGACGATTTTTATGGTAAGAGGTTGAAATGTAGTGCAAGTGAGTGTTTTGAGGCTCTAATACTATAGGCACCAGTTGCTCTCGCGTTTTTTCCCCGATATTACCTGTAGGAGAAAATTCTTGGATCATGGTTGGGAAAATATGTTGACAGTTCGGTTGATTTAGACCAAGGAGTTGAGGCGTGAACCCAGTCAGGGTCGAGTCAATTTAAAAGGATTCAAAGAATTAAGAACCCTTGCTGTAAAACTGTTTCAGAATAACGCCTGCTCTGTATTAGCGTGAGCAATAATTGAATTATCTCTGTATTTGAAATTAAGTGCCTTATCCCTCGAACATTGTTACCGCATACCCTTTTTTTGCGTAATAAAAATAAAAAAACATGACGTTTCCATTTTGACTCTTGTAATTTCGTGCAATCAGCTCTTATAATTTCGAATATGCATCTGAACATAGGAATTTTAATCGCGTTTAATCATTCGGAATGCATAAAGTTTAAAGGATATATTCAAGATTTTGCATTGCTACCCATATGACGTGATAACATTTGGTGACTGCGTTAATGAAGTCTATTTCTATATAAGAAAATAAAGGTTGACAAAAATTCTACGTACTTTCTTCTCTTAATTTTTTTTTCTTATGTTTTGCCTGTTTTTTTTTTTTTTTCTCTCTTTTTTTTACCGGTAATGCTGTTATAATTGAGGGCTATAGTAGTGACTTTACTTGACTTGTGGGCTATAATAGTAATGATATACCAAATAGTGTTAATTCTTCTTTCTTTTTTTTATCAAAAATTCGCCTAACATTGTGTTTTACTCTCTAGCTTTTTGGCTTCTGCCCTCTTTGCTTATTTTTGTTAGATGGACCTTAACCCAATTTATTGCAGAGAGGAAGGTGCTTGGCCTTGGAAAATCAGCCGAAATGAATACGCTTTTCCGATTTTGGTCATTCTTTTTGAGAGATCACTTTAACAAGAAAATGTACAACGAATTCAGACAACTTGCCAAGGAAGATTCAGCTGCGGGTTTCAGGTACTTTTTATACCTTGATTGCTTTTCACTGTTTTCATGATAGAAAAGTTCTATTGAGCTATTAATGACCTATGTCATAATCAACCCCGTTTATGGGACATCAAAAGCAACATAGACATCATACTCAGTGGTCTGCGTCGTGCAAAACACTGCTGTAGAAATTCGCTAAAATTCTATAATAGTTGTTATTATATTATAGTTGTATATTACTGTTATTATATTATATATAATTATTATAGTTGTTGAACTAAAGAGTTCCTAATGCAACATTTTTATGATTGGAAATCTTTCAACACTATTCTCGGAAAAAAGTATAATGACAGTCAAAAGTCAAAGTCGGCCAAATCTCAATAATGACGAAAATCACCGCAGACTTTGTGCCAAAATGAAACTAATCAGGAATAGAATTTTTCTAGACTGTTATTTACTAACTGGATGTTGTGATAGCGCAGTTGAATTGCTCGGTAATACGGGACCCGGAGTTGGATCTCATCTGCAGCAGCTTAACTCGATTCTGGTGGCGAGAATACGCCAGTGTCTCCATAATAACTCAAACAAGAAGAAGAAGTTTCCTCGCCCTAGTGCCCACCAATAAAGAAGAAAATCTCCTTAGATAGAAGATGGAGTATTCAATCATGCAAAGCATTACTTAAAAGGTGATTTGGGACGCCCAAATGGTTTCAGTTCATTTCTTCCTATTTCTTTGTAGCCCTTCGATGTACATATTCGAATCTGGGTTAGATACCAAATGATATAATGGTTAGAAGAAAGAATAAATGAAGTTATAAAGTTTAGGGTGGTAGACCGGACTCAATCATATGATATTAGCGTTCTAGTCATGCGTTAATTTCTTCAAAGGAAGATCATGCTGATATATGCTGCTTAGAGGTAGGGATAGATAAAAAGATTAAAAGTGAATTGGAAAGTTTGGGTGTGCCTAGTATCAGAAAAAAACATGTTCATGCCTCTTAAATTCTGTAAAATTATCACAGCCGCTTCTCATATATGAGAATATGATCTCTTATATGTTTTGTCATATTCTCATCGGTCCGATATAAATCATGTCTTGAATGTGCAGAGCTTAAGAGGCCTGATTCTTGTCAGTAGCAATATAATAAATCGCGCGATATTCATTTGAACACTGTATTTAAAAGATTGTATTTTTTCAACCAACGAAGTTTCAATTATTTATCTCAGTCTAATCGTAGTTTTCCTTGTCACTTTTTAATGGTTTAAAGCCTACTGGTTTTGTTTTGCTGTATTGCTAGTCACATCTATGCTAGAAATTAATAGAAGGGAAAGATAACCCACTAAAGTAGGGTCCCTTTTAAAGGAAATTGATTTTTAAAGGTGAAAAAAAGGAAAACCAATGGAAAAATTTTCCGGTTGGTACCAGGAATTTTTCTATGAAAACTATAACATATGCAAGGAATTGATATGGGTTTCAAATAAGGGTGCTCTCTTTTCAAGGATTAATCCCCCTTCTCAGTTTCTGTTTGCATGTGCCTATTTTGGCAGCTGCTGTAAAAATAGCAGATATTTTTCGTTTACCTTTTATTTCAAGAATTTATCTCTCAATGTGTATGTTCCATGTTAATTTTTTTTTTACATTATTTTCTGCTCTTGTGCGATTTGAACACATCAAAGAAACCCGAAAATTCAGCTTTCATTCCACAGCTATGATTCAGCTCTGCGCTAAATTATAGTTGTGAAATTTGGTGGGCATTGTTTCTTATGTTGGAAACATGTTTCTTTGCTATGTTTCTTTATGTTGGAAATATGTTTCTTATGTTGGAATATGGGCTGAAAGTTGTTGAAAAAAGGATAATTTTCCTGTTTTTTTTTTTTTAAGCAAGTTTAGATCCTTCTCCAAGAAAAAGTCTAAGTAATATCATTATTCTGGCTAAGTGAAAGGACAGATCTGAGAGTAATGAATCTAATGATATAAATATCTTGTCCTCTTGGTGCAGTTACAGCTGCAGGCTTGTCGCAAAATACTAAATCGGAACATAAACCAGGGGTGCCAATTCGGGGGGGGGCATGCCCCCCCCCCCGCCTAGACTTTGAAAATTACCTTATTATTTATATTTCACAGCTATTTTCTATTTTAGCTATGTGCTATATTAAACCAGAAACTGGTCCAATAAATACGATCAACAAACTGGTGCCCTAATTATATAATCTTGTTTTGAAATGTCTAAGAGCGAGCGCGTCTACACTATTTTATTTCCGAGGAGGGTTCATTCAACACTAAGCTTCATGTGGTCAGTACCCGTTTCGTTATTGTTCTTGTGAAGAATTCTTTGTAAACTATGAGTTTTGTATATTGCCTTTTTTAGTAGCTGGGAAAGGAAATGAGTTCTAGGGTTTCAAGGGGGTTTTTGTCAGCAGATTCTTGACGTTGTTGAATAGTTTATGGGATGACTAGTCCCAGTGGAGTGTATGGGACTGTCGTGAACAGGAAATGTAAGTGATTGGTTTTTGGGGTTTCTAAGCGGGGTAGTTTCACCGTGGAGTATGGGAGTGATTTTCTAAGTGAATTTCTACGTGTTTCTTCAGTTCTTCTCTTGCCATGTCTGAGTGAAGTCCTTGTCTACTAGTCGTTTAACTGTGAGTAAAAAGCGACAACAAACTTTGGATTTTTTTTCGGTGAAAATGCGGAAGAAAAATGAAGAAACTTTAGTGCAAGAAACTGGCAATAGTGTCAGCGCCCAAAGTCTCGGGTTAGTTGAGATAAATTCCCCAACCTGTGACAGAATTTCGAAAACTAGCGGAACAATAAATGGCTCAGATCAACATGAAAGGTCGGTCTGCATCGCTGAACCCCATGTGGGTTCCAGTAGTAGTCAACAAAGTCTCTCAGATATCTCTAGAACGCGTCACGACAAACCAGCTCAACCTATTCTTGAGAGATATCCGGCTACCACTTCTAACGGAAGGAAATTTAGTGCACATTACTATAAGACTTATGAATGGATTGAATACTCAAAAAACTTGAATTCCGTGTTTTGTTTTGCTTGCCGCCATTTTTCTATGGGGACTCTAAGGGCTGGAGAAACTGCTGGAAAAAGGGCTTTCATTGAGTCAGGATTTTACAAGTGGAATAAACAGTTCTGCTCTATTAAAGCAACATGATGGTTCTGAAAGACATAGGCATTGTATGTCAGCATGGACGGAATTTAAGATAATGAGTACTGATACTTCGAAATCTATAGCGAATGCCTTAATTCAATCCAGATCTCAAGACGTTCAGGAAAATAGAGATCATGTGAAGTACATTTTTCGCGCTATTTGCTTTCTTGGCCGCCAGGGTCTTGCTTTGAGGGGTCATGACGAATCAGAAACATCTGCAAACTGGGGTAATTTGGTTGAATTGATGGAGGAAATGTCTAAAGGCGACGAAAAGCTGAAGGCCAAGTAACAGCGCCGATATGGTCACTATTGCAGTCATCAGTACCAAAATGACACAGTTACACTGATAGGAAATGCCTTGCGCCAAGATATTATTTCAGAAGTAAAATCAGCTAATTACTTTGCTATTCTTGTTGGCGAGACAAGAGATGTTTCTAGAAAAGAACAGTTAGCGATCCTACCCAGGTACACATCAAATGGAAAAGTAGTGGAGCGACTAATCGGCTGCTATCACATGCACAAATTAGACGCCGAGAGATTATTCACCTTGATTTGTGAAACTATAGAAATGCTTGGTGTAGATTCGATGCTGTGTATTGCCCAATGTTATGATGGCACATCCGTTATGAGTGGGAAATTTAACGGAGTTCAAGCAAAGTTTAGGGAGAAGGTGCCTCATGCAGTTTATGTAAACTGTCGCGTCCACAGATTAAACTTGGTTTTGACTGACTGCCTAAAAAATATCAGCGAGCTTTCTGAATTTTTCTCTGTGGTGCAAAGACTTTACGCATTTATATTATGCAGCAATACTCGTCACGAGCTATTTGTGGAATCCCAGCGTATTAGCGGGCAAAAAGTCTTGGAGCTAGAGAGGACCGTCCAGACTCGCTGGTTTTACGCAGTTCGCTCTATTTCGAAGGTGAAGGCCAGATTTGATTGTATTGTTGCTGTGCCTGCCGCAGTCTCTGATAGTTCCAACGGCGAGGCAGCGTGTGAAGCAAAAGGACTACTGGACAAAATCAACTCTGCCTCTCTTGTTTCAACTTTACACATAACGGAAAAAGTGTTAGTCATTGTAAATTGTTTATCAGAGCAACTTCAATCCGGAAGTTTGTGGATTTATAAGGCACTTGCACTGATTTCTGGGACATATGAGACACTCCAAAAGCTGAGAAATGATAACGAATGGAACAACTTACGCAAAAACATATCTGAATTCTTGGCTTTAAATGATATCCAGGAATCGAAATCTCCACAATCTAAGACCAGAGCTCGAAGCAAGAGAAGTCAAGCCATTTCGATTCGTCTCAAAGACTTTCTTTCAAACTCAACAACCGGTAAACGCAATATCAGTCAGCCAGTTGAATCAGACTGCGATAAACTTCTGTACTTTGAGGTAATAGATCGTTTCACGAGTGAGATGGACCAACGTTTCATGCAGAATATGCCTCTGCTTGACGCTTTATCTGCCTTCGACCCCTCAAGTTCAAATTTTTTCGTATTTTCGAAAGTGGAAAGAGCTTTGTGTCGTTATCAAGGGATTCTCGGTGTCGATGACCATGCCATAGAATCCCAGCTTTCTATTGCACAGCTGCGTCTATCAAAAGTGATATTTCAAAAATAGATCTTCTCCGAGCTATCAAAATCTCATCCGACCTCCCATTTGCTTATTCTTCAGTTCTAAAACTGATGAAGCTAGTTGCTACTTTGCCTGTGACCACTACTAGTAATGAACGATTCTTCTCGGCATTAGGGCGTGTGAAAGACTATCTGCGATCGACGATGGGAAACGACAGACTCAGTGATCTCATGATAATGGCCGTTGAAAAAGAGGAGGTAAAGAAACTGGATTTGGATAGATTTGTCAACGATTTTGCCAAGCAGCGACCTTGCCGCTACCCCCTGTTTTAGGTATGTTTGCTAAATGTTGTTCTTTTTTTTGCATCTTAATTTTTTTTAAAAATTCTTGCCCCTCCCCCTACATTTTCGTGAATGGGCGCCACTGACATAAACCTTAATTTTATATTGGGCTTTTATTTTAATACCTGGCGTTTTTGGAACTCTTTAGGGTTCGGGTGTATAATTGATGAGAACAAAATGGTTCCATTTGACAAACTTGTGTTAAGAGAAACTTTAACATTAAGAGCAATGTGTTTAAAATTGCTTTCCGTGTTAAATTCTAGTTTTAATGCTCTCATTCTTGTGTACGCTTGTTAGAAATTTTTCAGATTTTGTTTTCGATATTTTAAGAACTTACCGTGTGCGTTAACTTCTCATTCTTTCTGTCGTGCTCGGACTCACTGTTTTAAATATATTCAGATTGTAATTTGTCAAAAGTTATTATCTATTGATTTGAGTCTCTGAAGCTGCTATAAGAGCGTATGGATAACCCCTCTATTGAGATTTTGTGATAGCTCTAGTCCCTAACCCTATGTATAATAACTTCTTCTTCGCTTTCTCTTTTTCAAACTTTAGAATTAAATTTCCTTTCTTATTTTCTAGATATGGCTATGAATGTTTGTTCAGGCTTTACAGTTATGGTCTCGAAAGGAAATTCCGCCCTGAAATCTTTCAACATTTTGAAGAGGAAACAATAGCTGACTATGAAGATGGTATATATCTTTCTAACTTTTTTCCCCTTGTGTAGTCTTGGATTTCCCTTTCAGGGAATTAGACGTAAACATTTAATTTTTGGCTGGGGCACCAATGGGGAGGGAGGAGGGGACAATTCCCTCTTCTTGACTTTGAAAAGTGTTTCTTTGGTATTATCATTTAAAAAAAATGACCCCCCCCCTATACGTTGAAAATATTTTGTTGTATCCATGGAATAATTGAAAAAAATCCTTCCTCCCCCTTCCCCACACGTATACACACATTTTTACAAGTTTGGCATCCCCCGTTTGGGATTGGATTTAAAATCCATATACTGGTCAGGTTGTCTGTTTCTCTCCCTGAACCTTACTCCTCCTCCTCCCAAAAATTCTTACGATTTTTAGTCTAGTACCTGTCTTTCAGACAAGATCACTAATTGAACTTTTTGACGAAAAAATCGAGAATTTTTTTATTTTTGTCGATAACACATATTTCTCCTACTGGGTTTCAGAACAGGACATTGCTAATGTTCACTGTAATTAATGGTAATCATAATAAATAAAAAATTACAGAAATCATTACCTTTCAAATCTGAGCCTACTTTTTTTTTTTTTTTTTTTTTTTTTTTTTTTTTTTTAAGTTAATGTTTAAACTAATGTGAAAAAACATGAATGTGAGTTGACCAAACTAATGCTGAAGAAACGTGAAAATAATAGAAGTACCTTATATATACAGCACTAATTTGCCACACCTTGGTTTTCTACCAATCTACTTCATTGAAAAAAAGTCTGTATGTTATTTCTAATAATATTAAGTGCAAATATTGCACTTCCTGCTACAATCATTTATTTATTTATTTAATTTTATTCAATACAGGAAAAAGCCACAGGGTTGTCGCAATAGAAACGGGACGAGATCATAAAACAATGAAACGGGAAATAAGGCAAAATCTGGTAAATTTTACTATTCTGTATATTATTTTGTAAAATTCTCATGCAATTTTCCTCTTTTTGTTTTGCATGAATTCTCAAAACCTTAGTTTGCTGAAAACGGTTGTCAATCAGAATAATGTTAGCTCTGATTGTATTTGGATCATTGTCTTCCGAAAATGTCTAATCAACCTCTTGTGTTTTGTATTCTTTTTATCTATCCAGGTATTCAAGGGTCAATTCTTTCTGTGACAACTTGTTTTGTTAAGTGCATCCTATGGATGTTTGACGCGTTATTACTTTTCCAGGTCAACTATATGGTTTGGAAAAATTTTGGGCATTCTTAAAGTATTACAAGTATGCTCACAAGGTTAAGGTGTGCCCCAAAATTCAAGAGTTTCTTAAAAAATTCAACACTGTGGACGACTTCAGGGAAAAATATGTGAGTTTTTTTTAGTTTATTTATTGGAATCTTCCAGTGTTGAAATCTGGGATGCCAAATGGACACTTTTAGTGCCTTTTGGACATTTTTTCACTCTGAAGGACACCGGGACACTATTGGATCAAAAAAGGCAGCTTTTTGAAATAAAGGACACTTTTTGGACATTTTTTTAATTTGTACTTTAGTTTTAAACTTTGGTAACGGCTTGGGGATTTTTCTTAGATGTTTTTGTGCCCTGCGCAAGCACCATTTGTCAACCGAATAGGACCTAAAGTCTTAAATAATTTCTTAGACCACAATGCTTTTCCATTTACAAAAAATTAAATAAGAAAAACGGGTTTTAATTTCTATAAAGCAGTGAATACATAAAATTCTATAAAGCAGTGTCTATAAAGCACGTATTCACTGATTTATAGAAATTAAAACCTATTTTTCTTGTTTAATTTTTTGTAGACCTAAAGTCTTAACAAATGTTGTATGCTAGAACTATCAAATCCATCTTTTTCTTCTATCCTACGGTTGTCGTTTGTCATCAAGTCGGTCAACTTCAAGGATCTACCTACTGCTTGTGGCAAAGTCACGAAGGCCGCTGAAAAGACTGGAAAGAATAAGAGATTGACCAGTCCCTGTTTGCAGATTCTGCGTAAATCCGTGTGGCGTGTAGCCGTGTGCTTATGGCTGATATTATAAGCCTTCTGAAACCTATTACTGAGTCTAAGTGGGAGCAAAGGGGTATCTAAGCCAGTAAATTTCGACGGCGGTGGTGGGCATCCCGGCAATGAGGCTTGACTCTTCGTCCCAAGGCTGCATAGGAAGTCTGCTAGTGCATCTCACAGTGGTGAAGGGATGTAAACATCACCGAGCTCCACGCCGAGCAAGGTGATGGCCAACGCGCTTTGGGTGACCGCAAGACAGGAGATCTTGTGATGTACCTTATCCCCATAAAACTCTCAATAATGATGACAAATATAATTAGTAACAGTTTGGCTACGGCGTCCTGGGTATTATGCAATGCGACGAGAATGGTGTTCTCGCCAAAAAGTAGGATAGCTACCGTCTTATCAAGAAGACAAAGCCTGAATATCGGCTGCTGGAACCTGTGCTCGATTAAATGTTTATTGACACAATCTTTTGTAACTGATGAATATTATCTTTATAACATTGATAATCTGTGTGTTCCTGACACGAGACTAAATCGACATGACATATTGACCCTTGAATTTTCGGCTGGGAAGGCGGTCTCTTTTTTAACTCGGGACCATTAGATAGATCTGGCCGGGCAGGAGTAGGTATCCTGTTGTCCCCCAAAGCAATCACTGGGCTCATTGAATATGAGCCTGTGTCTGAGAGAATCATACGGGCAAGAATTAAAGGTCGCATGAATAATCTGACTATCCTTAGCGTTTACGCCCCAATAAGATATGCCACTGAACAGCAAAATGATCAGTTTTTCAATGACCTGCAGTCAGTCGTTGATAATGTTCCCCGGAAAGATATCCTTCGACTTGGAAGCGTCTTCAATGCTAGAATCGGCAGAAATCTGAATAACTTGGAACAGGCGATCGGCAAGCACGGCCTCGGAGACCGGTGCACAAATGGAAACAGGCTTCTGCTGTTAACAATGCAGAACAATCTTGCAGTGGCTAACACCTGTTTTAGACACAAGTTGCGTCATACTTATACTCGGAAGCTTCCTGATGGAAGAGTAAAAACCCAAGTAGATTATTTCCTTGCATCTCGATGATGGCAATCTATGGTGTTGGACTCAAGAGTGTGCAGAGGTGCTGACACGGAATAAAAAAATGGATTCTGACCCCTTCTTGCTGAAGACAAAGCTAAAGTACAGACTTAGCTCAAGGAAGACTACTATGCCAAACCAGAAAATAGACGTGTTGAAGCTGAAAGTAGATGAGTACCGAGGAGTATTTGTCCTTGAACTCTCAAACCGATTCGATGTCCTTCAAGATGACACCGAGGAGGCGACCCCGACTGATCAGTGCCCAAACTGCCCCAAGATAAAGATTGAGAAGAAATGGAGCAAACCCAAGGACCACATCAATGAAGCTGCCTCAAACATACTTGGGTTTGCCAAGCATAAAACCAAGAAATGGATCTCAGAAATGACACTCAAACTCTGCCAAGAAAAAAGAAATGACCGACAAGAAATCCCCCACATACAAAGTGCTACGACAAGAATGTCACAAATCGGGAAGAGCTGACAAAAAAGCCTACTGGTTTAATGTTCTCAGTGACATGGAAAGCGCTGCATAACGGAACGATACACGAAAACTCTATAAGATACTTGGAGAATGCACTGGGAAGAAGAAGCAAACTACCATCCTCTCGCTTAAGGTGAAGGATGGGAAAATACTCACAAGCAGTGAGGAGCTTATCCAAAGATAGCCAGCTCACTTCCAAGGGCTATCGAGACCAGAAGACAATAGTAATCGAAAGCAACCACTTACTGCAACGCAGAACCCCCCACACAACCAGGCTTATGAAATGTATATACGGACCCAACCTCCAGGGGTGAATTAGTTAAGGCGATCCAAGTTTTGAAAAACCAAAAAAGCCCGGGTATAGCTGGGATTACTGCCAAGCCACTGAAAGCTCTCCCTGGTGTGGTGATGAATAAATTTCATAGCCTAATAACTGAAGGCTGAGACAATGAATATATCCCAGATGAGTGGAAGACCTCAATAATTGTCCTACCTTCTAAGAAGAAGACCTAATCGACTGCAAAAACTACCAAGGTATATCCCCTATCCCCATTGCTGCCAAGCTGTTCGCAGTCATACCTTTAAATAGATTCAGAGACACCCGAAACAGACGAACGGGACTCAACCAAGCAGGATTCAGGCTGGACATGGGTTGCTGTGACCAGATTTTTAGCCTGTGACAACTCCTTGAACACCGGTTTAAACACCAGCAGGAAACAATTCAAATCTTCATAAAGTTCATTAACGTGTTTGATTCGGTCCATCGTGATGGAATATGGGAAGCAATCAGAGAGGACGGTGTGCCTGAGAAGATCTTCAATCTGATCAAGGCATACAATGCTGGAACAAAGGACCAGGTAAGAGTCGATGGCCATCTTTCAGATCTGATCCTGATCGAGGAAAGTATACATCAAGGTTGTGTCTTTTCACCAACTTTGTTCAAATTCGTCATCGATTAGATCCTCAGGGTCCTGGACAAGCATAAAGGCGTTGCAGTGAGTCCGTCCTTCTCCGTCAAAGATTTTGACTGTGCTGGCGATGTGGACATGCTTGCTGAATCTGTTGCAGAAGCCCAGGCTATGGTAAATGGCACGACAGTCACGGAACTCTCGACTGGTCTCCAAATAAGCATACCAACAACAAAATCCATGCGAACCGCTGGGATGGATGGAACCCCCTGTTGACCTAAATGTTAATCAGATAGAGGACGTCCAGTCGTTCAAATACCTCGGATTGATGGTAAACCTTGCCGGCAAATCTTCAGGAGGAATCCAGAGCCGCATATCGTCAGACTGGAGTGTCTTCCTTCAACTACGGAAGCAGAGCAAAATATCGCCACGCACAAAGTTCCGAGTGTATGAAGCTTTGGTTCTCTCTGTCCTCCTCTATGGATGTGAAACATGGTCACTTAAAGTAGCCGAAGCGTTGAGCTTGAATATATTCAACCACAAATGCCTGCGCTATGTCCTTGGAATCCGCCTCTCAGATAGAATCTCGAATGAAGAAGTCAGAAGAAGATATGGGGTTCGCACACTTATCTCCGACATTGTTAATCAGCGGGGACTAAGATGGTTTGACCACACAATGCACAGACCAGATGACTATATGAGCATAATATGCTTCAAATGTCTACCACTACCGACATGGAAGAAGAGGGCAGGAGGCTTGAAGAAGACGTGGCTAGTAATAGCTAAGTCTGATCTGGAGCCAATCAGAGGATTCCGAAAATACGGCCGTCACTGGGATCGCTAGTTGGCATGAAATGGTGGAGCCTGCCACTCTCGAGCGAAACCTATGGAAGGAGACATGTCGTCATCTGCTGGGTGCCACGATGAGTCTGGATACGGCTTGAACGTGCAACAAGTACAAGTAAGCACAAGGTTCTTATTATACTGCTGTCATAGAAAGAAAGAAGTTTCGCAGAAAAGCTGTATTGCGGCTTAATTTTATTTATAGCCGCTAGCGAATGTTTCTGTTTTAAATTCTATACTTCCAGCTGTGATTTTTTGTCTAATGCTTGTCGCCAGTTTCTATCGAGTATAACTCAAGCGAATTAATTTCAATCAGCCTTGTCTTCTCACTTTTTTAGTTCTCGAAAACGTCATTTTTTTCTCCTGGCTACTTCTAAATGTTCAGAAAACGACAAGATAGAGGAGTTGTTAAATGATTTTAACCCCTTGACCAACCAGTTGACTGAGTGGGTAAGGAGATTGACGTATTTTGTTGAACTTTAAAACCATGTAGGTCAAAATAGAGATTTTGTTGCTACAGCCGTTTGGACCTTGTCGCACCCCAAGATCCTTAATAGCTACCTAAGATCAACGAATCGCATCTTTTTCGCATAACTTATGAAAATGCCGAAGTGAAAATAAATCTCTATGATTGGTTCTTTACTTTTCGAATAAGATAGGTAGCGGCATTGATAATCGGTATAAAATTTCGCTCTGTTGACATTCTAATGACGATTTTTTTTATGCCATATCTTCAAATTCAACTAGTATTATTGGTAGCGTTAAGGACAAAGATGGAAATACTTGCAGAAATCATGCAGGTAACAGACCGCGGGGTAGCAGAACAAAGAAGGACGAATTTCACAGATTTTTGGCACTTTTTTCACAGGCTTTGAAAATTCATAGTGGCAACCCTGTATATTGGCTAGTTTTCTAGAGGGACACTAAAAGTGTCCATTTTTGGCTGATTTGGACACTTTTGTCCCTAAGAGTTTTGGTAACCCTGGTTGAAATGGCATTATGAGCAAACACATTTTCCGTATATTATAAGATAAATTATGGAGCTCCAGTAAATATAGTTCTTGTGAATGTTTCTCAACTTTAACTTTACCTGTGATGCTGCGAAGCCATTCCGCCTCGTCACCATCGAAAAAATATAAATAAAATACCGTTTCCAACAGAGTTCTAACGCATATTTTCTGGAACTCCCCCAACCTTGCCTCATTAAAGTCGCTGTATAGCCAATCATTTTTCTAAAATTATTCCATCCGTCTTCTACGTTGCCAAGTTTTAGACTCTCCAGTTTAATATTCAATTCTTCCTGGAAATATTTTCTCAAATTCTCATCCTTGAGTCTACCAACGTCAAAACTTCCCGGAAGGTAGTAACCTTTTCAAATTCCAGCTTTAGATTAACCCTAGACACTGTAGATGGTGATCTTTACTTTTAACATCGATAACAACGGTAGTATTTCACTTCCAAGTTCCTTAATTTTGTTCTATAAAAAGTCGATTTCTGACCCAAGAGTTTAGGACAGGGTATCCTGTGACATATCATTTGGTGGTTATTTATATGTATAATTTGTATTTGAGTTTCGGGAACGGATGTTGGGGAATTTGATTGTTTAAAGTTTTGTTTACGTTTTTAAGTGACATTGATACGAGTAAAGATGAATCTGAATGCGAATTAGTTATGTCGTTCAATCAGGCATTGTTTAGAAAGAAAAAAAAAATCAAAAGCTCTCCACTCTTTAATATTTTTGTGGGATCATTCTTGTATAAGAATACATTAGCCCTATTTTTTCTTCATTTCAGGATTTCAATAATGTTGCCATCTATATATTCAGCACCTTTTTAAACTTTGAGCTTCTTAAGATAATGATATTTAATTATTGTTTAGGAAAATAATTGAACTAACCGGTAAAAAAATTTAAATGAAAACTTCGTCTGATTGTTAAGTCCAGTGTAAGATAATATAAAAACAAGGTTTTTCATTTGGGTGTATATAGGATGCTAGTAAGTTAAAAAGAGGGAAGAGGATGTATGGTTAACAGAGGGATTTTTGATTGAAAATAAAAGCGTTTTTGTTGGAATTATCCTGGTCCCACCATGGAAGGGTTATAACGAAAGGGCACACTGCAAAATGGCTGGGCAGATATTGGATATATCTAGATGCATATGTACCCGGTCAGAAGGTTGTACAATGCCGATATGTCCAAGACCTGCCCAATAAATGTTATAGAGAAAGCTTTGGGTGTAAGCGTATAGGTGTAGGCTTGAGCATAGATTTAATTATTTAATTAAAATTATGTCTGGAAAGTTTTATCTGCTTAAATTTAAAGAGTAATTGACATAGAAATGTTTTAAATTTATTTGCTTTGGAGGTGGGACATAAATGCAGTCATTAGTTTTAAAAAGCTAATATGTTGGTACCACAGAGACGAGAGAAGGTGGGATTTGTATTAAAAAAAAAGGTTGAACACAACCTTTTTGTAGCTTACAATCAAAAAGGTAAAATGAAGAAAAAGAAAATGCAGCTAAGTTTTGTTCATACTTTGGTCATAATTTTGGATATTGTCATTATAAAAATCATAATATAATTTCTCTGTGTTAGGATAATACCACTTGTTTGCTGTTCCAACACCTGAGAGAAATCATTCAAAGCCGTGCCCAAATGATCAGACTTGGCGTAGTAACCACACGGAAAAACAGTAACCATAACAGAAAAACAGCAAAAAATCGTCGCCTAGAAAAAACGGCACAAAAAACAGTAACCAAACAGAAAAACAAGCACAAATTTAGATCAGGAGCTTTCAATCAGAGTCCACAAGCCTGAAGCTGTTTGCCATTAGTTCTCAACTCCATTTTGTACAGTTAGAGTACAATTATAACGAGTGACTTGCCTGTTTGGCCCAAGTTCATGCATTTACTTAGTTCATTTAATTACTTAATTTGCGTTTAATTGTGTTTTTGGGATTCATTCACCAAATTATGACTGTCTAAAATTTCAACTCTGAATCGCTGTAAATTGTTAACGTTTAAATAATCCTGCAAAATACTAATATTTTTGCAGAAAACGTTGCTGCTCATCTCTCTCTCTCTCTCTCTGCTACTCTCTCTGTAATGACTGCTACATTATACTAGGTTAAAACGACCTTACGACTAAATAAGTTACAAGTCATTAGAAAAAACAACTTTGTAGTATTTTCTTGTCATCACTGTCATTAATATCTATAATGAAATTTTTAAGGGACAGTAGAAAAAATAACTTCGCAGTATTTTCTTGTCATCACTGTCATTAATATCTATACTGAAATTATTAAGGGACAGTGTCCTGAGATATGCAGATAAAAAATCAATTTTCATGGTTTTTGTTGTGAATGTTCTTGCCACATGTTCAGGTATGAAAAGTAATTGAGTTATAAAAATTGCTGTAGATGTCTGCTGGAATTATTGAAAGTAAATTTTTGGTTGGTTTAAATTAGTTTTGGTTAGGTTAAATTTATTTTTTCTATTTCTACTAGATTTCCTTTTTGGTCATGATTTTAACATATAATTACTTAATATTTTGTTGAACCGATTGCTCATAAATTCCTGTGAAAATGCTAGTATACTTGACCCTTTTTTGTTCTTCCTCTTTCAGCCAGAGAATTATTTTGAAGGTCGGCCATGGTACAATCCTCGCCGATTCCGCTCCGATTCAGAGAATCATGGTAGGGTTCTAAGTGATCGTCCTAAAAGAGACAAAACTCGTCATGGCTCAGAAATCGTTGAACCAGTTAATCGTGACGTTGCCAAACTTCGTGCTCAAAGTCTGAGAGAAAATCAAAGACGCACTCAGAGCTACTCGGAAAGTAGAAAAGTTCGGCTGACACCGCCGAATAAAGTCGGCAATGCTGCTTCCACCTCTTCACAAAAAGATACAGTCGTTTCTGCCCAGAATGGATTGAATGAGAGTAAACCAGTGGCTTGAACTTCTTGGATTTCGTTGAAAATTTTGCTCAGAAAGAAAGGATTTATTTGACTAATTCATGTGATTTAAAGTCGTGATTGTTTAAGTGCATTTGGAGCTTTTTAGTGAAGGGTAGTGTTTTCCCCATCTTGTGTAGTTGCCATTATGTGTAAGAACGTATCCTGTCAACAGTTGCCTTGTTTCTTTTCTCATTTTTTTTTTTTTTTTCCTTTTTTTCGACGAAGCCTTTTTCACATTGCTGATGTGTTTTTACCAACTTTTTTATATCTTTGAATATCGAAGCAGGCTTTGTGTATATCTAGTGCACCCTGCTTGGGGGCTTTTTTGAGGGGTTACACATACCCCAAAGACTCAGGAAATGTTAATTTAGGATTTTTCTTTTTCTTTATTTTGAAAAAGAAAAAAAACTTTTAAGCTATGCAGGAAAGTTAAAATCCTGTGCTACCTTTCTGCATAAAGCATTATCTCATCCACTGTTCTAGAACATAAATTATTTAAGAAATGTATCTTGTTAACATTTGCCTTAATTTTGATATAAATGCTACCTCTTATTCCTCTGTAGTTTTGTTAAAGAAATGATTGTTTAAGGATAATAGTTATTCTTTATGACCTTTTGTAAAATAGTGTTTTCTCATTTCTGCTTTCATTTGACGAATGTATTCTTTTTGTTGTCTATCAGGATGCTCTGTAATTATTAAGTTAGTTAGTAGACAGACATATCATTTTGCCCAGAACGAAAGGGCTTATCTGATATTTATTTCAAAAATGAGTCGGAAATTGAGAAAGATTCCTTATCTATCCATTTTTTGCAGTTACAGATCTATATTTATTTCCTTGTTGATAAGGAGTTTCGTAGCACGTATCAGTACCTCTAGCTGAAAAACTGCCAAACATAAATTCATGTATTTAATTGTACTAAATTTTTGTGTACTAAATTGCTACTACCTTGTGAATTTTTAGAGGTTGTTTTTTTTCCCTTGAAAAAGAAACTATGAACAAACTATAAAAGAAAAATTGATTCCCTTCTCGTGCTTTATGACTTATTTTCATTATCATGTTAAAATTTTAAGGTCACGCCGTTTTGGCTATGACAATAAGCTTAGGAAAGGTCCTAGCAGCTTTAACCTCAATGAATGGGCAGGTATAGCGCGTATACAATAGATCGACCTGTGGATAATTGTTGGGAAGTTAATGGGAATGATATATCATATGTACTTTTTAAGCACTAAAAATGTTTCTCAACTGACTAACAATTGACAACTTTGCCATTAACGAGTATCCAAAAGGGATGTATATGAGTCACAAGTGAAAACAGTTTAGTCTGAATAACTAAGGCTCTTATATACTAGATCTATACCACCTGAATTATTTGAGCTAGAGATGTAAAATATGTGTGGAAAAATTGTCGAACCATGAAAACCGTTGTAAACAATAGAAATCTAAAAAAAAATTAGAAGTTTGACGATGTCTTGTGAGACTTGAGCGCCCGAGGGAATTTAGTACCATTTCCGGTGTGGGGGGGGGGGGAGTAGAAGAACCTGTTAGAAGCCAGCAAAGCTGACTCTTGTTCGTTAGTTATCGCTATGTACACAGTAGTTTTAATTTTATTGTCACTGTCAAACATAAGTAATTGGTATGCAAACTCAAGGGAAAATTATTCAAGACGAAACGTACATTTTCTCATTTTTGTGAGTCGGGGGTTGAGGTTGGGGCAATAATAATAAGTCAATAGGTTGCTAAACCGTTGACCTTACTGGTGAAATCTAAGCTTTATATAAAAAAGATTATTTTACATACGGTACTACTTTTGATATAATCATGCCCAATATCAAAGAGCGTGTCTGACACATTTGTGGAAATTTGTCTTTGTTTACTGGCTAAACTTTCATAACTATATTTATTACATTGTAGTTAAAATAGGAGATTGACCGTGATTATGACAAAAAAAAATTTTTTAATTCCTTTAGTTTAAAGGCATTAAAATGAAATGATCATCAAGTGAAATGAATTAAAGGATCAAATGTAACATTTCATCTACTTTATTCCAAAATTAGATTGAATTATTCAGCCACAAACTGTGGTTTTGCTTCTTTTACTATTATTCTAATTGCAAAAAAAAATTATTCCCACTAAAAGCATTAAAAGTAACCTTTGTTTGGGGCCATGACATTATTATTGTGGCTAAAAGTCTCTATTGTTAGGAATAAAAATAAATGTTAAATAGCACAGTCCTAATCAGTGGAAATACATGGTTATCCCTAAAATTGTTTTAGAGCTAGCTATAACGTATCACTATGTTTTATTTTGCTGATGCTACCTTTCACTTGACAATAACGGTTAACAATTATTGACATTCTTTTTAGTTGTTGTTAACCTTAGGTCGTTGTTAATAGTTGTTTAATGATTGAAGAAACATTTTTTCCGTTTGCTCAAGATTTTTTTTTTTTTTTTTTTTTTTTTTTTTTTTTTTTTTTTTTTTAACTTAGTTCTGTTGGAAATAGTTTCTGTATTTTACTGTGAACATCCGTTGGAAAAAATAGAATGCTTTATTAGAGGTTACTAAGTATAACTAACCAATTTGCCAAAAACACATGCTAGAAGCACGCGTGCAGGACTTTTCGAGGGGAGGCAAAGGGGAACAATTACAAAAAGACGCAAAATGGGGAAAAATTATAGAAACGGTGATGAAGATTTGAAAAATCCGAACTAATATGTGAAAAGGTCTATTCCTGGTGGAGCAGATTGTACATCAGTTTCTTCTACGTGTATTATCTTAATTGCTGGCTAATGAATCATTGATTGCTGGTATTAATTGCTGTTTTTACTCATATGTCCTTTCTTCTCATTCCGTGAAAACTTTTATAGAAAATAATATCTCACTTTAATTGATTGTTTTTTTTTTTTTTTCTTTAAGAAGATTGAAGAGATTCGGCAGCGTTGTGACTAGATTTTCAAGCAATCCAAATAATATAATTTAGGTTTTTAGTCACAAGCTAATGGAATTCAGTGTACAGGACTCTTATCAAAAACGGGAAGCATATTTGGACCAATTGATCCACGTAAACAAAGCTAAAAATGTGCTTTTGATCAGAAAATCGACTAGGCAACACCTTTTTTAATGGCACATTTGTCTTTAAAAAAAAGACATCTGAAAATAAATCATTTTATCAATTGTTCACTGCCAATTCCATGTCATTCTGACTAACACTGAAATAGCGCTCGACCTAAAATGCTAACCCTCTCGCAATTTATTTTTTCTCTTACGCAAATTTTTTTCTTATCAATTACTTGCCGAACTAATTTGAAATCTCAGGGATGAGTTGAATTATCTTCAAAATATCGTTTTTTTTTTGTTTCTTTTTTATTGCTGAAATATTTTAAGGTTTGATAGTCTCTAGAGGCTGCTAAATTTGTTATAGATGAGTTTCGGTCACTTCTCGATCAGAGTGGCCCAAAGAGATGGCAACTATGTCCAAGTATCCCAGGCCCAGAAGATCGAGGTGCCCGAGATTAAAGCAATAGTCTTACCGAATGTAATGTTAATTTTGCTTGGTAAAACTACAGACACCAGTAATTAATATGAAGTTTTATGTTGGCTCAAAAGTGCTCTTTGCCAGATTCTTTCTTTCTTTTGTCGAGGAAAACTCGTTTAAAAATGCTTCTGTCTTTTTTATATTAATTACTTCATGTTTTAGATTAGCCATTTATTTTTCGCTTTTAATTATTTAGCAGCAGAAACCAGTTGATAAGAAAGTTCAGCGGGTAGGTTAATAGTCGTAAAAATTCTGTTATTTAATAGAGATCTTTTTACTGCTAATATGAAAAACTAGTGAATATATACTAATAGCCTCTCATGTCATTCACTTCTCCATGGCCTAGAAATGATTGTATGCTTATACCTTGTAATAACAGACATTTAAAGTTTTTCTCCGAACAATAATGTAGCCATGGTATTTCTACTCTTTTAAAGTGGTCTTTTTGTATTTTTGGCATTTTTATAACATTTAAAGAACGTGTAACTTATTTTTATTTCAAGATTTGTAATGCAGGAAAGATGCATAATGTACTTTGTTTTTTGTCAACTAATTACCTTTCCCTGGTACAAAATTTTTAAACTTTTTTACAAATTGTCTGTTTTGGATATATTTATATTTGTTAGCAACAAAGTCATAATGTGACCTAATTCGGATAGCATTTTTTTTTCTTGTTAATTTTATTGTTGGCAACTGCTTTGAGATCGATACGTTTTAGTGCAAATGTTTCGAATGTTCATGACCGGCAACTTCTTTTCCCTTTGTTTTATAGTTGGCGCATTATTTTGCGTATGCTATTTTGGAAATGTGCTTTTACGTGTAGAAAGAAGAAAAAAATACACTAGAGCAGTGACGGATCCAGGGGAGGGGGTGCCCCCCCCCCCCTAACGTAGTCTAAAGCAGTGCTAATTTACTTAATTAACGCAAGTTTGCGCTAATTAAACTTGCTCCTAAAGCAAGTTAATCGGATCAACCTATTTTGCACGCCTCCCCCCCCCCCCCTAAAAAAAAATCCCGGATCCGCCCTTGCACTAAAGGTTAGTTTTGATGCTTTTCTTTAACTATTTGTCTTATTCTGTTCTTGTTTCTGGTTTCTATATAAAGGATAGTGAATAATAGTGTACTTTTTCCCAGTTTATAATGAAGTGTTCTAGAGGCATTTAATAACGGAGAATATTACATCAAAATAATTAGAGCAGATTGCTTAGTTGGCTTGTGTATATTTGCAGTGACCTTAGCTTTTTGCGTTTGTTATAGTGTAGTAAATAAAATTGTTCAAAAACCAACATTTTTGCCGAAATTTTATTTTTACAGCGCTTTACGTAGGCAGCGCCAGCGCAATAGCATTGCATAAATAAAGGGCCAAGTGGGCTCACAGCACTATTATTAGTTGTTTTTTTAAACGGCTTCGTATGGAAGGAATTGTCGTAGAAACTTGAGAAGGGGCTCATTCGATTGGAAATTGAAAGTACTAGCGTTGTTGTTTTTTAGAGTCAAAAGTGATTGGAGGGTAGCCAGTCCCCTCTCACGCCTTGTTTGCTGCCCTCGCCCCAAAGACATCTGAACAAAATTTTGGGATAGCCACTTTGTTCATGTAGTTGAAAAGTCTAATAACTATGACCCCCCGCATGCCTTGGAGCAAGAGCTGTAATTTATACAATTTGTCGATTGTTTACTTATAGGATTTGTTATTGGGAAAGGGGGGAAGGCTTGATTCTGCCAAAAAGGTATTTATGTGAGGATTTCAGGGAATGTTTAACTAAATCAAAACATTTTATGTGAATGCAGGTTTTCAAAGGGGTGTATCAACTATCCCTCGGAAACAGCTTAGGGTGTTAAGTTGAAACTAACCAAAAGCTTCATGTAGATACTATTACTACTATTGCTAAACCTAAAGGTGTTAAGACAAAACTTTTGGAAACTATTTAGGGGATGAGGAACTAAATCAAAATACACTATATACCTGCAGGTTGTCAAAAGTATGTAGCAAATAACATTGTTCAAAAACCAACATTTTTACCGAAATTTAATTCTTACAGCGCTTTACCTAGGCAGCGCAATAGCATTGCATAAATAAAGGGCCAAGGGGGTTCTAAGCACTGTTATCAGTTGTTTTTGTTTTTTTTCAAGCGGCTTCGTATGGAAGGAATTGTCCTAGAAACTTGGGAGGAGGCTCATTCGATTGGAAATTGAAAGTTCTAGTGTCGTTTTTTTTAGAGTCAAAAGTGATTGGAGGGCAGCTAGTCCCCTCTCACGCCTTGTTTGCAGCCCTCACCTCAAAGACATCTGAACAAAATTTTGAGATAGTCACTTTGTTCAATATAGTTGAAAAGTCAAATAACTATGACTCCCCGCATGCCTTGGAGTAAGAGCTGTAATTTATACAATTTGTCAATTGTTTACATATAGGATTTGTTATTGGGAAAGGGGGAAAGGCTTGATTCTGGGTCTCCAAAAAGGTATTTACGTGAGAATTTCAGGGAACGTTGAACTAAATCAAAACATTTTATGTGCATGCAGGTTTTCAAAAGGGTGTATCAACAATCCCTCGAAAACAGCTTAGGGTGTTAAGTTGAAACTTCCAAAGCATGTTTAGGGAGATGCTGAACTGACCAAAAGCTCCATGTAGATACTATTGCTAAGCCTAATGGTGTTAAGGTGAAACTTTCAGAAACTAAATGAGGAACTAAATAAAGATACACTATGTACCTGCAGGTTGTCAACAGGGCCTATAAGAAACATCTCAGGAACAGCTTAGAGATTAAGTTGAAACTTTCAGGTTGCGTTGAGAGGGATGATGAAGTAACTAAAAGAAACCGTGTGTATACTACTGCCATCTGTATACTACTACTATCGCGATTACTTGCGACAATGACTCCAGCTACTTGTGACTGACTGAGACTATTTATGCCTCCCTCTGTGACTACTTGGGATTGTAATTGCAAATACATGTAATTGCGACTACTTTTGACTGCGACTGCAACCAATTGAAATTTCAGGGAAAGTTAAGGGTGATGTAAAACTAAATTAAAAGACACTAGGTGTATCCAGATATTCAAAATGCCCTCTGTGCAATATTCTAAGATTGTAACTTTCATGTACTGCTATTGAGGGTGTTTAACTAAATCAAAAGCCAATACGTGCATATAAGATTGTCAACGGGCGTATCTGTAATATTTAAGGAACGGCAAAGTTTATTAAGTTTAAAGTACCATGGAATTCTGGGGGTAGGGGGGGGATGTTGACCTAAATCAAAAGCAACTATGTGCATCCAGATTTTCAATAGTATGTTTCTACAATATTTTAAGAACCTCTAACGATATTAAGTTGAGACTTTCATGGTATGTTGAGGGGGATGTTAAGCGGAATCAAAAGGCACTGCATCCAGATGGTCAAAAGGGTGTTGCATCCAGATGGTCTGCAAAATCTTAGGAGCGTCTAAGGGTATTAAGTTTAATGCTTTCATGGCATATTGAAAGACGTTCAATAAATCAAAAGACACTGTGTGCGTTTAAGGTTGTCAAAACCGTCTATCTGCGATTTCTCAGGAACGCCTAAGGGATTTCAGTTGAAAATTTTAAGGAGTATTGTCATTCGTTGTTCAAAGCGAAAGGACCTGTGTGTGATTTGTATTACATTATCTAAAACCTGTTATCTACAAAAGCGCAGTGACCTATTGAATGAAATTGGATATGATTTGTGGGACATAATTAATGAATAATGAACTAGATATTGAATGAAATTGGATACAACAATTTTGTTGGATATTTGGACGGATGAACCGATCATAAGGTGATTCATAAGCTCAAGTTGACCTACCTATTCAAAGTTAAGTGTAGTTTTTTGTCTATTTGATAATACATTTCAATGGTTCAGTTCGAAAAGGATGCTGTTGTTCTAGCAAAATACAGAAGTTATCCACCATGGCCCTGCCGAGTGTTGGACATAATTAAGGCCAAGAACAATAAAATATCTTACGTTGTATTTTGTTACAGAAGCCATGAAATCTTGACAACAAGAGCGTCACAGTTTTCGAACTTGGTTAGCATTTCAAAGGAGGCTAAGAAGAAAAATGAATTAGGCATTGCGAACGCTTTTGCGGAATTAGCTGATTTTCCTCATAAACATCTTGAGATTACTGGTTCGAGTTTACCAAATACATCGGTGAATTCAGTAAACTCTGTTTTTATCGGACTTGGACACACTTAAATCCAGTATCCGGAATGATATTTAAAAAGAAGTTTGCAAAAATGTTGGAATGTAAAATTGTGCGGATTTGTTTAACTCTATCGTTTCTCAGATTCACGACTCTATACTCGTTCAGTATTCGGCTAAGTTTGATGAGATTGAAAACAAACTACGGGCTCTTCAAAACACAAACCTAGCCCTGGAAAATAGGTTTGAACAGCTTGAAACCCTTATTGATGATATAGAGCAGGAAAAACGACTGAATCAGCTCGTATTTCATGGTGTTGACCACAGTGGGGGTCTTCCCATCTCTGAGTGTGTATTGAATGTGATTACAGATAAAATGCAAATTTCTGATTTTTCTTCGACCGCAATAGTTTCTGTATTTAAATTTCGAGCAAATTATACTGATTCGGACACCATTGTAAATGCAAAAAAGCGTCCTTTGCCTGTGTTGGTTACGTTCAAATCTGCTGAAATTGCAAGAAAAGTGTTTTCATGTAAGTCAAAGCTTGCTCGGTCGGGACTTTTTGTCACCGAGTACCTAACAACAAAAAAGAAACAGATTCTTGACTTGGCTAAGAGTAAGCTTGGAAAAAGAAATGTTTAGTCGAATAACGGGACGATTTTTGGAAAAAAACTCAATGGGAGGGATCCGTAAAATTCGAGCTATGGCTGAAGTGGTTCGTTTGTCTAATCTGACCATATAATTTTTTGTTGTGTAATTTGTGTTGTTTAATTACTTCTTTGCTTGTTTTTCCTTTTTTATTTTATTGGCAAATTTTCCGTTCCTTTTTTTTTTTTTTTTTTTTTTTTTTTTTTTCCTTCTTCTTTCTGCCTATCAGTATGTTTTTTTGTCGTAAAGGTAATCACCCTCTTCAATGAGTGCGAATATACGAATATATATTATGACCCTTTGAATGAATTTGAAAAAAACCGGTTTATTCTTGGAAGCCAAGCTCGTGACACACTTGCGGGGGATGATGAATGCATAGATAATTTTTCGTCGAATTGTCGCCCTAGTAATTATGTGAATCCAAATAATCTTTATGAGTATTCAAATCCTGCGATTGCAGAAAGAGCAATAGTTTTCTGGAATTGTCAAGGTCTAAGAACGGCATATTCTTCTTTATGTGAGATTTTAAGTTCCCTAGATAAGAAACCGTGCATTGTAGGCCTTTGTGAGACATTTGTTTCTAGCAAGTCACCGCCATGGGATTTTTCTTTCCCAGGATATATTTGCGAGCGAAGAGAACGGACAACCATGGAGCGGGGCGGTCTAGGCCTTTTGATTAGTGAAGGTACCCAATATTGGGTTAGGGATGACCTTTCCCTGTGGCTTGAAGGAAGGATCGAAACACTTTTCATTGAAATAAAAAATGAAGGGGAAAGGAACTTGATTTTGGGATTAATGTACAAAAATCCATCATGTGATATTAGTTTTTTTCTTGATGAATTTGAACCATTGTTAGATAAAATTAATAATGAAAATAAAAACAAATTTATGATGGGAGATTTTGATATAGATTTACTATAAAAAGAGCGAATAGCTTAGATTTTGTTAATATGATGGTGTCACATGATAGTTTTCTTCTTGTGACTATTCCAACTCGGATTTCGCATCTCTCGGCATCTTTAATTGATAATTTTTTCTTTAATGGTGGATTGCTTGAAAGATCCCAAGCAGATGTGGTCGTGTCCGACGGCTCGGATCACCTTCTTTTAATAAGTAAAATCAAGCTAAATCAGTCAAAGGAAAATAAACGAAATGAAAGGGCTTCGTTTTACCGTGAAATGAATAATAAAAACCTAAAGAATTTTGCAAATATGATGGATGAAACAAATTTCTCGAGTGTAATAAAGGAAAAGTGTCCAAATACTGCATATAACCTATTCAGTGAGATAGTGACGAATGTAATGAATGAAACATGTCCCTTGCGAAGAATAAACCCTAATAGAAATTTTCCCAAGAAACCATGGATATCAAAAGCTATTCTAGTTTCAATAAAGCAGAAAAACGAACTATATGTGAATTATTTAAAGGATCATTCAGATGATAATTTCATAAAATTCAAAAGATTTCGGAATATTTTAAATTCAGTAAAACGGAATGCTCGGAAACTTTATTTCCAAAATGAATTTCATGAAAATCAAGGGGATATGAAAAATACATGGAAAACAATAAGTAAACTTTTGGGTGAATTTCAGAGTAAAGAGGAGGTGAGAGTCATGGAGACAGCAGGAGGTCGTCTTACTGATTCTCAAGACATATCTGAATTTCTGTGTGGTTATTTTGCAAATGAAGGAAAAAGACTTTGCGAACAAGCGCGGGCTAAACTACACACATCTGCGAGTTTTGGATCTGTCGTTAAAAGACAGCCTGTAAGTCAGAATTCCTTTGAGTTTGCAAGATATTCGGAATAGGAAGTGGCATGATTCTTGGGTACGATGAAGTCAAGCTCTAGCGGGATGGACGAGTTTTCCCTGAAACTCATAAAGGCCGAAAAAACGAGTGCCTTACCTGTGTTGACGCACCTCATCAACCTTTCTTTAGATCTTGGAGTCTTCCCCGAAGCACTAAAGAGTGCAAGAGTGAGTCCTCTTCATAAAGGAGTGAAAAAAGATGATCCATCGAATTGAAGACCTATGTCTACTCTCTAATTTTTCTCTAAGTTATATGAGAAATTGGTATATGCCCAGTTCAACTATTATATTGAAAATAATAAAATTCTAATGGAAAATCAATTTGGGTTCAGATAAGGCTTATCTACGGATATGGCAGTTCTGAAATTGGTTGATTGGATTAGTGATGCATTTGAAGCTGGTCTCATACCTGCAGCTGTGCTTTTGGATATGAAAAAAGCGTTCGATACGGTGGACCACTCAGAGCTTATTCAAGCTCTTGACTCGATTGGGGTGAAGGGTTCAAGTCTGGAGTGGTTTTCATCGTATCTAAACAAACGGTATCAGATAGTTCAGAATGGGTCATCTTTATATTAAAAAAATAAAATAGAGTGTGGGGTCCCACAAAGGTCAATCTTGGGACCCCTACTTTTCATTATTTTAACTGATCGAGTGAAACATTACCTTTCAGAGGCTGGTGTCATCCTGTTTGCAGATGACACTTTGCTCTTTCTGGCAGCGCCTTCACTTGATGTTTTATGTAATAAAATTCATAATGCAGTTTCTGAATTTCTAACTTTTTCTCAGCAAAATATGTTAACCCTAAACTTTTCTCAAACCTTTTTCATGATATTTTCTAGACTTTCGTCTAGTGCTGGAAATGACCATATCACGGTTCAAGAAAATGTGATAAAGAGAGTAGCAACAACGAAGTATTTGGGGTTTTTAATTGATGAAAACCTGTCGTGGAAAAACCATTCAAGTGCAATAGCTGAAAAATTAAGCAGAGGCCATGGGGTGATGCGAAGAATTAAAAATCTAGTCCCAAAAAAGATCCTGAAAATGATTTATTTTTTTTTATTTTACCCATATATTAGCTACTGATGCTCTATATGGGCAAGTAATTTTGTTACATGTTTCAAAAGAGTACAAAAACTTCAGAATAGAGCTGTAAAATTATTATCTGAATTTGATGATTCTGATGAGGTTCCTGCTTATGAGCATTTTAAAAAGAATAAGTTAATGGATGTATCCCAAATTCGAGATTACCATGTCGCGATTTTCTCGTATAAATATTTGAATCAGCTGCTCACCCCTGCTTTTGAAAATATTTTTACTTTTAATAGAGACCTTCATGATCATAATACAAGAAAAGCTGATGACTTAACTCATGAGTTTAGGAGCACCACTCGGGCATCTTTTGTGATTCACCATTATGGTCCCCATGTTTTGAATATATTGACCGAGTGTGTGAAAAATGCGCCAAGTCTTCCGGCTTTCAAGTCACGGGCAAAGAAGTTTCTTTTATCTCTTGAGTGAATTTGGTGTTATGCTCACTCCAGGTTGTCATTCTATTTAAGGTATTTCCCCGATTTAGCTTTCTTTTTTTCTTTTTTCTTTTTTTTTCTATCTACTTCTTGTCTTTTCCTCTTTCTCTCTTTTTTCCTTTAATCCTTTATCAGATAATTTTCTTGTGTGTTGAGAAGCAAGGTCTGAATGTTATTTTAATTAGCTGAGAGTGATAACCTCGCTTGCCCTTTCAAGCTTATTGTCTTTCTTGGCAGGCGAAAGGCGAATAGTGTTTGTTTTCTTTTTTAATAAATGTATATCTCATCTCTCATATATCTCATCTCATGATGGTTGATCAATATTTGTCTATATTCAGGGTTGTGACATGATAAGGGCCAGAATGGCTTCACCCTATAAAAGATCAAAGATTATCCAAATTTTCAATCCGTTTATTTGGAAAATATTTATTTATTTAATTTCTAAACTGTCACTACAAAAAACAATACAAAACAAATACTTAAAAGCACTAAATCGATACTACTGCCGCAGGAGGGACGGCCACTCGTGCGACAGCCTTGTATTAAAATTGCCAATCTGTTTTATAACGGCCTGACATGGTTCTGTAACTTTATAATGAAGGCTAATATATGAGTTACACGTTAACAGATACTTTGTATAACGAAAGTAGTAGGACCGAATTTGCTTAATGTCTGATTTCTGAAGCATTCTCCAGAAAGGTGCACTATGCAGAATATGCGGCAGCGCGGTTGCGTTATACAACCTAGCTAAAATCATGCGATTAAACGGAGTTTGTTTTCCACAATGTTACCATAAGACACCAAAATACGCTTTTGCAGGTGGCTAACTATGAGCGAGTGGGTAGTTCGCGCGGAAGTCCCAACAGGAAGGCCCAAATACGTTAACGAAGACACTGGCTAAATGGTAATATCACTTAGTCTAATAGATACATTAGTGGAATCATTCCAATTAAAAAGAACAATCTCACACTTAGCTGCATTGAAACTAAGACTAATGTTCTGGTATTCATTATTTGAAATTTTAAAATTCTCCTCGAGGCGCGCAATGGTCCGACAAGGCATAACACATCATCAGCATATCAAACTAGACTTAGATTCAAACCGCGAACTATGCATGAACATTCAATTTGCGATTGTGGGTCTATTATTGCACTGTTGAAAAAATCAGGGGAAACAATAGATCCCTGTCTCACTCCCTCCTAAACCGGTAAGACAGCATAAATATCGCTCAGACCAGGAATATAGATACGGACCACGAAATTACCATATAAATCCCGATACGCTCCTATCACCGAAGGGTTGACCCCCCTCTTATATGCCGAATATAAATATGTTCGTGGACGAGCGAATCAAATGCACGGTGCACATCGTGGCTACCAAAAACTAGAGATTCACTAGCTGCTTCAGCATCCAAAAGTTTAGCACATAGAGCTGACAGGACATGACCATACCCTAGTCCCTTCTGAAAGCCAAATTGCCCCGAAGGAACGTAACATTTTGACCGAATTTCATCGCATGTTAGCAAATCAAATAACTTACAAAAAATATTCGACACAATAATGGGTCTATACGAACTGCGTTTACCTCGCTTAAACACGAGGATCAGTTTACCTTTGCAAAAAGATTTTGGCACTATTCCAGAGGAGAATATCATTTGGTACAGTAAGCACAGGTACATACCCTTACTGAATTTCTTTTTCAACTTCATTATAGCAGAGATAACCATAATTCGTGTCACAACAAAATCACTATTTGTATAGCATTGTAAACTACAGTTAAGCTTTTCAGCATGTTCTGCACTAATATTGGAGGAAGGAGGTGCAAACTCTCGGCGGTAATGGTCTTCCCAGAGATCTTCACCAGGAACAGAATCCGCCATAGCTTAGAGTTTGGGTCGTAGGGCATGTTTCCACAGGGTACTAGGATTTTGGTTCACGCTTTCAGAAAAATTTGTTATGCAATCGCTCCTGTGCTTGTTTACAGCTTTGGCAAATACACGGTTTGCGTGTTTCCGGGTACAGTTAACCCAGCCTGTTCGGGGTCTGTCACAATCAAGCCAGACTTGGAACCAAAACTAAGAATTCTGACAGATTTCAGTTCGGACTTCCGAGACCAACCTTGAATTCGTGTTCCACTCCTGATTTTCACTGTCGGCACAGCAGCTTTTATGCCGCATTTAATGGCATGACAAATAAGAACACAATAAATGTCCATAAGCACACGAGCATCGTCACGAGAAATAACTGCAGATTTTTGTATCACAGACCGATCGGAAAGATGATGCGTCTGTCTTTTGCCATTCTTCTTTGACAAACCAGACTGTAATCTTGGCTGTTGGGGCAGCAGCAGAAATTTTTACGTTGACAGCTATTGGAAAATGGTCAGAAGTGTATGTTGAAGACAGGACTTTCAGTTGGTTTTTGGACAGATTCCCTGATGCTAAAACGTGATCGATATTGGTAGTGGCCCCAGTATGATGAAGATAAGTTGCGTCACGATTTTTCATTAGAACTTCTAGATCACTGGTAAGCTGCAGGATAAGATTTGATCGACTTGAAATCAAGTCACATAAGTCACAATTAAAATCACCAATCAGGACCTGTTCGGGTATAGCATTGCGGGTAACACATTTTGCAAGACGTTTGGCCGCGAGAGCAAGGCATTTTTCAAAATTTTTGGACTTGTAATCTGTTGGAAGGTAAGTGTTAATAACGGTCAGATTCGAAATTTGAATAGCGATATGATTGGCTGAGGTTTCCACGAGGAAACTGGGAAATGCTTTGTGATATTCGATGTACCCATCCATCCAAAGCTCTATGATACAGCTATTTTTGAGAAATGCTACAATATTTTGTCCAATATATAAATAACAAGCTGAAATCTTGCTTCTTAAGAAGAAAAACCGAAAAAAGTTTTACAAATATTCCTTGGATTTACCAAGAACAAAAAACAATGTCAATTAAAATTGATCAGAAATTTATTATGAAAAAATTCAAGAAAATAAGTTTTCAAGGAAAAGTGAAGAGCTACATTAAACCTACGAATAGCGGAAATAAAGTTAGATAGGAATTCAAGTTTAAAACGAACTGAAATTACAATAAACTATCAAGTTAAACTTTAGAAGAACGGAAACTACAGCAAACAGGAGTAGGGATAACTTTTCGTGGATAATGCTACCCAGGTAAGTAAAGTTATTCATTCAGTCGATTTTATCGTTATCTAACATTAAATTTTCAGCCTCATTTCTATTCCTAGTTTAGGTGACTTAGTCTTATTAGCATTAATTGGACATTCAAAATATTGTAGTGAAACTAAATGAATATAAAGTGGATTGTTCCACTTTAGTAGGGCTTTTTTTTGTAGATAATCTGTTTAAAAATATTTCATCTAAAATTGGAAATTAGTTTCTAAATGGAAATAATTATGCAGATTCTCCGCTTTTTTCTAAGATCATCATCAATGTTAGTTGGGGTGCTACTGAGAACTTAGCAGTATTCCAAGATTCGCTTAAGAAGAATCCTAAGGTCTGAAAATATACTAAGCGCTACAATATGTACTTAATACGTTTTTTGACGGGAATGTTTGATGTGTACATTAAATCACAAGATGAGAACCTGAAATTTCAGTATCTTAGTAAAAATCCCCAGGAGTGACAGCTGTGGTTATAAATTGGAATTCATAGCAAGTTTTATTGCTGCACGAACAAACGTATTTACACAAATAAAATTTTACTTTTTTATAAATATCTGTCACGTATCCCTTTAAGAAAGCACCCCCCTTTGCAAAAATTAAATTGCCTGTTTTTGAAGCCGCAATCGAGAGAAGAGGTTCTTGAGTAAAAATAAAGTCTGCCGAAGATAAGCATGGAATGTGTCTTGGTTTTGGACGTTGACGTGTTTGGTCTTTCCTCTTACATTTATCCATAAGAGAGGCCGTTGCAATAGAAAAATCTGAAAAAAAAGTTCTTTGGTGAGGAGAGAATATGAGAGTTTCTTCCGTAATAAAAATTAAACGGCCAAGTAGAGAATGAGGTCACTTGGGATGAGAGCGAAATCGCAGTAACGGCTAGCCTGTACAAGCCTATTTATGCGCTTGTCTCGTTTTTAGTTACTAGTCTTATTAATCAAGCTCTATTGCTAGTCTTCTTGCTCGATAATTTTTTTTTACACCCATTGGGCCATTACAGCTATTACAAAAATCCAGCGATAATAAAAAGTGAGTAATAGTCTCACCTTCTAACCCCGCCACCCTTTAACCCGAAAGTAAAGTTTTGTTGGATCAAGCTAAAAGTGATGGTGACAATGAAACAGACCATTTACTACTACTGACAAGTCACTGTAGCATCAAGCCGACTGAGACCAAAAACAGCTTCGCACGCTCCTCCTCCATCCAAATCTATTCAAAGCTTCCCTCTTCACTCCCTCCCAAGAAGGCCCAATTTACTTTCAATCTTTTCTTACGACCTCTTTCCCACCCCATTTGGAGATCGTCTGCTTTTCGTTTGGCCCTAGATGGTTGGCTAAAAAGGATGATCATTAGAAATATCTCATGCTTCATCTGCACAACGTGTCATAGCCATCTCAACCTTTATCTCATTATAGCCCTAGAAAAAGGGATAGAGCCATATGTTTATCACAGCTAACTGTCTGAAATACGGTCAGTCTGACGGGTGCCCAAAAGAATCCGTAGACAATTCCTCTGGAAAACATCTAACAAATACTCTCCAGTATTGGAAGCGCCCACGTTCCAGAACCATAGTTGACCACTATCATCACTGTAGCTTCCAATATTCTAATCTTGATCCTCAGAGTATTTAATGTTATTCAAATTTTTTTTTTCGATTGTGAAAAAAATACCCTGGGTCTTGCCTATTCTATTTTAACATCTTTACTGCATCCACCATCTTTATTAATAACCCATGTAAATGAAGCTACCGATTTTCTTGTTACCCAACATCACCCCTTCACCTTCATATATTCCCAGTCTAAGCAACTTAGTATTTAAAATATTAATTATCAAACCTATTCTTGCGCACTGAACTCTCAATACCTCCGAAAACTCGTTCATTTTGTTCACATTTTCATACAGAACGCTAAAATAATCAGCATAATCTAAGTCCAAGAAAATTGGTGGCAGATCCAAGATTTTAGCAAGGAGGGTGGGCTCGTTGAGTAAAATCCCATTCTTAATTAAGCCTAAAGTACCTTACTGATGTTGAAAGTACTGATGTTGATGCATGCCTCTGCCTCTGTCCGTCCTTTAGCTGTCAGTTCCGTAAAATTGTACATTCTGTAAATATACAAAATAAAGTCTCGCCTTCTAATCCACTATTAGCAAAGCTACCAATAACATTTTCTACACTTATGACAATATTACGGTGAACATTAGGAAGGGAATGAAAATATGCAAGAGCGCTGAAATATTCGACAAAATATCACCATCAAAGTTGTGTTTCTGTAAAGTTTCCCCCGATGTTTCAAGTATTTCACCTGTGCCTGCATTGTTTTCTCTCTGACGAAGCAACCGAGTTTTAAATAATTTCGGTTCTCCGATCGGGGCAGATTCACAAACCGAATGGGATGGGAAACCGATCACTGACCATCATTAGGGCCGTTCTTTTACTCATCTTTGTGCTAAGATCTTACATCTTTTGACAAAGAACGCTTAAAAGTGAAATCTTAGCACTACGATCTTACATCTTATAGCGTTCTTTTGCAAACCTTTCATCATTCTGCTCTGATCAGCAGTGTAAGAACAATGATGAATTTATCATCAAAGTTCTCTCATCATTGTTCAATTTGGTAGAAAAATGGCGTCTGTCACACTTTTTGCTAACGTCAGTGAGCTGTAAGACCTTAGAACAAAGATGAGTTAAAAGAACGGAAATCTTTAAAGAAAGATGTGATATCTTAGATGTAAGATCTTAGTGCAAAAGAACGGGCCTATTGTCTACCATCATCATCTTACTCACCATCATCAAATCATGAATCATATAAGCGAATTTTTGTTTGTTCGTTTCCACAAAATTTATTGGCAAGAACCTGCTGAGCTTAAAAGTATCTAGGGTTTCTACGGAAAAACGTCTTTTTAAGTCCGAAAGGTATTAATAAAAGAATGCTAGTTGCTCATTTTACAAAGTCAGCTATTTCAGAAGAAAAACTTGGACCTTACGTCTGCAGCAAGCATAAGGACCTTTTTACCCAGCTGGATGTCCAGCATCGGGAGAGTGAAAACGAGTTAAATAAAAAAAAAAAAAAACATTTGTCGAGGTAATGTCGAGGTAAAATGACCGTGTCCAACTGAGGAATAAACTGACCGTATAATATTCCTCCTGTGAATTGAGCGGCACGTTAATCTGATTTGTTTGCTTTTTTGCGATCCTTGGGACTGTCATTTCTAAACCTACCTCGATTGCTAGTTTAGTTACCTCGACAAATGTTTTTTTTTTTTTTTATTTAACTCGTTTTCACTCTCCCGATGCTGGACATCCACCTGGGTAAAAAGGTCCTTATGCTTGCTGCAGACGTAAGGTCCAAGTTTTTCTTCTGAAATAGCTGACTTTGTAAAATGAGCAACTAGCATTCTTTTATTAATACCTTCCCAGCCTAAACAAGACTTAGCAGCTTCCTTATTCATTGTGTGCCCTACTCCTTGTCTAACCACCCTATCCTTTATGCCTCAGTAAATAAATTCTATTTCACGTAATTTCATGTTTGCTACAGTCAAAATGTCAATAGGATGGTCTTTTTGTTACAGTCCAAGTTCTAATTTTTATATTATTTAAATCAGCGAAATCATTATGGCCTAAGGGAAAATAATGGGTCCAGGAAAAGGACTAATACATCTTTTTAATTTTTTCACGAAGCGCTTAAGTCGACTCACAACCAAACAGCATGAAGTCCCTGGAACCTCCAGTTGCATGGAGGCTTTATATAATCCTGGGCTGATATTGGTCACAAGATTGTTTTCCACACTTGGCGTTACTCTTCTATCAAAAAGAGTCGAAATCCTATGCAAGTATTCTCAAGCCTATTACCTCCGACTCAAGCCTATATTCCGGCTGACAAATATTAAATTACTGGGGCGAGGCAGCCCATAATAGATAATTTAGCTAGGAAGAGTTTTCTCCATCCAAAAAAAGCTCACCGAAACAAACAAAATTGAGAAGAAATTTCCATGAATTGGAATCTAGTGTATTGCTGTATAGTTTACTAATCTATGATATCCTTGAGGAATGCCAGTTCTCAGGGTCTCCCAGCGGCGCTGTTTGCAGTCATGGTTCTGGTGAGGTAAACTCGTGAAAGGTTCAACCTGAGGCCAAATGGGGTCACCCAATAAGGATTTCTTTTTTGGAGATAGGGACTGAAAAAAGAGCTCATGACGGAGCCGAGGCCCAAAACCATTTAACAACGCCAGAAAATCTCCAGCCTCTTATACCCAGCCCATCCCCGTCAGAGCATTTAGTTTAAGCGAATACAGATTTGAGAGAAAGGTAGTGTTCTTACTATTAAATGAAGCTGTCTTCATTTGGATTTTTTTTCTTGTGATGTGGCAACCACGAATAGTAAATTAATTTTATGCATTACTTCTTCGTTTTTTGCTAATTTCATTTGCCTCCCTTTTCCACGGAAATTGAGCTGAAAATAGTAATTATGAGAAGCATGCAAGCAGTCAAAGGAAGACACATGGTTCAATTTAAAGTTCTCATGTTCAGATAGACCATTATTAAATTTAGATTCACCTAAAAAGCATGTAACATTTATAATATCTGTCAGTGGACAAAAGCCCGGACGAACCTGCGCCAATGATCATAGTAATAGTGCTCCAACATCAAAAGTTCATATCAAGCTCATAGCACTTTCTAGTAATTAATTTAAAAAAACAAAGTTTTTCCGAGGAAAGTAAAGAGCGAAGTTGAAACTTAAAACGAACAAAAATTATTACTTCACAGCCTATTTAATATATATTAATATAATTCGTACAAATAAACCAACTAATTATGTTTCCCTGTGCTTTTAGGCTTATACAAAACTAGAGCTTTAATGAAAAAACAAAAGTCAAGTATAAAACACAGGATTATTTATTTAAGAGTCAAAAGTGCGCATGTATCCTGACAACATTAAACAAATCTATAAAGCTTTTTATAGTCTTGCACCAGTTGTGACATCAGGAACTTTCAATATACAATTAAAATTATCTTAAAAACATAATCTAAAACTAAATATTCTTTAATAACCGCGAAGTAATTGAACAGCATACAGAAATATTGGATTGATTTATCAAGCAGCATTTTGCTCTCACCAGCTATAATGCCAATAGTGGGTAATATACAGTCTTAAATTGTAAGAAATTTGCTTTAGTATCACTTGAAATGAAGATCAAATAAGACATAATATGAACTCTGGAAATCCGATTATTTCTCTCTATACAAGAGTGAATTTCAAGCTATGATGCAAATTCTAAAGCTAGTCTATAGTCCTAATACTATCAAGGGGGCCTTAATTTGAACTTGTGTACAAACTAATCATGACATGTCCTTTTAAGAACCAAAACAAGAGCTAGTCATTGAACTGAGCCATGGTACAGAAGTAATACCAAATTAAACGTAAAATAATAAAGAAAATCTTAAAATGGGTTGTTGCTTTATCTTAAAAGGGATTGATCCTAAAAGGTATTGATAACATTTTGATTCTATAAAAGGTGTCCTTAATTGGTTTGCTTTTACTCTACCAAAATTCCCATATTATTTTATGTTTTCAGTAAAGCGCTAGTTTTGTATAATCATAAAAGCACAGGGAAACATAACTAGTTGGTTTATTTGTACTAGTTATATTAATATATATTAAATAGGCTGTGAAGTAACAATTTTTGCCCCTTTTAAGCTTCAACTTCGCTCTTTACTTCCCTCGGAAAAACTTTGTTTTTTTAAATTAATCTTTGTTCGTTTTTGATTAAAATTTAATGCAGAAACAACGCTGCCACGATCTTTTTATTTATACGGAATAATGTATGATCGTTTTAATTTTTAATGTCACTTCTTAGTTTCAGTTGAAAACTTATTTTTAATATAATTTCTAATTATCACCGATCTAGGGGAGATAAGACAGCTCTAAAAAATACTGCAAACAACCTTGACAGCTAAGAAAAATTTTTGTCTATAATATACGGTTCATTATTCATACTTCACAAAACAATACATGTTTTTCAGGAACATTTGTTTTTTGATGAGCAAAAAGCTGTTTTTACTCGGCCGACTTCACTTGAAAAAGCCATACTAAAGACAAGGCCTTATAAATCAATTATTGACTTGCAGAAACTAGAAGGCTACTGTAACAAAAGAAAGCTGTTTAAGCGCTCATTTAAAAGCTTATATTTATGCTTAATCGCTTTTTATAAATTTGACTTGATATCATATTCCCAAAAAGTGCTATTTCGGTTGTTTCCCCAACTTTTTTAAATGAAACAAGTGCCTTTTCCAATGAAATGACCAAAAAAAGGTGGTTTCAAAACCTAGGCAAGAGCAACAACTAAGGGGGCAAGGACGTACATTCCCTTCATTTACCACTTTTGAAGCTAGCGCACAGTCTTCATCACAGAGTGAAGTATAAAGATTTAGCTGAAAACTGTTGTGCCGTCAATTTTGATTTTTGGTATATATATCTTTGAAAAGTCTATTGTTTTACCAAATTGGTTTCTACTATAATCCTTCTATGTTAATTTATCTGGTCGATTTATGAAGTTACTATAGAGGTATAGATGGGGAGTATATGTGGGGGGATCTTATAAGCCTCTAGTTAAGGGCTTTGGACCATAATTATTGCAATGGTACTTTTGGATGGTAAAATTGATAAAAAGCACGTAGATATGAGCGATAGATGTAAAATCTGCCTTCCCGGGATATGCCTTAAAAATTAGTGCCATTAAACATCACTTTTTAAAGGTTTGCTAGCCCAATAGCCCCACACTGTAAAAAAAAATCGTTTGAGATTCAACCCAAAAATAGTTTGTAATGCTTATCAACAACAAAATTGTGAGTTCAACAGCTGAAGTTGAATATTGGAGACTATTTTAGAATTCCATGGTCATTATTGAATTTCCAATTTGTTGAGAAACAAAAATGTTGAATTCCCATACCCGAATTGAATTTTCAGTTTGTTGACAAAAACATGTAGGATTTTGAGAACCTTATTGAATTTCCCGTTTCTTTGCTGGATTTCCAGGTCTTTTATTGGATTTACATCACTAGTGTTGTTCAATTTCCTAGGTCAGCAGTCTAATATCTAGTTCTCAGGATTCAGTTTCCCTTTCTTCTTTCTGAAGCATCAATAAATACAAAAAAAAAATAATCTCATTTATTTTACAAGAACAGAAAATTACAACAAAAAATTTCCCCCAGATAATATTACAACTCTTAACGGCTGCACTTTTTCATGGTGGAAATCAGTAAATCAATGGCGAAATAGCAGGCCGACAGAAAACACTTGAGTAAGACATTTCTCCCAATTAGAAATACAGTGACACTCGGACCTGAAATGAAGATGAAATCAAATCAAGCCAGAAATGAAAGAAAGAGTTCCCCCTTTTTTCTAACTCCATAGCTGAGCAGTTACAATAATAATGTCACAAATCCTGATTTTTCAGAATAACTTTAATCTACTCGTCAGATCTCATCAAATCTCTTGTTCGCTGCCTCATCAAATCTGTGTGCTATAAAATTGATAACTTGCAAAATAGATCTTCTGCTTAGATGAAGTACAACAAAATTGTTTTCAGCTACACAAGTATACTTAATTCTTATTTATAAGGCTTTAAACAAATATAAATACATTTGCTACATTTTGAAGAAAAAAGCATTAATATGGCTTAAAATTCTACTCAAATAACAGCAACTACATTTTCGGATCCAACCCTTCAGAAAAAGAAACTGATAACTAAAAATTAAGGTAACATGTTGTTTTGTCAAAATTTCAATAAGTATAGACCTGTCATGTAGGCAAATTTAAGGACCCTCTAGAGGGAGAAGGAGCGGAGATAGATACTTCAAAATACCTTCCCGGGACATACTTTGGTAATTATGTAGTATCTGGAACACACGCGCTATATTATATAGGGAAGATCCGGGTTTCTTTCGAAACGGGTTTCTTTCAATAGAGAAATGGATTGTAAAGCGTGGTTTGTTATTGGGTTTACAATATTTAAACTATCTTTTTTTGGGGTTTAGGGGAAAAATAGGTACCTAGGTTTGGTTAGGTTAGGTATTTAATATATGCTATGCTTTACCCCCCCCCCTAATGTACAAATATATAGCCGAAATTTGTTTTTAAACTATTATATTTTTATCCTATTTTGTTTTACTTCATTAGCAGCAACCAAATTTCATTTTTCGTGCGTGTTCCAGATAGTTAATAAGTACCCATACTTTAGGCTGTAGACCCATCCCTGAAAGTGCCATTTTCATAACCTAACCTCTTTCCAGGATAGCCAAAAGTAAATAAAGTAAGATTAGTACTGTTCTATTAGCTGTAAGCCACGCAAGATAGATGATAAAAGAAACTAGTCAAACAGGTTCTCTCAACGGAGAATTGGATTGCAAACAGTGGTTTCTAACTGGGTTTACAATATTTAAACTTTAGTTTTTTGGGGTTTAGGGGGAAAAAGGTACCTAGGTTAGGTTAAATATTTAATATATGCTATGCTTTAACCCCCCTCCCTCCCCGCTAATGTGCAAATATATAAACGAAGTTTGTTTCTAAACAGTTCAAACCGTAAGTTCAAACCGTGTTGATTGATATAGCCTATTTACGGTGAAAATTACATTTTTTCTACTGAAAATCTTAAGTACATAAATCTAAATAATTTCAATATTTTGTTGGAATTCAACAAGCAAGTCACAATTCTCACAGAAAAATTGGATTTTTTTTGACTTGAATGAACTCAAGCAAAACCTTTTGTTGGAAATCAAATTGTTTTTTACAGTGTAGCCTTTCCACTTGAGACACGACACCAAAAGTGCCGTTTTTAGTGCCATTTTAACTTGATGATGGTGGAATTTATATGGAAGACGTAGATATGTGCAATATCTTTTATATGAGCTATAAAAGACCTGCCAACGATGTTCTGGTAGCAAGAACAACGATGTTCTTGAGAAATAGCACAAAAAGTGCCATTTAGTGTCATATGGCACTTGCAGATGGGAGAATTTATAAAAAGCATGTAGATATGAGAAGTAGCTTTTGAATGTGCCATTAAAAATCTCTTTAGGATGTTCTGGTAGCCCGCTAGACCTGTTGAAAAAAAAACACAAAAAAAACGGGAGACAGATCAGTGTTACCAATGCAATAAATTGATTTTCCCTATTATTCAGGGAGGGGGACTGTAACTTCCCTGTACAAGGTTTTGACCATGTTGCTTCCAATGGTTTACTTTTCATTTTGATATGACGCCATTTTCGAGGGGTGAGAGGCTTTTTTTCAAAATCAACATATATTTCTTTTCGGAATAAACTTCTACTTTTAAGACGAACCGAAATAATAGTTAAGGCTCTTGTGTCAGTGTCAGATGGGAATTTTTTTTACACTAGGCAGTTTTTTTCAAAACGCGTTTTTTAACTTTTGGTTACTATGGGCTGTGGTTCACTCTTTACTCGGTTGCAGCTGCCGCTTCAACCATGATACCTTGCTGGGACATGCTTAAAAAAAAAAAGCCTAGAAAATGACCTAGAAAATGAGCCTAGAAAAAAAAAAACAGTGGATACCGATATTCCCGATACGATACAAGCGATACCAATACGCACGATACCGATACGTGCTATTTCAATACTCTCGATACCACATACAGCCCTTCCCCAGGGACTATGGAGAGCCATATCATCATCAAAACCATATATATTGGACCTTTGAACTATGTTAAAGAAAATGGCTATCTCAAAATTTTTATACGACTAGTTGGGGAGGGGCTTATAGGGAGGAGGGGGGGGGGGCTATTTGCCCTCCAATCTTTTTGGTCACTTAAAAATGCCAATTAAAAATTTAATTCACTTTCGAATGAGCTATTACACACCTCTCTATGATGCTCTGGCCAAAACGTTTTTTTAAACTGAAAGTAAGGAGCGACATTAAAACTTAAAACGAACAGAAATTATTCCGTATATGAAAGGGGCTGTCCCCTCCTCAACGTCTCGCTCTTTACGCTAGAGTTTTTTATTGTTTTAAAAAGTAGAGTTGTGAGAGAGTCAAACTTTAGCGTAAAGAGCGGGGTATTGAAGAGGGGACAGCCCCTTTCATGTAAAGAATAATTTCTTTTCGTTTTAAGTTTTAATGTCGCTCCTTACTTTCAGTTTAAGAAACTCGTTTTTTTTATTTAATTTTTGATCGTTTTTTAGTTAATGCAGCTTTTATTTTAAAATGCGAAATTCCACATTTTTGCTGATAGGAGTTTCAAGCTTCTTTAATAATGTTCTTTGATAAGCTGAATCGGATGGTGTGATTTGTGTTAAAGTTAATTTAAAAAATTTGCAATTAAAACAAAGTTTTATTGTTTAACAGAAATTGAGCTGTGATAAAGTCAAACTTTTGCGTAAAGAGCGAGGCGTTTAGGGGGGGGGACAGGCCCTTTCATATACGGAAAAATTTATATTCGTATTAAGTTTTAACGTCGTTCCTTACTTTCAATTAAAAACTTGTTTTTTTTATATTTCATTTGTGAACGTTTTTGAATTAATGCAGGTTTTGATTTTGGCTCACCGTGCATGAAAGTAGAAAGGCCCCTATTGATCGTACGAGTCACCCCTGCTGCCACCTACAACTTTTTTACATAATTTATGGATGTTTTTATGGTTTTTGTCAGTGAGAATGAAAAAACAGGATTTTTCTCACATTGATGGATGTTTCTTAGATGGTTATGAGTGTCGGTCAATTTATTTGATGTTTTTCATGGATGTCAACAGCAATTTATGTCTGTTTTTATGGTTTTTGTCAGTGAGAATGAAAAAACAGGATTTTTCTCAATTTTATGGATGTTTCATGGATGCTTATGAGTGTCGGTCAATTTATTTGATGTTTTTCTTGAATGTCAACAGTAATTTATATCTTTTTTATAGTGTTTCTCAGTGAGAATGAAAAAATATGATTTTTCTCACTTTGATGGATGTTTAATGGACAATTTATTTGTTGTTGTTGTTCGTCCAGATTAGAATGTTAGGGCTAACGACTCAGGGTCAGTCTAGAGTCAGCAGTCAGAGTGAAAGGATTGAAAAATGAATAAATTTGAGAAAGAGAGAATTAGATCAAATCTAGTGGTTATGGAAAAACATTTGATTTTGGATGATGATTTTCTCGAGTTATCTTTTCAACATAGGATATTATCTCGTCAGTGAACACTTGACAATATAATGAAAACTGATTCTCCCCCATTGGACTATTGTATGCAATTTTTAAGATGTAATTCAAGTTTTTATACTCATTTGATTGATATATTAATTGGAACAAAGCAGAATAATATTGCGGATATACCTCTGAAAACATTGTCAGGGGATTCAATTCAGATGGCTCCTTAATTGAAGGAGGTGTCACCACAGAGCTACTCTTCTCTCCATTTCCCTCACTGAATTCATAGAACGAGGATTAGTTTCGTTTTAGCTGTGAGAGAGTTCACATCAGAAACCAAAAAATGTTCTCTACATGTCTATTGTGCATGTACACTCTTGGCAGTTGGACTCAATGTGAGAATTGTACAATTATTGATGACTATAGTGAAAAGTGTAAATTATGTAATCCTTGTAAATTACATAGAGGCTATGCAGTACAAATTAAAAGATGTAACTCATGTTTTGAAGAGGTGTGTGACTCTCACCCTAGAGGGCACCTGTGCTCCAATTGTCACTATGATAAATGTGATCAGTGGGAGAATACTTACCCCGCTATGATTGGAAAGAATCCCAAACGTGATTTTAGTTTATTTCTACGAGATTGGTATCGTCGTGGATTTAAATTATTCTGGGAGGAGAATCTGGTCTACGTTTCAACTGTTGGGGTAACAAGACAATTTGGTTTCTACGTCATCGTTGTGACGACACGGCCTACTATGACTATAAACCAAGTGATTTTTATTTGGTAGTTACCGAATGTGATTCACCATTTGAAAACACTGTTTGTGATATTGCTTCAAATAGACAGATTGAAACTCGTGAATTTCATAATATGAATGCAAATAGTATCATTGACTATACAAAGAGATATGACAAGAGTGAAGTTACATTGTACTGTAGAAAATGCGACCCTGACTTTGCAGTCAATCAAGATCAATATACAGTGAATCCAAATGATTTACCAACATTAGTGGTTCACAACAGTTGCCTATACACCGAGGAAGAAGAAATCTAAAGCGACAATTTAAAGATATTGTTGTATATATATGCAGTTTATTAATAAAAAATTTTACAAACAATTTTTAAGCACTTTACTCTTAGGGCACTGAAATCAATATTATATAGGTCTGAGAGGATATTTTCCACTAGAAAGTCGTTCAGACGTGGATTGTCACCATAAATGTGGAGAAACTGCTTGTAAGTATAGCCGAAACATCGGAACACAAAATATAGTAGTGCATGGAAGCCACAGCTTTTAGTCGTTAGATCCTGTACTCTCTTCCGATTTTGAATAATAGTTTTCCCACTGCTCTCAATATAGTTGCTGATGTGGGGTGTGTAAAATGTATAGGGTAGACCAAGAGGATCAAAAAATGCAATTGTCTTCATTCTTTGAAAGATGCAGAGCCAATGACCCGTCAACACAGTTGAAGGACTGCTATTAACAATAATTAAGCTATTGTTGACACTTTGAATTTTTCCGAGATAGTCCGAGGGCAGACAATAGGATTTGTACTGGGATATGTAGGGATCTATATTAAATACATCGATTATTTGACTGGTGTTCATGGCGCCAAGTCTAGTAGAACACTGCCTTCAGGAGTAATTTCCCAATAGGTTTTATATTAATTTCGTGAAATTAATGCAATACCCTTAGCCAATGGGTCAGCAAAAGTACCTTCTATACCCACAGTCTCCGTACGTACTATACTCAAATTCTGCGTGCCCGACAAATTTAATACAAAGATACCATGTATCTTAGCAAACATATCTTCGGTTATACCATTTTCAAATAGTTGCGAATCATGATCTAGTGTTTGCATGGTCAACTCATAGAATGTTCTATAGGATTTATCAAAAGATAGATTGTAGAGTGGGATGCCGTTTACTTTGCACACAAAAGATGAAAGTCCAAACATCTCGAATTTATGTGGGCATCCAGTCCATGATCTTATTCCACTGGCGCTTTTTACAAATACTGAAGCGAGTCTTGACGGAATTTTGCCATTGATAAAGGATGAGTCGGTAAAGTGCGTGATCCCGTGGCAATATGGCACTGATCGGTATTGTATTAGGACCAAGTAGTTTAGTATTTTTTCTCCTGCCTCTCAGTTTTTCGACCGCCAAAGCAACAGAGCTCATAACCTGTTGTTTTCGTACATGAAGTATTGCTGAGGCGAGGGAGAGACTTACATCAGGGTTGACAGCAAGTTCTTTTCTCAATATGAAATTGGATGGTGCAAGCGTTAGTTTTATATCCACTTTAACATTGGGCGGCAGCCATTGGGGTATATTAAATATTTCATGATATATTTTTCCGACTAGATGTAATTCACTAGTTGTAGCATTTTTAAGTGCATCTGTAATATCAGTATTAGTAATATATTCATATCCATTGGAGGTGCCTCTCAATTCCTTATTTGACTTGGGTGTCATCAACATGAATTGGATATAGCTTGTATAATTTGAGAGATTATTGCTTGTGCTCACCGGCGTGCTTTTGATGTAGACACTGATTTGACGAAATAAATTATGTAATATACAATTTTCATAGGATATTCCGTCGGCCCGAATTGGCATTTTATTATCGGATTTCTGGACTTTCATTTGTAAATCTATAAATGTTGAAGACATGTCCATAAAGTAGTCTTCATTGGAGCAGCACTGTAATGAAAGGAGAAAAAATTGAATTCAATTGTATCGAAAATGGGAAACCTATTGCCAGTGACCCATCGAGAACAGAGTAAAAGAGTATTATCACATCTCATGTTGGAAACTGATGGTGATGATCATCAAGTTCAAGTCGATAGCACATGGAAAAAAATTCCAATTCAGGGAAAAAGTTATAATCTAGTTGATTTAATTTGTGATATGGTGAAGAATCGTAAAGGACTTTTATCATTTGACAATAATCTATACGCCTTTCTAAATGTATCAAACTTTCCCAAAAGCCTTATTGGCAATAAGAAAATTCTAAAGAAACTAAGAGAATATAGTCCCCCAACAACGCCAGCGCCAACATCAACATCATTTAAAAA